>NW_012149730.1:5162883-5262689 GCF_000956105.1 Propithecus coquereli | reverse complement strand
TGAGGATCTAAATTAAAGAAAAAATTGTTCTTTACTTTTTCTTTTTAAAATATTATTTGAATTTGGGATGCCAAAAATAAAATGAGCATTTATATCTCCTTCTACCACTGAGGGACAATATCCTTTTAGGTAAATAATCAATAATCGGTGCTGCAGTTTCTATCAGGAAAAAGGATTTAATGGATTATTACCAGGGCAGATGACACTTTTCAAAGTATCTGGATGAGGAGGCTGTTAGGTTGAAATTGCCCTTTCAAAATATTGCCTGTTTCTTTTAAAAATGTAAAAGTAAAGATAACTTCTAGAGAAATTTATTTTCCTTATAAAGTGATCTCCATGACATGGTAGTGGAATTATCTTTCTTCTTCATAAAATAAAGCTCTAAAACACATGTTGAGGATTGGAAATACCTTCTATCCAACACTGTGGGCCAGGGGAGATTTTTCCATTGCTTCACTTTTTCTTATTTTACTTTCAGATTTGCCAGTGATGTTTCAAAGTTAAAATTTAACTTGGAATGGCAAAGCTGCAAGCGTAAATGGACTTTCCATTAATGAACAGGTTTAGACACTATTCTCTTTTGAGGACAGTCTTAAGTTAATTTTAACTTAAAAACATAAAATTGGTAGTTTAGAAAGATCTATAAAATGAGGCGATTCTTCTCAGTTTTATTAAGCCATGCTGGAGAGAGTAGGAATCCAATAACATAAATGAACATATTATAAAAACACTAGCTTTGCTAGTGCTTGTGTGGTGCCCGGGCAAGAGCCATGCTGACTGATGACATTGAATCATTTCTTCTTGTTCCTGGCTTGTGATACACCGTGCTGATGTCCGTGAACATGTTTACATCAGTACCTCACCCTGACCCCCACTTGGGATGTCTCAGCAGCGCACCAAGTGAAGCCCTTGCTCTCTGTTCCAGGACTTGGTGGGGAAAGAGGGCAGCGTTACATGGCAACCTGCAGAGATAAACATGTTAACTTGCAATTCAGTTGCTCCAGTGTTTCCATCTAATTGTCTAAGAAAATTTTGTCCCCAGTATGGTTTGATTTAGAGCAGAGGGTTGGGTTAACTTATTACCTAAAATATTCACTGTTGAGATCATCTTTTATTGCCAAATTATGTGAACCAAAACGTAATGTTTTTAACCTCTCCTATACTGATTTAAGGAAGAGATAATATTAGTCATTCCCAGATTATAAAACTGTGCCTCAGCAGCAGAAACAGGAGGTGAAATATCTTGAGAACATTTCCACTTCAAGTTTCCTTTTATTATCTAGAAGACTGGAAAAAGTCTTCCAGTCTAGTCGTTCTAGCCAACAGAGGTGATCATGTAAGACTCAATTTTCTAGGATTAATCTAATTGCCAAAGCCTAAACCATGACGGTACAGAACTGACAAGCCCACCCAGGCCCGTAAAGCTAATTCCTGTTTGAGCCGCCACTGGGGGTGGAGGTGCTGTTGTATTGATGGGTACATGCAATGTCTCCACCTTGCCTCTCCCCTTAATGTGACTTCTTGTTCATCTGCATGTTGTGAGTTGCTGATGGCTTCCAGCTCTGGCATCCTTTTCTCTTCTGGCCATAGTGACTGACCCATGTGTAGTTGTGGTTACTAAGTGAGCTCAGCGTCTGAGTTTCAAAGTCATCAGCCTCACAGAAGGCTTGTGTCTGAGGTTGTGCAACACGGTGCCGAGTGGATGAGAGCCCAGCATTCATTGGACTGAGTAGCTGCAAACAGACGAGGTAAGTACAATCTGCTGTTCAAGTGTCCAGTAGAAATGTGGCAGATAAACAATACTGCATCTTTCGTCCTAGCCCAGAAGCTAAACACTCTTGTTAAGATGAACACTACATAAAATCAGTTGGTCTTTTATGAATATTATCATCAAATTTACATTCCCAAAGGAATAAGTTTTTTATGAGGAGACTGTTATTCTTTTTCACATGCCTATCTTTCGTCTCCGACTTGTTTGGGTATCCTAGGTGACTCTGAAATTATTGAAAAATATGACCACAAGCAACCCTTATTTATCCAGGGTAATATTTTATATCTTCCTGACAGGTAAAGTGAATTTCCTTTGGCTATTATTTAATCTGGGTTTGGAGAATGCAAAATAATTTTCATATTTGACTAAGTGAAACATAAAAGTGGATATGGGCCGGGCGCGGTGGCTCATGCCTGTAATCCTGGCACTCTGGGAGGCCGAGGCGGGTGGATCGCTCAAGGTCAGGAGTTCGAGACCAGCCTGAGCAAGAGCAAGACCCTGTCTCTACCAAAAAATAGAAACAAATGATCTGGACAACTAAAAATATATATATATAGAAAAAATTAGCCGGGCATGGTGGCGCATGCCTGTAGTCCCAGCTACTCGGTAAGCTGAGGCAGAAGGATTGCTTGAGCCCAGGAGTCTGAGGTTGCTGTGAGCTAGGGTGATGCCATGGCACTCACTCTAGCCAGGGCAACAAAGCGAGACTCTGTCTCAAAAAAAAAAAGTGGATATGGGTGAATTTGCTTCATTAAAAGTCACCTGATTATTTCAGGATTATCTAGTATTTAATCTCATTAATTTCTGGGGATGATTACATGAGAAAACATGTTCTTCTAAGTCTCCAAACACCTTTTCTCCAAAGAGTTCTAAAACAGTACGGAGTGGAAAATAAAGGCTGGAATGAGCCATAAACATTGACTACTAAATAGGGAGCAAAAAGAGAAGAAGGGAAATAAGATATAATAAACATATACTTTAAAAACTTATGGCCTTTATTTGAACTATCCCTTTCCAAATGAGTTATATTTAGAATCACACTTTATTGCTGGATTCTGAGAAATTGGGAGTTTGGGGCTTGGGCAGGGAGAACCTGGAAGGATCAGGGACATGGTTTCCAGCCAACAATGCTGGTGAGAATCCGAGACATAGGTAGGTTTGTGTGTGTGGAGAAGGTGCGGAGAGGGCTCAGAAAAACTAGTAACTGAGCCCTAGGTAATGATTTCAAAGTCAGGGTGGGCTGAAGTCAGCACCAAGGCAGGCAAGCTGAAGGGTGTTTCTGAAGTCAAGTCAGTGGGAGTCAGAAGTTGCTACAGAATGTGGGAGTCCAACGCAGGAGGACTGAAGTCCAAGTCAGGGTCCAGGAAGGGTCCCCAGCAGGTGAGGGGAAATGATGTCAGTGAACAAAGGGGCAATCTGTCAAGGGTGGCTTCATCATGAGGAAGTTTCCTGTCCCTGCTCCTAGGTTTAAATAGCTCCTGAGAGGCAAGAACCTCTGCCCTGGTGCTGCCTGGGCTCTGCAGTCGAAGCAGGCAATTGGAAGGGCCTAGCTGAGGCTGGAGGAGAGGGCAAGGAATGGTAGTGAGAAAACAACCCAGGCATACAATTTCCCAGGGGTAGCCCTGCAGTGCTGGCCATTGAGTTACTCAGCTAGTTTCTCAATTCTGAAATTTATATTAGTCCAAATATGTAGACTTAGTCTAAGGGTTCTTCTTTTTTGTAAATTACATAAAACCATACCAAATGCAACCTTTGAAATGTGATGGAAAACATTCCATACATGAACATAATTCTGCCTTACAGTAATAACCTCTGGGCATAGTGTTGAAAAATGAACATAAATCAATGTCTAATTGATGGCATAAAAAGCAAACTGCCACTAAATCTTGTTGCTCTTCTCTTTTTAAAAATATCGATCCATTTTCTGTTTATAGGCATTATATTTTTGTTGGCAGTTATCCATTTTATAAGCTTATTCCTGGATTTACTCTTGAATGCCTATTGTCGGCCTAAAAAAAAAAAAATAATGTGATTCCTCCTTTTTAGTTCTCATTTGAGAACAAGGCACCTCTACTTCCTACTAATTCTGAATATTTTTAAGTTACCATTTATTGAGTATGTCTATGGATTAAGTGCATTACATGCAGTATTTCATTGCATTATTTTTACAACTGCCTTCGGCAATGCTCCCAATCTGTTAACGATGTTAAATTATTAGTCAGTCTTACAATAATTCAAAACTATGGGGCCTCACAGTCATTTCCACACAAAATTTAACATGACTGATTGGAAAGCAGAATAGATGTTACCCTTTTGGGGTTGCCTCTTTTTAGGGACATCACCCAGTCAATGATGTAACATTAATGCTGAATGCAGAAGAAGGGCCAAGCAAATGTATTTTTCCTTTTTTATTATGGTTTTAAAAAATTATTATAATGTAATAAATCTTCATTTGAAGAGAATTTTAAAATTGCAGAAAGGTATAAAGAGAACAAATCAACAGTCTCTCTCCACATATAGCTATTATTATTTTGATATCTTTACTTCTAGTCTTTTTTTCTATACATATGCATTTCAAGGAATTAGAACTATACTCATTTTCCACGTAATATTAAACAAAGAGCATGTTCATTAAAAATTATTTAATAAATAATTTTCAGAAACATTTCACCATATATACCATATGTAGCATATTTTGCTTGACCTTTGAAATGTTAAAAAATATTTGAATTAGTTGCCAGTATTTTAAAATGAGGAAATTTCATGTCACCTAGCTACTTCACTAGCCTAGGTGACTGGTTCGAACCCTGTTGGTATGTCCTTTGAGAGTTCTGGGATGGCTCTGCTAAAACTTATACTAGCCATTCACATGTTGTGAACTATTTTAGATTATTTCCAATTTTTTAGTTGTTAGAATGAATACTGTAGGGAATATCATTGTATTTTCTGCATTTTTGAATATTTCCTTAAGGAAGATTTCTAAAGTAGATTTATTTCATTGAAGTTTCAAGTTTTTTCTTATCACACTTTCTTGACATTCGCTTCACAACAGGCTTCTTTCCCTGTGGCTGATCTCCTCCCAGTGTCAGCTCAGCAGTGTCTCAGACGGCTCGCACGGGCGTTTGCTCACCAGACCGGGCCTCTTGCTCTCAGCGGCCAGTGTGAGAGCACGCCTAACTCCCCACTCACCGCTTTGCTCAAGTTAATTTGGCCAGGGTTTCCATTAACTTATTTTTAAAATCAAAGGTGATTTAGTATAAGTGAGTTTTGTGATGTTTACTCTTTACTTGAATATAATGTCACTTTTTAAAAATTGAGTTTTTATGTCGATTATTTAAAATCATTTCTAATTTTTATTCTGAATTATAAACTTTTGGATGTTGTTTCAGTGTAATGACTATACTTTAATACTTAGAAAAGTATTTGTTTTCTGTGATAAAAGTCCATATTGAATGCAATTTATAAATATGACACAAAATGAGAAGTCAGTAATAGGGATATGAAAGTATCAATATAGAAAGATGAATAACTTTCATTTGATCTTGATACATTTATTAAAGAAAAAACTCTGTGTTTATCTCTTCCCCTCCATTCATCCTCGTTATTTTAGATTACATCTAGAGTCATCTTCTGTTAGAAAATTTTTTTTTTTGATACAGAGTCTCACCTTTTCACCTGGGCTAGAGTGCAGTGGCATCATCATAGCTCACTGCAATCTCCAACTGCTGGGCTCAAGCGATCCTCCTGCCTCAGCCTCTGGAGTAACTGGGACTACAGGTGTGTGCCAGCATGCCTGTATCTTTTTATTTGTTGTAGAGAGGAGGTCTTGCTCTTGCTCAGGCTGGTCTTGAACTCCTGCCCTCAATAATCCTGCTGCCTCGACCTCCCAGAGTGCTAGGTTTACAGACATGAGCCATTGCATCCAGCCTTAGACATTTTTAACTTAACACTTTGAGAAGATAGTTTTAAAAACCAGTATTAAATACCTTCCACACACTCAGCTCCTTGTGAGAAAGTCAAAGATGTATAAAACACAATCCTTGCTCTTATAGAGTTTACAGTCTAGTAGGGAAGACACAAATACATGAAAAGATTCAGAGAATAAAATCAAGTACCATCATGTGTCACTTGATGACAGAGTTATGTTCTAAGAAATGCATCATTAGGCAATTTCGTTGTGTGAAGATCCTAGAGTACACTTACTCAGACCTAGCTGGTATAGCCTACTACATACCTGGGCTCTATGGTATACCCTATTGCTTCTAGGCTACAAACATGTACAGCATGTTATTGTACTGAATACTGTAGGCAGTTGTAACACAATGTTAAGTATTTGTGTATCTAAATATAGAAAATGTACAGTAAAAATATGGTATTATAATCTTACGGGACCACCATCATATATGCAGTTTGTCATCGACTGAAACATTATTCTGTGTGCGTGACTATACTAGTCAGGTGGAACAGGCTACTTCTAGTGCTCAAAAGAAGTGAGAATTCGTTGCGAGGTCAGTAGGCTGAGCCAGGAAGGTTAGTTCTGTCTAGTGGATGTTATAGGTGAGTAGGGCAGGCATGGCTCTCTAGGGCAGGGAAGGAGACGGGCCTACCTGGACTGAGTGTTCAGGCTGGGAAGTAATGGGGATAAGCTTAGCTGGGTGGGAGGGGCAGTGGCTGTCAGATGTAGAGCACCAGACAGGGCAGTTTAAACTTGCTCTGACAGAGGCAGGAAACATGCTGATGGTAGCACTTGGGGGCCTTTTCCCCTCTTCCTGGCACTGTGGTATATAATATTCGAATAGGAAAGGAATAGAGGTAAGGAGGCCGGTTAAATGGCTGTTGTCATAGTTCAGGCATGATGTGATGAAGGTAAGGAAGTGGAAGGTTTTAGAGAAATGAATGCGTTTAAGAAATTTGACAAAACAAAAACAAAAGACCTGCTAGGTTTGAAGACTGGCTAGATATGGAGTAAAGGCAAAGGAAAAAAATCAATTCTACATTTTCAAATTTTGGGTGCCAGGAGCATTAAGGAGTCTTTAACTAGAAACAGGAAAGCTTAGATTGGGTATCACTTTATGGCAGAAAGTATTATATATTCAGCTTTAGAGATAGCGTTTGCTTCTCCATGGGCCCCTCTTTTCTGAGTTTTTGTTTTGTTTTATTGATATTAGAGTGCTAGATAGTAAATTTGAGAGTGGAAAGAGAGTTGAATCGTGGGCTAACAGTTTAGTCTTGAAGAGTATAAGGTTTTTCTTCTAAGATAAATGAGCCATTTAGCTAATTAGCATAATGTTACTAAGACAAAGATCACAAAGATCATTAAAAAAACTTTTATTCCCTTTTCTTTTAAGGTGAACTAATTAACTTGCTTTGCTCTTTGGCACCAGATTTTGCTCCTAATGGTGAACTCACCAATTCACAAATTGATGTTGTCGACACTGGGGAGATTGGGAGTTTGAGAGGATGAATCAATGCAAATGCTTCTGAGATGTGCATATGTGTGCCCAGGTGCACCTACACGTGCACGCACACACCCACCCCTCTGGGTCCATGCCTTACCCATACTGGATTAGTGCTTTCTTAGGGCCTTGACCATGTTTTATTTATTGACTAATTTATTCTTTAGCAACGAATGTCAAAGAAGGGATAAGAGATGACTAAAAGTGACTAGATTAGTGTGTCTTAATGTTTAAAATGTTGAGATGGGTTATAGAAGATAGCATAGGGAGAAACAGGTCTTCTTTTGCTATAAACATTACTCTGGATAATTTTACCTTAAATCACTATAGCATATTGTTGCATACACTTAAGAGGAACAACGCTACTATTTTTGAACCCCTTGGCAAGAAAATTAACTAACAAGAGCACTTCTTTTAATAGGAAAGTTGGAATCCATTATAAAGGCTGTTCTCATGTTATCAGATGAGTATAAAAGAGGCATCAAGTAACTCTATTACTTTCAACAGTTGTAAAAGGCAGAAAACAATGATATCTTTCTTTGCTTTTTTGGACAGATGAGCTCTTTGTTTGTCTAAGTGAAAAAGCATCATCAAATAGCAAAGGTAGCCAAGTTTCCCTGGGAGGCAATAATGACTTCATAGCTTATAAATGTGGCATTGCCACACACTGACCTGTCTGCAGCCTTGACCTCATATGACATATTCCTAAATCCCTCTCTGTGAGGATTTGGGGTCCAAAGGAATGGCAAGATAAAAGGTGAGTGAGGCACTTAGGGCCAGGAGAAGCTGATACTTTAAAGAGCAACAAAGATATCAAATTGGTTAAGACAGATTTAGTCATAGAATGAAAAGGGTAAGAGAGGGATTGGAAATTGGAACAAACTGGGATAGAATGGAGCAAGAGGAAGATTAGAAACAAAACAAGAGGATTCCAGGTTTACAGAGCAGGGTTGCCTGTGACTGCTACGTAAATGCTGCATGGAGACTTTGGTTTAATTTAAAGAATGAGATGGACAACACAAGACTCAGAAACCTTATTATAGTGAGATGGCACTACCTTGATTTGATTCCATAGGTCCTGATCTCCTGGGTCAAAAATAAGCAAAGAGTAGATGTAGCAAAACAAAAACAAAAACAAAACAGGGTAATGTATTTTGGTTTGTGTTAAACATTTTCAGTCAGATCTGGAAGATGATAGTTAAGACAACTTTTGAAAAACTGCTCCATAATATGTTGACAGAACTACTTCCTGTTGCTAAACATAGAATGGCATTTTGAATAACCCTGCTTGGCTAGGGTCTTCTCACAGTCCAGACTAGGATATCCTCAGACTTCTGTACCATTCATTCACAGTGGCTCTTTACGTGATAATGGAGAAGTACAGTAGATACAGTCCAGATAAACTTTCTGAAAACAAATCCCTTCAATTCAAGTGGAGTGGAGAATGAGTGGTGATAAATATAGACTCCCATTAGAAGTGAAAATATCTGACATTTGTGTCACAAATGGCAAGAGCTGTGAGGCAGAGTGGAAAAAGTAGTATTTAGGGGAAGAGGATGGTTAGGACTCAACTTTCAGTCATGGAGTCATGGATCAGCCACAAAATAACTAAGTAACCTCGGCCAAGTTACTTTTCTGGATTTTGAATTCCTTATGTAAAAAGTAAGGAGGTTAAAAGATTGGCATCTCAATTGGTATGACTGGGATTCATAAATGGGGGCTTATTGTACTCATCTCCCTACCTTTAAGTATGTTTAAAATTATCCATAATAAAAAGTAAAACGATTTGTAATGCACATTAAAAACAACCTAAAACGAGAGGTTGGACAAAACGGTAAGGTCTCTGTTATTCTAAAATTATGTGATTCATTTTGTATTATAGTTCTGCAGGATGGAGCTAGGATTGTTTCAAGCTGTTTTGTGGAGTCTTATGCAATCAAAAATTTCTTCCCTTGGAATGACTTTTCCAAATCAATATTATATTCTTGACCATGCCTCCTGGGTTAATTTACATGGAAATGTATATGTATTTCATGGGTTGTACTCAGGGGCCTGGCATGTTTTACAGTGGTTTATAGTCTTTTCATATCAAAATCAATGTCAGATCTCCAGATGTAGTTTGAAGGTAATACCTCCACGTGAACAATTCCAGAATGGGCTGAAAACAACAGCTTTTTGGATACCAGCATGATTTCCCATAAGAGCCACCCTTTGTGGACGGGTGATTAATGCTCACTATTTGTGAAAACTTAATAAATTTCTCTACTAGTTTTTCTACTGGAATCCTCCATCCATACCCAGCTCAAGACGTGAGGCAGCCAACCAATGATTTGATCAGCTTGCAAAGGTGAGTTGGATAGTTCTTCTTACATCGACTCTCCTAACAAAGGTCTGATAACATTAGTGGCATCAGCAAGCAATTCTGCTTCCAGGTTTAAATATAGACAGGAAATCATGGGTACTCAGTAGAAGATTGCAGGGCAACCTGCGTAGTAAGAAATGTGTCAGAAAAGGCTTATTTTTAGAATAAAGATCTATCAATAGCTTGATGATAGAACAAACTGTGAAGTCTTGATATAAGGATTATTTTGGAAATTCTTGCCTTCCATGATAACCCCAAAAGCTTCTTTGTTAATCTGAGTGCAATTCTTTTCTGTATAGGACATAATTTCTGAGTAGTAAGCAGGGGTTGCTCTACGACAGCTGGTATTTTGTGGCTAAGCTCAGTTCCAACATTATTAGATAAAATGTCAGTGGTAAGAAACATAAATTTATATTTATTCTAATATACTAGCCCAAAACTGAAGTAAAAATTGCTTGAAATTTTGGAAATTGTCCTCAGGAAGAGACCTGCCAAGGACAGCCTTTCCCATTAGGTGATGGACTTGGCATTAGCTGCCTTCTGTGAAAGGAAATTATAGTAACACCAAGAAACCTAAAAACTATTGTTTTATTTTGAGGAATGAGTACAAGTTGAGCAGTTATGATTTTATATATCTCCTGCTTTCACCTGTGATTTGAAATATTGTATGGCTGGTTTTAAATTCTTCCTTTTTAAACCATTCTGTAATCTCACCATTGGTCAGAGACAACATGGTGTAGAGAAAAGGCCAAAGAATTTTGGAAAGATAGAAGTTCAAATCCTGGCTTTTTTCATAGACTGTGTCATATTGGAGAAGATAATTTACCCCTCTGGGCCTCAATGTCCTCATCTGTTAATTGGGAATAATGATAAGTCCAACCTCACAGGTATTAAATGAGATAATATTTAAAATCAGAAAATTATACAACAAACTGCAAATGTTGTGTAATAATTATTGTATCATGAGCAGATCTAGAATCTTAGAAAGCAAGATTTCTATAAAGCAATGAATATTTAAGGGGCAAAAAGAATTTCTAAGTGAAGCATTCCTTAACTGGGAATGCTCTTCACAAAATGAGCAATATTTATGTTCATTATAGTTTCCTGTATTTCTTGACCTACCTGGGCATGGTCAGGCTTTGGAAGGATCCCAGAAGAACAATCTAGATTTGGTGCATTGGGAATGTTTGCTACCTAAGGGCCTCATTCCCAGAACACAACTCACTCCCTCAGTCTTGCCTATCATCATTATTTGTTGATAGTATAACCAGTGTGACCCTCTGAATACATACAACAGATGTCCAGGCTTTGCTTCAATCTTTCGTTTTTGTTCCTTTTTAAAGAAGATTAAATGAATTGAAGAGAAAGCTTGATTTCCATTTTCTTCTTTTATATGTTTGGAGTTCCTTCTAGAATACCTTGGGGAATTTGTTATCATTTTCTGTAGCTGGATTACCTCACCAGTGTTTGCACAGTAGCACTAATTACTAGTATCATGAAATTGTTTATTCTCAACAGGGTTTTGAAAACACCTTTTATAAGATGTCTCTTCCATCTAGAGGAGCCATGTGTATGATCACACCCCCAGTTTTGGCCATGTGAACAGTAAGAGCTTGTCATCCTTGGAGAATGGCTGTCGATCTTAACATCTTTGATATATAGGACCCTGTGAAAAAATATCGCAAAAGTTATCTTTATTAGTAGTTTGGTTTTACCACTGTTAGAGTGACTTCCGCTTTACTCATGGACATTTATGAGTGCTGTTAAAAATTCAGCTTTATGCTGGACAGTCCGCTTGGCTACATTCAAGGTTTCTCACTGCCAGATGAACAGCTGGCTGTGAAAATTCTTGACATTATTTTGATGACTATAATGAACATCCCTCTTTGAAGGTGGTCTTTCCTTCTTGTTTTAAACTTCCTTGCATACGTAAGCAGAACACTGGTATGACCTTGTTCAGTTTGAACATGGGTTGGCATTTCTTAATTGATCTTCAGGTATCCTGCACTTCCTGTGTTATGCTCACCCTGCTGAGAAGAGCGATTTACCTGACTTTTGTGGGTAGCATTTATGTTAGTTCCTTCCCCTTTAATTTCTGTGAAGTAGAAAGATTGTTCAGGCCTTTCCTTGGGTCATTACAAATGTCAAGTTGGTTTAGCCAAGTGGCCCTGGCTGTTGAACTCTGCAGACAAGATAATCCCTTAACAATGTTGTCTAAGAAAGTTCTTTAGTTTTGCAAAAATTATTCTGAATCAACCCAACCCTAAATTCACTGCACTGAGAAACAGGGACACAAAACTGTTAAACCTACGAAGAACTCTCTGCATGTATCACAGTAATAAGTAATAAACAGTAAATGAGTCAATAGGTATGAGGTGGTTACCATCGTGTCTCACATTTCCTCACTCATTCTTTTGATAACTGTCAGAAAAGTATTTAATAAATAAAAGTCCTTTTGATCATCACTAGCCAAAGGTAATAGACTGTATATAGATATCTGAACTCCTGTGGGGGTAGGTAATATCCTGGTTAGGACAGAAATCACATAAAGAATTAGAACAAATGAAAGAATTAGAAAGTTATATGGATGAACACTGTCACGTGAGAGGCTTTTTAAATTTTCCCCACCAAAACCCTCATACACAGTTAATAGAAAGAAATTGGGCTTTAAGAATATCGTAAAGAAATAACAGATTATTACTGAGGAAATCAGTCCTGATGGAAAACATGTGCTTTTTTGTTTTTGCAGTTTGGGTAGGTTCTGTGCTCTGAGTGCTGCACGTACTGTTGGAGGCACAAGGGAAATTGTTATGAAGTTTGTAAAAGTCAGATTTAGTCATGCCCAGGGTTGGGGATTTGAGTGCTCTCTGAGTCTCACATCTTTGGAATATGTGAAAGAACAAAAGAGGTTTTGCCAAGATTGGCTTTACTTTCAGACTTTCCCTGCACGACTGACATTCCAGAGCAGAGAGAGCACGTGGTGTTGGAACAGACTCACTGTCAGTTTGTTTCGAATCACACGGCGATGTCGTGGGTTACCGGGGCTGGCAGTTCATTTGCTACTTTTGTTCATATCATATTCTCAGTTTTTAGGTAGTTTGGGGAGCTCTTGTTCTTTAAGAATGAGTTTAATTCAGAATATAATGTATTAGAACTTTTGTTCTGCATCGAATGATAGTTGAACCACTTTCTGTAAATGCCTAAGCTACTCCATGGTTATAATTTAAGCAAGTTTGGAGGCTGCCATGCCATTAGGATACCTTTTAGTTACTCATCAAGTATTTATTGAGTGGCCAAAGAAACATTAATATTTTGGTGAGTACTTGGACAAACATGTTAAAGATTAATAATAAGCCTGGTGATCTGAAAGACACATCAGTTTTATCCAGAGAAGAACTTAGGCACTGGGAGAATCAGAGTTTCTAATTATGCAAACACAGTTCTCTGGTAGATGAGCAAATGTCTTGCTAGTTTTGAATCCCATGGCTGGACTGCATGCCTCTTGCCACTTTTAGAAACTTATGTACAGAAAAACGAAGAGATGCACAAAGATTTCTGTAAGTGTGGACTGAACCACTTTGTCAGCTGGAGAACCAGACTTAGAGAGTGTGTACATCAACTCAAAGAGTCGCAGCCTGAGGCCAGGAGGGGAATTCACACGTTGGGAATCAGGAATTGGTCCAAACTTTATAAATTCACAATGTACTTGATATTGTACAATTAGAATGTTTTATTCACCCAGAAAATTAATATCCACAAAGTAATGTTTCTAGTATAATCACAAGAATTCTAAAACCACCTGAACTGAATATTAGCTGGGCTACTTCCTAGAGGAATTGCCACACAGGTAGAGAAGCAGCCCAGAGCCCAAGTCAGGGCTGGGCCCTGAGTATCTTCCTTTAATGGACAAGTGTCTATTGAATGCCTGCTGTATGCAGGGCACTGGGTAAGTTGCCTGGGGAACAAAGATAGATGAGGCGTAGCCTGACTGTGCAGAGCTCACAGACTAGGTGGGAAACAGACATGTTCATAACTAATGATGAGAAAGTGTGATAAGTCCTACGATAGTGGTATGAACAAAGTGTGGAGACCACAGGGGAAAGAAAGTTAAATGCTAGTTAACAGTGAAGATTTTTGAGTTGAGAGGGTGCTTACAGGTTACCTAGCTCTACCCAATGCAGAGACACTCTACAGCATCCTGGCAGATGCTCACTTAGCCTGGGCTAAAACCTCCCTCTAGAAGCAAACTCATTGCATTTTCAGGCATCTTCATTAAATTAATTGACTCAAACTAATATTTTCTGAACACTTGCCAGGCATTGTTCTGAGTCTGTTATATTTGTTATTGCATTTAATATTTACCTGAAAGGAGCTACTTCTAATATCCCTCTTTTCAGATCAATAACTGTAGCTCACAGAGGTTAAACAGTTAAATCCGACGAGGGATGAACCAAGGTTTAAATCCGCAGTCTGATGTCAGAGCTGTGTTCTTAACCTCCTTGATACTTTGTATGTTTCTAGTCTGCCATTCGCAGAGAAAAAGAGCAACTTTGATGTCTGTCTTGTGACAGCTCTTCAGATATTTCGAGAGAACGTTCATATGTCTCTGTGCTCCTTAGCTGCTATATCCAACTCTTCTCTAGTCATTCACTCTAAGTTCCTTCAAATGTTCCCCAAAATACGTATTTTTCAGGCCCTTCATCATCCTACCCATCTTTGGGGCTGCTCCTCTTTGTTGATGACTTTCCTAAGATGTTGTCTGCAGAATCAACACAGCATTCCAGACGTGGTCTGACTACTGTTGAGTAAAATGGGCATGCCATTTCTTTACCTGAAAAGTATTCATTTTTAGTGGCAGCCACATCACATTCTTGGCTCAGCTTAGTTTGTTGTCAGAAAAACTCATACAGGTCTGTTTTTCTTCCCTAATTTTTTTGCCTTATTTGCCACCTTTTTGGGAACATGCCCAGTTCACGTGATTACTAAGTCATACCTGACAAGAGACAGAAACATTTCATCTACACATAGCTGGAAGCTGGGCAGGTGCACCCCAAAGAGGCAGGTGGCTAAGCAGAGCACCCAAGGGCATTCTTTCTACCCTTGACCCTCTCAAGTTCTTCTCACATATGAGGCATCGAGTGAGCTCCTGATGGTGGGTCATCTAACTTCAGGGAGAACAGGATGTATCCTCTCCAGGTATGTGGCTCAGGCACTGCACCGTGTTCTACTTGATTCAGTCTTCTGGGAGCTCTGTGAGATAGGGAAGCTGGAAGACGAGGGAGTATGTTTTTCTGGCAGGAAGGACTTGGCCAACTATTCCGAAAGCCGTGTTCCAAATACCATTTTAGAAAGATTGCTTAATTAGAACCTTATTTGATGACATTAATCATCTTGATATTCATTAATGGCCTGTGTAAATGTTTTAGTGGTAATGAAGATTTGAAAACTTGAATATCCAATCTTATAAAAGTTACAAGTCCTAGTCCCGAGTACTATGACAAAACTTAGATAATTTAGAAAATTGTTAGGTTTTCAAGGTGAACCAGATTTTAAATATAAATCCCGGGTGCATTTGATAGTATTGCAAAATTATTTTTCATGGTTACTTGAAGCTAAGTGTATTTAAGTATAAAAATATACTTTATGAGAACAAAAAGAACCACTGAATAATGAGATGAGAATTATTTTTTATGCTGATTAAAATTTGAAGAATACAAGTTCATCTTTTCCAGGGCTTTCCCTGCTGCTGGAAATGGTCATCATGGACAATGACTATATATCAAATCAAATGTTATGCTCCACATTTGCAAGTAGTTCATTTAATGAGGCATAGAAAAATCTTTCTGAGCCATATTTTTGTGGTTAGGCTTAATATTTTATAAAATGATCTCAATAAGTTGTTTGAAAAGCTTTTTAGAAGGGAGAACTCAATCTGAATTCTGAAAGAAGAGCTCTTGCTCATGTTTCTTTCTGCACTTCTTTGTTAGAATTATCTGTATCTGGTCCTACAAATGAAGTCTCTGAACTGGCAGCATCATCTAGGTCCGTGTCAGAAATGCACGTCTCGGATTTCACCCCAGACCTGCTGAATCAGAAGCCAGAGTGGTGGGGTCAAACACTATGTGTTTTAATGTCTTCCAGGCAATTCTGATGCTTGCTAAGTTCGAGAACCACTGAGCTAGATTATTTCAGACTTTACAGAATTATTCAATACTGTGAGGCCAAATTCTGATGGAACAGAATGAGGAGAAAGAAGTCTTCACTTTTACTATGATTACAAGTGGTCAGAGAACTTGGTCCATCGAGGAGACGTGTACCTGGCAAAGAGAAACCTCACTGCTGTGTTTTTCCACTCACATAAAAGAATAAATTGTTTACTCTTTCTTTAGGAAATCTTGGAATGCCTAGACCTTACACTGATAGAAAAATGCTTAACTTAAAAACCTCTGATCTTAAAAACCTTCAAAGACAATCACAATCCTTGGTAATAACTTTGTTACTAAACTTGAAGTTAGATAACTGTAAATGCATTTTTACATTTCCTATGCTAGTTGCTGTGTTAGGATCACATAGCAATTTAAGTATTGCCTACTGCCATTTTTCACAGTTGACATTTTGGACATATCAGTTGCCAAATTCTATTGTTCCAAATGATCACAGCTAAGACACAGTTTGGGGGCAGATCTGACCCCTCCCAAATCAATAGACTCTTCTCAATCCGACCCAAATCTCTTTAGTCTGAATATTGGGGAAGGAGAAATTTCTGGAGTTGAGTCATTAGGGAGTGTGTGTGTGTGTGTGTGTGTGTGTGTGTGTGTGTGTGTGTGTGTGAGGGGTGCCTCCTCTCTGAAGCTTGGGAGCAACAGGGCCTGCAGACATTCATGACATGGAGTAAAATCAATAAATTGAAATGATTTCATGTTTTACCTACTTAAGACTGTTCACCAAACCAGTTAAAAAGGCTCAAACTTTTAAAGTGCAGGCACAATGTCAAATGATACTCAAATGAATTTTTAAGAAGAGAATTAACTCTGTATTACTTAAGGATTATACTTGTCTTAAACATCATAGGCACTTGCAACTCAAGAATTTTTACTTATGATTGATATATGTAAACTATGGCAATTTAGTGAAATGACAGTACATTTTATAATGATTGGTTAAGATTTGTTGTTTTTGCTAACCAGGAGCTTCTGAGAACATTTTTTTTTCCTTTCCTCCTTTTAGCTGTGACGACCCTTCAGATATTATAAAACGTGAGGTTTGCCTGCTGTCTGGGGTAGTGTCCAGTCAATCTGACCCTTCTCACTCTGGAGAGCTCTGTTAGAAAATTCTTCCTTTCGCTGAGCTGAGGCAGCTCTCTTCGTTCCTGTTTCCAGGACAACAGAAGTCTGTCATTCCGAGAGGCTCAGATTGAGTCTACAACTCTCTGTGGAGGTAGAGACAAGAAGAAAATATTTTTTCCCATTTCACAGCCAAGGGAACAGACACAGACACAAGCACCACAAAAGAGTGGACAGGATTCATATTATAAAGTAAGGATTTTGAGTTCCATACCAAAAGTAGGCCAGAGTTTCCAAATCAGTGTCTCCTTAAGATACCACATTTGTTCTGATAAATTGAGAGAAAGGCAGACCTATGCTATCCAGTAGGAATATAATGTGAGTCATACAGATGCTTTAAAATGTTCTAGTAATCACATTAAAAAGGTAAACAGAAACAGATGAGATTAATTTTAATTATATATTTAACTCAGTGGTACAAGATATTATGATTTCCCCATGTAATCATTATAAAAATTAATGAAAAATTCTACTTTTTTTTTTATTAAGTTTTCAAAATCACAGCATGCCTCAGTTGGACTAGCCACATTTCAAGTGCTCAATAGCCACCGGTAGCTGGTGGCTACCTATTGAACAGCACAACTCTAGAACTTTCTTTTTCTACCCTTACCTACTGCTCCAACTTCTCTTCCCCATCAAAATTACAAAATGTCTTTGCAGCTGTTGAGATCCCTGTCTCTGGAAGTGTTTGGGCAGAGGCTGGGTGGCCACCGCTTGTTGGAAATACTGTGGAACTCTGAACAAAGAGCATCAGATGGATATTTGGACAAGAAAAGCCTTAAAATCCCCTTCAGTCCCTAAGTTCTGTGATGCTATGATATTCAGAAGGGAGACAAATTACGGGTTTGGAAAGAACTTCTTTCCATATTAGCCATGCCATTTCCTGCCATTATCTCTTGATTTGTAATTTACCTTTCCATGACCTATAATGTGAATAAAATGACCACTGGTAGAGTGCTATATAGTTTATAAATCATGCTCATAAACACTAATGATTAATTCAATTATTTCCTCACTCATTCAGTAAAAGCATATTAATCCCTACTAGGTGGTATTAGTCTCTGTGCCAGGAGCTCGAATGTATTAACCACAGTGGGTAAAACAGGCATGGCCCCTGGGCTCATTGTGTGTTCATGCTATCTCATTTGTTCCTTCTCTTCCTTATTTCTGGTTTCTGGACTCCCTCTCCTCCTTGTTTGGCTCGAGTCACCAGAAGCCACCAACTTACTAATATGAAAATAGTAGTCTGACCCTATCTCCTGATATAAAATGTCAACCCATCCCTGAAGGGCAGTTTTCCGTGGTAAGAAAACTGAAGATGGAGTTCTCTGCTTTTCTGGTATGATTAAGGCACTAGAAATAAGGAACCTATTTTTTTTTTTTTTTTTTGAGACAGAATCTCACTCTCTTGCTTGGGCTAGAGTGCTGTGGCTTCAGCCTAGCTCACAGCAACTTCAAACTCCTGGGCTCAAGCGATCCTCCTGCCTCAGCCTCCCGAGTAGCTGGGACTATAGGCACGCGCCACCATATCTGGCTAATAGAAAAAATTAGTTGTTTGGCTAATTTCTTTCTACTTTTAGTAGAGACAGGGTCTTGCTCTTGCTCAGGCTGATCTTGAACTCCTGAGCTCAAGCAATTCTCCCTCCCCAGCCTCCCAGAGTGCTAGGATTACAGGCATGAGCCACTGCCCTGGGCCAGGAACCTATTTTTAAGCATTAAAGAGAAGTAAAATCTGCTGATGTTCAGCTGCATGTACCTCTTGGAATTGTAATTTGCATTAGAAACACCTTTGCTGTCAGCCAACTGCCAGGCAGACACTGGATCTCCTTTGACTCTATGCTGTACTTTTTTGTACCTTATCCAAAAATTCTGGAAGAATTAAAGCTTCTTCTGAGCCATGGTTCATCAATTATAATGCTCCTGCTTTAGGAAGAGGAAAAAACACAGAAACTTCAAGTGTCAGAAAAACTGATGCTTGGGGCTGATAGAAAAAATGAGGATTTATGAGGAAGGAAAACTATTTATAGAAATATTTCAGGGATTCGACTATCATTCCATCTAGTAAGTCTGAAAATACTCCATCTCACCCTTATTTAGTTCTTCAGTGTCCCAAAGCATTTTGTGAATTCAGTTCCTAAATTCTATTGTACTCAACTTTTCTAGAATGTCTTCTAACAGTTTCATGTTACCACAAGAGAGCAGCAGAGATTTATAGGTAGTTAAGGAGTACCCTAAATACAAATAAACAAAAAAGCTTGGCTACTTGATTTGATCTCATCAATTAAATGGCTAAGAAGAAAAAGGGACAGCTGATTAATAACAAGAATGTTCACCCATTAGCTTCTCTCTCCACATTTTCACCTTTTCTCACTCTGGGGTGTGTGTGTAAGTATGTGATTTTAATGATTTATGACATTGGGAAAGGTTTTCTGACTTTTCTAGAAGCGTTAGGTATGAGTCAAAACATAATTTTGTTCTTCCATACTCACCCATACCATAGCCTAAACGAAACCTGAAGGCAGTGAATCAAAAGTTTGAGAAAGTGCAATACTATTTCTCTAGACTAGGCATCATCAAACTACTACCCACAGGCCAAATTGAGCTCACCACCTGTTTTTGTAAATAAAGTTTTATTGAAACACAGCCACACTCATTTGTTTACATTTTGTCTGTGGCTGCTTTCATGCCACAATGACAGAGTTAAATAGTTCTGACTATATGAGACCACATGGCCTGAAAAGCCTAAATTATTTACCGTCTTGCCCTTTATAAAAAAAGTTTGCTGGGGGTGGGGTGGGTAAACTCACAACTCATGGAGACGGAGTGCACTGTGTGGGGGAAGGGCACGCGTGTAGCCCTGGCTTGGGTGAGGCAAAGGCATTACATGTAACCAAAATGTTTGTACCCCCATAATATTCTGGAAAAAAAAAGTTTGCTAACTGCTACTCTACCCTATATCTGCATTTTAAATTTAAATTATGGAAACTGTTAGAAAGCAGCAAGAATCCTGGACTGTGACTTTAACAACTATTGTACTGGTCCTAGTTCTGCTGCTTAGTAGTTATGCATCCCTGGGCAAGTCCCTCAACATTTCTAGCTTTAGGTGCCCTCATCTGTAAATGGGGTTGCACTTGGTAGTATCTAAATTGTGCAGTTGAACTCGATTGTATCTAAGATCCTTTCCAGATTGAAAGTTCTATGACTTTTTGATTACTTTTACTTTTAAAAAATTTTTACTTTATTTTTAATTGACAAATAATAAATCTGTATATTTATGGGTTACAGTGTGATGTTTCGACACATGTATACGTTGTGGGATGGTCAAATCAGGCTAATTAGCATATCTATGACTTCAAATATTTATCATTTGTCTTGAGAACATTTAAGATCCTGTCTTTTCACTATATTGAAATATACAATACATTTTTATTAACATAGTCATCTAGCTGTGCAACAGAGCACCGGAACTTGTTCCTCCTATCTAACTGTAACTTCGTACTCATTGACCACGGTCTTCCCTTTCCCCATCCCCCCCTCAGCCTCTGGTATTGGTTACCTTTGTTATTGACATGTATATGGTATATAGAGTCCAAGTTATTTTATGAGGGCATCGCTTTTCTATGTACCCCAGGCTTCAATCTTCCACTGGGAAAATCTCTCCAGTGGACAGCTAGTAGGTTGGCATCAATACCTGAACTTATGCAAGGCCTTTCTCTAATAACTAATGCCTTCTTTCCTGGTTCCTTGACTCTGTTTTGACTCCACTCATGGTTTCTGTTCTTCACCTAGGGCTTTCATTTGAATTCCCTACTCTGGCTTCCAATGCAACCAGCAACCCGAATTTTGGAATCTGCCCTTCGGCTCCCTACTCATCCCCTGAGGGTAAAAGACACTCCATTTCCACGCCCTCTTTCCCCTGCCTACCTTCTAGGCTCCAGATTTAATGCCATACGATTTTTTAGTTGGGCCACCTTGTACTATACATTGGAGAAGTCTGGAGTCAGGCCTACATATCCTTGGAAATTGTCTTAATTTCACTTAAAAGAACAAGGGAAAGGATGAGGTCAGTGCTTAGATTCCTTACACTTGCTAAGCAGTACTCTTTCTCTTTCTGAAGTCTATATTTGGAGGCCCATGGCCTACATTCTCCCACCTTTTTTTTTTGGAATGGAGTTATTACATATCTTACTAAATATAAACACAACAACTATAACAATTCTGCTTCTAAATTTCTTGTTGGAATGTTTACTAGTCTGAATCAGTATTGATTTCCAAAGTATAAACATGAAGAAAAATATGTGAAATAAAAATTTAATATCATGCACAGTTTAATTTCACATTTTTAGTTTTTAATTCAATTTTTGATTGATTTATTGGCTTATCAATGTAACAAATGTTCACTTGGTAAATTATCTACACTAATCAATGTTGGGACTACAACAACAAAACAGCAAATAATTAAATGGTGATATTGCAAAAATTTAGGAAAGTACGATATATAAAACAACACTTAATTTAGTCTTAAGTATTTGTACCTATGTGTGCTTTTTTCAAAATGTGAGTATTTATGTGGTTAACATCCTTTGCTATCAAACCTAATGTTTGCATTTCTTGGTTTATTCACTATTAATTTATAGAATATTCATTATAGAAATGTCTTTTTGTGTCTTGGGAAATCACTGATCAGTTTTGCATGCCCCATATTTCTGATGTCTAGGAGATTTTATTATAGCGCAGTTGTGTACAAAGGTGTTATTATCTGTATTATCTAGGGGGCCTTTAAGTCTGTGTTGCTAAAATGCTAGTCAATTTCTGTGTCAAACAGGGAGAAAGCTCATGTTAAGAGGTAGACATTATTATCTAAACCTATGGTCCTTCACAGATAGAGATGATGCTGTCGACACCCTTAGCCACTCATATTTTTTTTGGCTGAGTCACCTCACAGGCACACCCCTTTCCCAGTTCTTCCCAGGCCCAGAGATGTGTGCAGAAGGTTTGAAGTGTGAAGAGCTGAATTCAAATCTCTGCTCTGCCGCTTCCTAACCGGGTGATTTTGCTGAATCACTTAATTTTCTGAGTGCCTGTGTCCTCATCTATAACAGAGGTAAAATACTCACCTTGCCTATCTCACAGGATTGCTGAGAAGGGAAAATGACAATTTGATGGTCTAAATAAAAGCCCTAGTATCCAGTGCAAATGCAAGCTCAAACTGGGGTTAAAATGAAGCCCAGCAGTCAACATATGACATAGCCCATAAGGTGGGACCAATGACCGTCTGGTCTTAGGACCCATTTAGTCAGTTGGGCTAACTGGCTTGGCCAATTGAAGTTTGCTAATTCTCTAACATTGACTAATGAATTCTTACATTGGTCAAATCAACAAATATGCATTTGGCATTAACTTTGTGGATGCTAGTGGGCTTGTGTTGTATTATAGAAGACATGAAGAAGTTCTCTGCCCACAAGAACTTACTATCTAAAGATAAGGATGACAGTCAGGTGTAACAGGAAAACAGAAACCACTCAAAGTTTTCAACAGAGGGATTTTTGAAGATTTTGAAACAATCACCAACTTTATAGAAAAGATGCAAGTATAGTACAGAGAGTAAGTTGCTGGGCTGATGCCCATCATCCTTGATAGTTCAGTGTGTATTTTCTACGAACAAGTATGCTGTTCTTTATAAGGATAAGACAGCCATTAGAATCAAGAAATTAAGTTCAGACTCCATTTGTCCAATAACCAACTTGTAGCAAAAGGATCCAAGGATCCAGTTTGGAATTACATGTTGCATTTAGGTGTCATGTCTCTTTAGACTTGTTCAATTTGAAGAGTTGCTTAGTTCTTCCTTGACTTTCATGACCTTGTCTCTTTAAAGATTACAGGTCATTTATTTTGTAGAATATCCCTCAAGTTGGATTTTTTTGATGTTTTCTCCTGATTAGTGGAACAGGTGGAACACACTTTTGATTTGTCCTATTATTGATGATACACACTTTGACCACTTTCTTAGGGTGGTATCTGCCAGCTTCTCCACTGTAAAGTTAATCTTTTTTCCTCTGTAGTTTAGTATTTGAGTGGGGAGCCCTTAGACTCTCAAAGCAACTGCATAAATATCCTGTTCCTCATCAGACTTTCAATCTATTCATTTATTTATTTATATCAACACCAACTTTTGGTTTCTTAATTTGTTAAATGGATTATAATCTCTGTTACTGTCTTTACTTTATTGTCAAATTGTCCCTAATTTGGCCAGTGGGAGCCCCTTCACGCTGGCTTTTGTGTCCTTTTGACATGTCTCCATCATTCTTTGAGTACTTTCTTACATTCTGGCCCCAAAAGATATTCCAGGCTCATGTTATTCTTTACCTGCCACAGCCCCGAAATCAACCATATCTCCTAGGATCTCTGACTTCTTTTAGTGGAGAGTGGTATGTAGGGACCAACATCTGGCCCTGAGTGTTCTCATTGTTATTGGAATATTGCTGCTTTCAGACCCTAACAGAGGGAATTTAACTAAGGAAATTGATTTAACTGGTGATGGGGAAGCTGGAGCCAAACAGAGGTCAATGAGGCAACCCAGGGAAACCACTAACACCTCTGGGGTAGAAGGACAAAGAAGGTATTTAGTGTACCCAGGGGTTGAGACACACTGGACCTGTTCAGAAGAACTTGAGCCATAGAGAACCATCTGCTATAAATGAAGCCATCTGGGGAGGAGAGCGAAGTGGGTATTCTCTCTTCCCCCTGCCCTTCAATCTACTCTCAGTACCTCCCATTCATCTGACTCGGCCAGATCCCAGCTGACATGGGAGCTTGGGAAACAAAGCCTGCATAGTCAGCCCCCTCAGATACAAAGAAAAGCACAAGTGGTAAAGAATGGAACTGTGGGGAAAAAAGTCCAGTACTGGCACAAAGTTACATATATTCTTGCAAGACCTTATTTGGTAATTGCCATTTGAACAAAATGGATAACAGATGTTTTTGTGATTTGAAATGGGCAAAATATTTTCTGATGTTGCCACTTAAATTTAGCATGTTCTCAAAGATCTTCATCCTGCCTGTTAGAACCGAGGACATTGATTGGGTCACATAGTATTAAAGGGTGGATAATTGTACCTTAAAGAACTAAGACTTTCTTTCCCTTTCCTGTCTCTAGATGTTAAGCACATCACTCATGGCCTGTCTCCATGGGGCAGCCCTCTCTGCCTCATCTTCTTCCTTCCTACTCCACTAAGTTCCATGTTAAGTGGACTCAGGACTCTTCTTAAATTTGAACAATTTCTATTTAGTGAGAAGGGAGCACTTCAACTTTAAGCTGAGTTGTAGAATTCCATTTGGCTTGTATTAGAGATATTTTTACCCGGCATGTTTTTGGTTGAATTGTGTACCTCCAAAGATGTTCAAGTTCTAACCCCCATACCTGTGAATGTGACCTTATCTGGAAATAGGGTCTTTGAAAATCATCAAGTTAAGGTGAGGTTATTAGGTGAACCCTAATCCAGTATGACTGGTGTCCTTATAAAAAGGGAAAATTTGGACACAGACACACACAGGAAGAAAGTCATGTGATGATGAAAGCAGAGATCTGGGTGATGTATCTACAAGGCAAGGAATGCCAAAGATTGTCGGCAAACCACCAGAAGCTAGGAGAGAGGCATGGAACAGATTCTTTCTCACTGCCCTCAGAAGAAACCAACTCTGTCAACACCTTGATCTTGGACCTCCATTCTCTAGGACTGTGAAATAATACATTTCTGTTGTTTACGCTACCCAGCTTATGGTACTTTCTTGTGACAACACCTGCAAACTAATATATCACATTAGAGGTGTGTGTCAGGTATTTAATCATCCATTGATAAAGTGATACTTGGTCGCTGATGGTAGAAAGTGGTGTAATCAGGGGGCTGAAAGGAGGGGAGCTATGATCCAAAGACCTTCTCTGTTTTCTTCACACTTCTGCATGGGACCGGCCTGGTCAGTGTTGAGTTCCTCCTCTGCCGTGTTCCTCCTTTGCACTTCCTGGTGTCAGGCCTGTCTTTGGCCATTGCTGACAATGGTACCAGTGGCTGGGCAAAACCAATGGCCAGCTCTCTTTGTGGTGGTGTTCAAACTTGGCCCCTGCAGTTAGTCAAGGGCTGGAAGCAGGAATTCCATGTCTCATTTTACTTTCCTGTACGTGAAGAAGCTTGACCTCTACCCATTGGCTTCAGGTTTACATATGTCTGACATTGGCTCACCACTTGGATAGAAGAGCAGAGTATGTAAAATACTACACAGCTGGTATGACAGTTAAAATGCATGCTCTGTTCATGGAACAACATTCCTGAACTCTTGAATATAGAAGAAGAAAAAAAAGTTTCTATTCTGGCTTGTGGGTTGGTTTGTTTGATTTTGCCTATAGAATGCCATCTGCTAAAGCCAAGTGAAGGTCAGCTTTTAGGTTTTAGGTTTGTATTGCCAAATTTCTCATGCATAACATGTTGAGAATTAATTATATATGTTTCAGGAGGTTGCTCATCAAATGCTGATGAAGATTAATGTCACATACCTCAGTAACGGGAAGTATGCGATGTTACATCATGTGGCAGACACAGTGCAATCCTATCCCCAGAGAATTGACCTTTATGCAATTTGGTCTCAGTATAGAATATATTGCTGACTTAAGCTATGTGTTATTTCATGCTTATAAATATACGTAACCCACTACACAATACCTGGTTGCTATTAAGCCTGCAAGTTTCTGTCCATGGGAATTTGAGATAAGGTAGAACTTTTACCACTAAGTACTTAGATGTGAAACATGTGTCACTGATGCTAGGAAAGGTGATAGGACAAAGGTCCTGAGGTCTTGGACTGGGGAGGAAGTGGAGCCTAGACAGCTTAAAGAAAAGTATTTACTTGCAAGACTATTTACATAGAACCGTATTTAATGGGCTCCTTATAATTAATAACGATTATTTCCTCTGTTTTCTCTATAGAAGTAAGAAGTGGGGTACTGTTCAAATACTGTCAATTTGTATATTTTATTCAAACTAAAATATTTATCTTTTTCTTTTTCCTAGCGTACTCTAGCCCTTGTAGGGGGCTTCAAAGCCCCCTACCTTATTGTTCATACTCTCACATGTAGCAGGGATGTATGGAGGATAACAAGCTTTCTGAATTTACAGATTTTATCATCAGGTAGAGCAAAATCCAATGTCCTGGTGCTGGTTCTCTCACAATGTACCTGTACCCCAAGGGGAACATCAAGGCTCAGGATAAATATGTCATCTCTTGTGGGAGTATCAACTTTACTAAGATGTTTGAGAAATAATATAATTTTTATATTAAAACACACCCAGATTTATTGTAGGATAGAATCTGTAATCCATATGATTTTTAAACACAGAAACAATTGTATGTGGCTACTCTTTGCAAGACGTAAGCAACATAATGTAATATCTAGAGTGGAATCTCTGGACTCAGGCAAACCACTTAAAACCTCGCTTAACCTTTGGCAAGGTTCTTAACCTCTTTACCCCTCAGTTTCTTCCTTTATAAAATGGGGCTGATGATCATTTATAACTAGAGTTGGCATGAACACTGAAGTACTTAGCTCAAGGTATGACACATAAACACGCAAACGTCAGCTATGATGCTGCTGGTGGCAACATGGTCAGATCCTTAAAAGTAAAAATTAATGCTCCTGGGTTACTAGGGGTGGAGATGTTTGCACACCATTGCTCTGGAGAAATTAAGTCCTACCTGTGTCATCTCCCTTTGGGTCTGGGTATTCAGAACATGGTGAGGAATTGGCCCTAAGTACACTGTGAAGGAGCAATTGTTAAATTTGACCTTGGAGCCAGTGCTTCTTGCTGGATGTACATAGCTTCTGGTATACTAAGAGTCAAACATTATCCCCAAAAGGGAAACTTGGACAGGAAGACTGGATTGGCCAGAGAGTGGGGCAAGGATGAAGAGCCACAGTCTTTGGTTTCGGGGTTTACAAGTGGTTCAGTCCCTTCCTTGGGCCTGAGGTTAAAGGACTAGGTCAGGATGAGGACTAGGAGGCACAGATGCTGCTACTCTCCTCTCCCACAGCCTTGACTGACCTTACTAATGCATTGCCACGCTTTCTCACAGAGCACAGGTGTGGCTTCAGAATCCTCAGTATGATGCTCCAGGCAGATACTACTAAATGATTATCACTTTGAGAAGTTTATTTCTGCATAGCTCTTGAGAAATTCCAGGGTCTTTGGACAGGATTAGTAAGAAAAGTCAGCAAGAGAAGTGGCTTCAAAGACTCACCTGCTTGAATGAGAAGGCTCCCATGACTCACCATATTTTAATCTCTCAAACTCCTGGCCTCAAGTGATCCTCCACCTTGGCCTCCCAACATGCTAGGATTACAGGTGTGAGCCACTGTGCCCAGCCCTCTATTTCCTGCAAACAACTGTTTTAATCCAGCTTTTAGGAAGAAAAGCAATAAGATAAAACTAATGACAGAATCTTGAATGACAGATACCAATACGTTAATTTTCCTGGTATATTTGCATTTTAAGAAGAGTTTTTTGATCAAAATGATGGTTGTCATGTTGTAATTTTATCCCACGTGGTTTTGCCTAAACTCCTGCCTGATTCTCCTACGCTAGTTGGTATTTTCTGTTCTTAGGTGGGGAGGGACATGTGCAGGCTGTACCAATCAATGCACAGTTGCTCACACCAGTGCCAACAGAGGCGCAGGGAAGGAAGTTTAGGTCATGGGGAAGAAGTGTAAAAGTTACATCCCTGTGGTTGGTGAGTGGAGCACAAACATGAAATTATTTTACTTTTTGCCAGTCATTGCTGTGAGCTTCATTTAGTTGAATCTCTCTTCCCCACCGTGTAGTAAAGAATTTAATTTTGCCTGAGGAGAGATCTGGCCTTTGCCCTGACTCCTGAGAGGTAATTGCTGAATCCTTAGAATATCCTGTCTGATGAAAGTGTCTTTGTCTACCTGGGGACCTTGGGCCACACCAGATAGTCTAACAATGTGATTGAAGGTGGGGACTTTGGGTCACGTGGCATCAGCTCAGTATCCAGAAAACCTGGAGACTGAGGTCAACCATGTATATGTGAGAGCCTCCAGAAAGACTCTGCACATCAAGGCTTAGGTGAGCTTCCCTGGTTGGCAGTGTGCATTTTCCCTCATTGTTGCTGGGAAAGTTAATACTATCTGCAACCCTACTGGGAGAAGACAACTGGAAGCTCCATGCATGGAATGTTCTTGGACTCTGCCCCATGCCTCTCTTCTCTTGGCTGATTTTAATCTGTATCACGTCACTATAATAAAGCATAATCATGTATAACAGCTTTCAGTGGGTTCTGGGAGTTCCTCTAGTGAATCAAATCTGAGGGTGGTCTTTTAAATGGGATTATTTGGTTTTGTTGTTGTTATTGTTGAGTTCCTTGTAAATTCTGGATATTAGTCCCCTGTTGGATAAATAGTTTGCAAATATTTTCTTTCTTTCAACAGTTTATCTCTTCACTTTGTTGATTATTTCTTTTTTTGTGCAGAAGCTTTTTAGTTTAGTTAAATCCATTTGTCTATTTTTTTGTGTGTGCGTTGACTGTGCTTTTGAGGTCTTAGTCATAAATTCTTTACTTCAACCAATGTTCAGAAGTTTTCCCTAGGTTTTCTTCTAGTATTTTTATAGTTTTGGGTCTTATGTTTAAGTTTTTAATCTATCTTGAGTTGATTTTTGTATATGGTGAGAGATAGGGGTCCAGTATCATTTTTCCACACATGGAAATCCAATTTTCCTAGCACTGTTTATTGAAAAGAGTGTCCTTTGCCCAATGTTATGTTCTTGTAGGCTTTGTCCAAGGTCAGATGACTATAAATATGTGGCTTTATTTCCTGGTTCTCTATTCTATTCCATTGATTTATGTGTATATTTTTATACCAGTACCATGCTGTTTTTGTTTTTTTTTTTTTTGAGACAGAATCTCACTCTTTTTACCCAGGCTAGAGTGCTGTGGCGTTAGCCTAGCTCACAGCAACCTCAAACTCCTGGGCTCAAGTGATCCTTCTGCCTCAGCCTCCTGAGTAGCTGGGACTACACGCATGCGCCACCACGCCCAGCTAATTTTTTCTATATATTTTTAGTTGTCCGATTAATTTCTTTCTAATTTTAGTAGAGATGGGGTCTCACTCTTGCTCAGGCTGATCTCGAACTTCTGAGCTCAAACAATCCACCCGCCTCAGCCTCCCAGAGTGCTAGGATTATAGCCGTGAGCCACCGCGCCCGGCCACCATGCTGTTTTGTTGTTTCAGACCCACTGTTTGGTATTTCAGACCCACCATGTTTTATTTCAGACCTACTGAAATAAAATTGTCTAATGTTTATTATAAGCTTTGTGTTGTAATCTGAAGTCATGTAATGTGATGCCTCCAGCTTTGTTATTTTTGATTAGAATTGCTTTGGTGATTCAGTCTCTTTTTTGGTTCTATATAAATTTTAGGATTGTTTTCTAATTCTATGAAAAATGACTGGTATTTTTATAGAAATTGTATTGAATCTGTAGATTGCTTTGGGCAGTATGGTCATTTTAACTATATTAATTCTTCAGATCAATGAACGTGGGATGGTTTTCCATTTGTTTGTGTCATCTACAATTTCTTTCATAAGTATTTTGTAGTCTTCCTTGTAGAGATCTTTCACCCAAATGTGCCTGATCTTGATTGGTTCTGCTTTTAGCATGAGTTAAATACTACTCTGTATTAGTCTGCTAGGGCTGCTATAACAAAACACCATAGACTAGGTAGCTTAAACAATAGGCATTTATTTTCTTACACTTCTGGAGGCTAGCAGTCCATGATCTAGGTGCTGGCAAATTTGGTTTCTGGTGAGGCCTCCCTCCCTAGCTTGTAGACTGCTGCCTTTTCACTCTTTCTTTATATGGCCTTTTCTCTGTACACTGTTGGGGGAGAGTGTATTTGGTTTCTCTTCCTCTTCTTATAAGGATACCAGTCTCATAAGATTAGGGCTCCCCCCTTATGACCCCATTTAAGCTTAATTATTTGTCTTGAGATCCTATCTCCAAATACATCAGCATTGGGATTAGGGCTTCAACATATAAATTTGGGAAGGGGCACAATTCACCCCATAACTTACCCTAAACCATGTTGTTCTATGGGAAAATCTGAATATAACTCAGAAGCAATTTTGAGAATGTTCTTTTATGACCCCTGTTAACTCTGTTCGGAAGGCCAGATGTGCCCCTGAAAAAGTGAAGAAGCAAAGTGGTGCAAATGGAAAGTACTCTGAGGCCTGAGAACTCCCAGAGCTGCCAGACAGCAATTGTGGACCTTCTGATTAGTTCCTGGTTTTGACCTTCTGCACACAGTGGGTGCCAAAAAATGTCACTGACCACCTAATGGAAGGCCTAGAAGAGAAATTAGAAGTATTCGATGGCAGAAAAAGTTTCAAGTAGGAAAAACTGAGCCAGTAACTTGCATCCCTCAGGAAGGTAGTAGGGTTGTGTGCCTACAACGTGGGTTTGCATAAGACTCTTATACTTTTTAGCTGTGTGATTTTGGACAGTTAACTATAGCCACATTTCAATCTTTTGTGAAATAAAGATAATAAAATTGTCTAATGTTTATATGAGGATCTAATAATCTAATGTATGTTGAAGTGTATTTCACACTGCCATCGGAATTTTAATTCCAATATAATTGTTAATTTAGAGGGCTTCCCAAACAAGTGTGAGAGCAGCCTGACAATGAGGAGCAGCAGGTCATAAGAAGGAGAGTCAGGCTCAAGGGCAGTGATGCCTTGCACCGCCCCTGTCTTCCTTGGAACTCACCTGCCTTTGTTCTACCCCCACTTGCCTTCCTGGCACCTCATCTGCCTTGCTGGCCCCCACTTGCCTTCCTTGTACCTCACCTGCCTTCCTTGCATTGCACCTGGCTTCCTGGACCCCCACTTACCTTCTTTGGATCTCACCTGCCTTCCTTGTGCCTCATCTCAGTGCTGAAAGTCTTACCTGACACTCTTCTATTTCTGTCTGTGGAATCCCAGGGCTGGTTTCATTATATTTTCACGAGCATTCTGGATAATATCCACATAATATTTGGATAATATCCACCTGCATCAGAATCACCTGGGATGATTGTTAAATATGCAGGTTATATCCTGCTGTTTGTAGATTCCTGGCCTTCCTCCTCCAGACTCACTGAAAAGAATCTCTGTTGCTGGTGTCAAGGAGTTTCATAAGTATTGTGTAGTCTTCCTTGTAGAGATCTTTCACCCAAACGTGCCTGATCTTGTTTTGGTTCTGCTTTTGTCAACACATATCCTAAGTGATTCTGACGCACATTCAAGTTTGAGAAGCACTGCCTTAAGCTCTTTTGTGACTCAAGTTCCTCATCCATAAAAGAGCATGTTTTATTAGATGTCAGATCTCCTGTATAGGAGAATGATAAATGATAAATGATAAAAATGATACATTTCAATTATATCATAATTTATCCTCAACCAAAAGTTATGAGGGTCATACTTTTACCCTTGACCAAGAAATCAACTTGCTTATTTATTTATTTACTTATTTATTATTTCTATAGATTTAGGGGGTACAGTGGTTTTTTGTTACATAGATGAATTGTACAATGGTGAAGTCAGGGCTTTTAGTGCACCTGTCACCCGAATAGTGTACACTGTACCTTACAGGCAATTTTTGATCCCTCACCCTCCCACCCTCCCCACTCTGAGTCTCCACAGTCCATTATACCACTCTATATGACCATGTATATCCATCAGCTTATTGATTCTTTATTTTAAAAATTAAATGCATAGGTACATGGTGGAGAGTCATCAATGAATGGAAATAACATTTATTTTTTGTAATGATTTCCTGCTCTTTAGAAATGGAAATATTCACCATCTTGCTCTGGCCAAAATGTTCATCTGCTGATGAATTAATTTGAGATGCAAAGGACAAGATGTAACTAACAGAATCGGCAAACATGCAGGAAAGGTTGTTCATGATTAGGTCTGTTGGCAAGAAACCTCCGACATCCATAGAACAGCACAGCGTGCTGAGGACAGAAAGGGGCACATAGGCGACTGCTGACAGCCAGTCAGGGACTATACAAATGCAGTTAAAGGAAATTGGATCCTAGTAAATGCCTTGCTTCAGCCTGTGGAATCGTTCTATTCTCATTATCATTGCCAGATGACAATTAGGTCTTCATTGGCACACGATGCTGAGCTTGACCTTGCACTCACAGAACAATCAATTTTCCTGGAGCAAATTCCTGTGCTGCCAGAAGCAAGCGACAGTTTCCAGATGACTGCTGCTTCCTCTTCTACAAAGCCCAATTTTCCTCGTATGATGACCATATGTCCTGAATTTTCTAGCCTAGACCCAATTTTGTGTAATTTTATTCTTTTCAATAGAATGAATAAATCTCTAATAAAATCTGACAAAATTGATCCTCATTTATAAGCCTATAAAATTATATAAATATATTCACAAATCAGAAAAAAAAATCTCCTTTGTCAGATCAGACTTTCCAAATTTTGGGTTAGAAATCATGGTCATCTAAAAAGTCAGAAATATTCAATGGTGCTAAAATGGGTAGATACAACTACTGAACAACGAACAAATCAAATGAATACAGGCTAGTCCTGACGATAAAGATGGTATCAATTTGTATAAGAAGGTTTAAATGTGTCTGCTTTCAATCAATGTTCTTCTGAAAGTGGCTTTGTTAGGACAGTACATTTTGTAAACCTGGGGAGCCACTCGCAGTTAAGTAATGTTAGCAGACAGATTTAAGAGAAACAGCGAGACATGCCCTGCTGCCCACTGGAATTCCTTTCTCAGCATCTCTCTTTGCATCTCATTTGTTACTTTCTTCTTCAGTATGGATTTTCGTGTGCAAGACTTGACCAGTCATTTTCAGTTTGAATTCCTTTCATGGTTTTGTATCCTGAACAACACACCAAATACTTTTTGTTTCTTCTTTAGATCTGCACTGAGCAGTTGATAAAAGCTAAATTGTAGGTTCCTGCTTCCAGCTCTAATCCAATTTTAGTTCCTGTCCCTCTTGGTGCTCTTAGAAACATTACATATTTTTCCCTCTTGTTGGATTTTTTAGATGACCATGATGTCTGAACCAAAAATTTGGATGTCTGATCTGATAAGGGATGTATTTTCATGATTCGTGCATTTATTTATTTGAAATACCTCATAAATAGGGACAAACTATGTCAGATTTAGTTATTGATTTAATGAATCACTTTTTTTGCTTGTGTGTTAAGGGGCCCATCTGTGGGCCGCTCAGTTTTTGTAGATCTCTGTTAAGGTAACCCTTGGCTGTGCACATGGCCCCATGGCCCTGAAGGTCCATCTGCTGATGCCAGGCCACACTTGGGACAAAGGAGTATCTGTGAGGCTGTCCATGGCCCTTCTGCTGCAGGTATTCCCTCTCTGGCATCTGAATGCCCCCCACCGCGCCCCCTAGTGGTCCTACTAGGAATCAGAAATCAGCCCAAGGCTGAAAGAATCCTTCTCACATCTAATGAACAGAGATAGAATTTTGCCTCCAAATTTTTGCCCAAGACATTGTGTCTACAATCCTAATTTTCTTCCCATTCTGGAACACAACATCCAGAGAGGCTCATTCTCTACTTCTGTTTCCTGCGTTGCCAAAGCTTCTTTTGAGGCAGCCAACTGGCTGGACACTGGGAAAACAACAAGCATAACATAATGTCTCAGAAATACTACACTGCATCACTATTTAAGTGAGCTACCTCTTGATATCTGAAAATTTCCCTTTATAATTTTTTCCAACTGTCTTTCTTCTTTCTCGATACATACTCTGGAAATTAAGAACAAATCCATAGTCCTTGCAAATAGAGCCTATTCATTTCTGACTCTGATATAAACCCTTCCAGACACCGTTTTCTTGGTTTGGTTCCTTTTACAGAACTCAAACTTTTGAGAGAAAGTTTAAAAACAAGATTGTAAACTATTATGAATTGAATTGTGTCCCCCCTCCACCCCAAATATATGTTGAAGTGCTAACTCCTAGTACCTAAGAATGTGACCTTATTTGGAAATAGATTTATCGCAGATGAAATTAGATGAGGTCATATGGGAATATGGTGGGCCGCTAATCCAATCTAACTGGTGTCTTTATGAGGATACAGCCATGCGTAGAGGGAGGATTACAGTGGTGCATCTACAAGCCAAGGATGCCAAAGACTGTTGAGAAACCACCCAAAGGCAGGAAGAGGCACGGAAGGATTCCCCTATAGGTTTCAGAGAGATTATGGTCCTGTTGACACCTTGATTTTGGACTTATAGCCTCCAGATGAATTTCTGTTGTTTTAAACCATCTACTTTGAAAGTACTTTGTTATGGCGGCCCTAGGAAACCAGTACATAAACCATTTATACCTTAAAGTTTTTTGGTTTAAAAAAAAATTGGGTCTGGTGCAGTGGCTCATGTCTGTAATCCCAGTGTTTTGGGAAGCTGAAGTGAGAGGATTGCTTGAGGTCAGGAGTTCCAGACCAGCCTGGACAATATAGCGAGACCCCCATGTCAACGGAAAAAAGAAAAAAGAAAAAAATCAGCCAGACATGGTGGCATGCACCTGTAGTCCTAGCTGCTCAGGAAGCTGAGGCTGGAGGATCACTTGAGCCCAAGAGTTCAAGGTTACAGTGAGTTATGATTGCACTACTGCACTGTAGCCTGGGCAACAGGGATAGACCTGTCTCTAAAAAAGAAAAAAATAATAAATAAAAAATAAATTGAGTTGTAACATACAACAGTAAAGAAAATAAAATGAAAATACACATATTTTAAATGTATTGTTCAATTTTTTATATATGTACTTCAGTAGTTTTTACATATACTATGCAACTACTGTCAAGATCAATAGATAAAATATCTCCAGGGCCCCAGGAGGCTCCCTTCGGCTGCTTCCCAGTCAATATCATCTTCTTTTCTCCCAAGAAGTAAACACTATTGTCTCTATGAGTTCTGCTTATTCTTGAACTTTACATAAATGGAATCATAAGTATGTGCTATTAGTGTCTGGCTTCTTCTGTTCTGCGTAATGCCTGAGAGATTCATCCATGTTGTGTGTACACGTAGTTCACTGGTTTGAGGTTTAAGAATGACATAGCTCTCTGTACTGCTTTTAACAGAGATTAGCTCCCTCTTGGGTTTGCTATGTAAATTGCTTTCATGAATTGATTTAACTTTGTGATATAATATTTATGAACTAGCAATAACCAAAGCTATCAGCACGAGACAATTGTGGTGACCCTGATTTTTAAAGAATAATTAAATATACATGTGCTTGATATCTACTACATGGTAGAATGAAATTAGATATTGTAAACTAGAGGAGACAGTCATGTAAATTGCATACATCACTGAAAAAGCTGCTTGGAGCTTTTACTTAATTCTAGAAAATTTCAGGAGAAAAACAAGAAACATTTGATTTAAAAAGCATAGAAAATTCTCTTTGACCCAGCAATTGCACTTCTAGGAATTTATCTCAAGGAAATAACTAGATATGCAAAAAGATTTAGTTAGGAGGATGTTACAGTTGTCATAGCTTATGGAATGATGGGAAGGGGGAGAGAAAGGGAGAGACAGGGAGAAAAGAAGTAGTAGGAGGAGGATTGGTTAAATAAATTAAGGCATATATTCATAAAACAAAACCAATTTATTGTTTTCATCTGTTCTCAAATTTAGTGCATTTCTACTTAAGGTCAACAATGAAATATTTTATAGTGCTTAAAAATTACCTGTATGTTTTAGAAAAATATTTAATGATGTAAATATGTTGCCTGTATATTGTTTATTCGTAAAGTTGTTGCTAAACAATAACACAGGATGGCCTTATTTTTAGAAAAACATTGTGTAAACATAGGACAAAGATTTGCAGGCTAAATATCAACATGTTAATTAATGGTTACTTCTAAATGGTAGGACTATGGGTGATGTAGATTTTCTTCTTTGTGCTTTTGGCCTTCCAAAGTTATTTTTTTTTTCTTTCCACATTATGGGAGTACAAATATTTTGGTTATATATAATGCCTTTGCCTCACCCAAGCCAGGGCTACAAGCTTGCCCATCCCCCATACAGTGCGCACCACATCCATTAGTTGTGAGTTTACCCACCCCTACCACCCCCCCCCACCTGACTGGTGCTCAATAAATATTACTTCCATGTGAGCACCTTAGTGTTGATCAGTTAGTACCAATTTGATGGTGAGTACATGTGGTGCTTGTTTTTCCATTCTTGGGATACTTAGTAGAATGGGCTTAAGCTCTATCCAGGCTAATACAAGAGGTGCTAGATCACCATTGTTTTTTGTGGCTGAGTAGAACTCCTTGGTATACATATACCACATTTTATTAATCTACTCATGTACTGATGGGCACTTGGGTTGTTTCCACATCTTGGCAATTGTGAATTGTGCTGCCATAATTGTTTTTAAAATAAGAAAACTATTTCTTAAAAAAAGTATAGGAAATAACTACCTGTTTTAAAGGCCATGTTCACTTTTCAACAATTTGATCTGAAAGCACAGCAGCTTTTGGTCATTAAGTCATTCCATTGTATCATCCATCTGAGGTACTTTTTAACATAGCCCATCTCTAGTGCACTTTATTTCATACAAGCAAAGCTTAACTTTCCTTTTTCTTGATTACATTTTTAATGTCTCTGGAAAAATCCTACTTTTTAATTATAAAAAATGCAATTTATAGTCAAGTCTATAAAAATATACATTCTAGTGCACATATGAGTCTCATGAGCAAAACTTATGTTTTATTTTAACACAACGTAAAGAATTGGGTGGGCAGATCAACCTGCATGGACCCTGCTGCTCAGCTTGCTTTTGGAAAGAAGGGGCCATCTCTATCTTGGAACCAGGAATGAATACCCTTGGGTTTATTGGGGGAATGGTGGATTGAAGGAGGTAAGGAATTGGAAGGGGGGTGCTATAGTCTGAATGTTTGTATTCTCTCCAATTCATATGTTGATACGTAATCCCCATTGCAATAATATTAAGAGGTAGGCCTTTGGGAGGTGGTTAGGGCATGAGGGTGGAGCCCTCATGAATGGGATTAGTGCCCTTATAAAAGAGGCTGAGGAAGTGAGTTTGCCCCTTCAGCCACATGAGGACACATAGAAGGTGCCTTCTATGAGATACGAGCCCTCACCAAACATGAATCTGCTGGCCCCTTGATCTTGGACTTCCCAGCCTCCGGAACTGTGAGCGATACATTTCTGTTGTTTATAAATTACTAAGACAGGGGATTTCTAGGCATTTCATTTTTGAATGGCTTAAACATGGCTCCCAAACCGTAATTTCAGATTAGAATAGAACATGAAGAGCTGGGATTGGGGGTTCCTTGTGGAGGCACAGGGGTGGGGGCAGAAGGCTGGGGTGTGAGGAGTGAGTGAACAGTGGCCCCCGGAGTGCCTCCTGACTGGAAATCTGGAACTGTGCTTTTCACTTTGTCATCTCTATGCTTCTCGTTTTTGTGCTTTTTTTGAGTATTTTTTATATCGCTCTTGTCTCCTAGAGATGAAAGCAGTTGTCTGGTTTACTGAGACTTTCTTTCAACATCTGTTGTTCTCTACAGCCCTGTGAAAGTTGTTGGTTTTGTACTCATCTGTCCTCAGATTTGGTTCGTTTCCACTTAAGCCCAACAATTTTATGGAACTTTGCAACAGTGTAATTTTTTTCCTCAGTCTCTCTTTTTGTTCATCATATTCTCTCTAAGCTTTCCCTCCCTCTGCTCCATCTCTCCCTCTCTCTTTCACATACACCCCACACACATACCTAAAGCCAGCCCGACAGAGACATTAAAGGCCCAGATTTGCTATAACCTTATCTAGGAAATTTTTATTATGGCTCCTCCTTCCCGTTTAATTTCTTCATTAACCCTACTGTTGTCAGATCAAGACTAGGAAAGCAGCACACTTCTCTCTTCCCCACTCCTGGTCTGTTTCGTTTCTTGCTGCTGTGAATTTTCCTCTTCCCAGCGGATGTGCTGATTCTCATCTACTTCCTCAGAGGCAGAGGTGGGGTCTACATACAGAGACTGGCCCACGAAACACAGGCATGGGGCTGTGTAACAGTGACACGCCAGAAGACAAACATGCATGCATTTAGACATGCTTCCACCCCGCAGAGCTCTTGAGGACCCGATGCAGTCACCACCTTGGCTGTGTGTGACCACAAGTTCAGGAATGGCTGGTCCTGTTGTTCGATGACTGGAGGGCTTTTCTTTGTCAGTATCAGGTTCATTGCCCAAGTAGATGGTTACTAGTGACTGGGGGACTCAGCCTAACAGAGGCTGCAGAAGGGGTCCTTCTGCAGTCCTGCTCTCTCAAAGTGCTTCTGGCAATGAACCCTCCATTTGCTATTGTAGAGCATTCTCCATGGATTTTAGTTATTTAGAATTCAGACAGGGAACTTGGCTTGGCCTGTTATAGTCTTTTTTTGTGTGTGTTTGAGTTGCATTTTTATGTTTTTACCATTGATGTCTGCTCTTGTAATCTTATCTCTTCTTTTTCCAATTGATTTTCCAGTGAGAGTGACAAAGTTTGTGGTCATATTCGTGATCTAGGGTTGCCAGATTTGGCAAATAAAAATACAGTATATGCAGTTAAATTAGAATTCCAGATAAACAGCAAATAATTTGTAGTATAAGTATATTGCATGCAATATTTGAAACATATTTATACTACAGAATGATCAAAAGTTTATCTAGAATTTATGTTTAATTGGGCATTCTGTATTTTATCTGTCAATCTCACTTTCATCTGACTTTTGCCTTCAGGACCTGTCCCTACTGAATTAACACATTCTCAAAGAAAAATTCAGGAGATCAAGCTCAATCAGTCCTATTGTCCCCTTTGTGTGATTATAAGTTGTTGGTGCAGAAAGTTAAAACTTCTGATGAAACTGAGTCTTCTGGGGTAATCTGTGGAATTTGATGTGCTCTGCCTATCTGGGGCTTTGTTCCTGATGTGCTTTATGTGTCGAATTGCCCATCTACCCACCCTCCCACCCACTCTATGCCTGGCCTACTTAGCTTTGATCCTTCTTCAAGTTTCAGTTTCAGACCATTTCTTTCCTTTGAGAACATTTCCTCAACTACACGAATATGAGGAGGAAGTGTTCGACCTCCGCATGCTCACAGCATCCTGAACTTCCCATTCGGGAACTTGCTCATGGCACTTGGTCTGTGAAGAGAAGACTGTATCTGTTTAGGTCATTGTTGTGTCCTCAGTGTCCAGCTTAGTCCCTGAATGAATGTAGTCATCCAGTGGACTGGTGAACTTGAAGGGTCTCCAATAAAAAATTTCATAAAAGAAGATGAAGACACACATACTTGATTCTGGGAGGATGAACCAAAACCAGAGGAGAGGGATGACTTTAGATAGAAAAACTGCCTTTCAACCTTTCTCTGGCCCAGACTCCATGGAGCTGGTTAAGTCTCAGGGTGAGGGGACTCTAAGAAAGAGTCAAACGAGGGACAGCCATTCTGCTGTAACCTCCCTGGATGTTGACCGTGTAAGTCGTCATCAACTCTGTAATAGCAGCTGATGCAGGAGTGAAGGCTGTGCTTTAGAAGTGTGGCCATGGCACTCCTAGAGGGGGTAGTTGTGCCATCACCTTTAGTGGGTGGTGATGGCGTGGGTCATAACTCTGGATTCTGCTGAGACAGGCACCATCACCTCCAGAAGCTTGAGCAGGACAAATGAAAAGGGCAGACATCCACGAAAGATAAAAGCATTAGTTCCTGTACCCCCAGAAGGCTCCCTGAATTCTTTGTACGTTATCTAAGAGGGGACTGAGTTTTGGCAGAGTAGCTGGAGAGCAAAGCCAGCAAATCCTTCTTGTAACATATGGTGACCCTATTTTTACCCCCTGGTTAGTGTGGCCTGGGAGACATCGACTGTATTCGTATTTGCCAGCTACTTTGTTTAGAACACTCATAAATAGAGATGATGGCTCATTCTTCCTTCTGCACTCTACAGGATAGGGTAGTTTACAGTTTCTCTCTGTAATTAAATTGCAGGCTTCGAAGGAGTGGAGAATTTTATGGGACAGAGGAAAATCTGATAAACTGGTCTTGTCCTCACTTGGAGCAGGGTTATAACAATATGTCATGTAAGGGTGTTATTTACTAGTATTTTTAGGAGAAATGATTTGCTTCTTTTTTGTAATTGAATAAGATTTTTTTTTCAGATAATTATCTACACTTTCTTTTAATTAAATAGCCTATGGTTTGACAAAATAGAAAAGGTAGGACCCTTCTTCCTGCTTTGAATTGGGAGGAAAATGAGTGAATGAAATAAGATGATATAATGAACACATTCTGATGTCCCTTAGGGTGGTATATTTTTTTCTCCTTACTATCTAGTGCAATGGCAATATTTACATCTTCTTGCTGATACAGTAAATGGAAGGAGAAACAATGTTGTTTACCACAAAATTTTTTGTATTGTTTTGGGCTGTAATTAAAATAGAAATAGTTGTAATAGGAAGCAGAAGCAGGATTAAGATACTTCTTGTGAGAGGTATTAGTCAACATCTCACTTTTCTCCCAAATCTATCCGTAAATATGAATTTACACAGAGGCTGTGCCATTTGGAAAAGGAGACTGGAACTCTGACCCACTTTCTATCACCCCCATCCCCAGGCTTACTTAATCTAGGTCACACATTAGAGCCACCTGAGAAACTTCTAATCCCCTGATCCCAGAGAACCGTCCCTGGCTAATTAAACCAGAATCTTAGGTTGAGGCCCAGGCATTAGCTTTTAATAAAACTTCCCAGGTGATTCTAATGTCTCGCTCAGGCTGAGAACTATTATTCTGGAATGTACAAAACTATTTGTAGATCCAGAATGTTGACAATAGAGACCAGATTTCAGAAAAAGACTGTAGGTCTTCGAGAGACGGCTCACCGCGAATCCCTGGAAGCCTCAGCAAGGTGGCGGCGGCAGCACTTGTGCCAGTCAGCTGTCCCGCCACCTCTGCGCCTGAGAGCGCCACACAACCCCCAGACCCAGCAACAGGGCCTTACATATCACAGTCATCTACACACAAAGAGACCAACACTTTGGTTTATTCCCCCCCACCCCAGTATATTAGGAAAGTTTTTTGATGCTTGGTAACCTATTGATAAAATGTAAATTATGGAAAAAGTTGTAATGAGCCAAATCTGGCTTCCCAAATGCATGCACACGTGTGTTTGTGGGGGGGAGGGAGAAAGGAAGAAAGAGAGAGAGAGTGAGTGTGTCAAGGAAGGGGAAAGAGAAGGAAGGAGAGGAAGGGAAAGTGAGGGAGAGAGAGGGAGAAAGCAAGAGTCTCTTGAGGTTCCATTTTTCTGACCAAGTATAACACGGAGAGGGAAAATTTGTACTTTGCAGAAGCACTGTCACCCAGGCGAATCAGGCGAGGTCACTGTGGCAGTTCTCTCGTGCCAGTGGTTGTGGCTGGTGGTGGGGTGGGCAGCGGGAGTGGACGAATGAACTGTAGAGTCCTTTCTGTGGGACACGTGGAGCCTGGGTGTGAAATCTTTGCTTAGCTAGTCTTGGTGGTAAGGGAAACAGTATCCCCAGTTGCTTTCACCAGAACCTAGTCCTAGTGTCTATTCTCCTTGGGATCCTGGGATAATTTAGGGAAGGCAGTGACTTGTTGGCTTGGAGAATTATAGAAGATTTTATTGACCACATGGATTCCATTTCACCATGGAAGGCAGGCAATGTCCTGGCCTGAGACTGACTCAGAGAGGGAAACTTCCATGGTGATCTTCCTTCTCAATATGGTGTTTTTGACAGTGTCTTCCCAATCCCACTCACTTAAAGAGTTCACAACTCATATTCTATTAACAGGAGAGGCCAGAGGGGGAAGCGTCTGCTATGCGTTGTGTCCGTTTCTGACGGTTTGTCCATAACTCCATTCTAGCTCAGCTTTGCCCCTGAAGATCTCAGGCCACCTGCCTTTTACAACGGGCTGGGGCATGGGTGCCTACCCGAGAGTCCTGAAAATATATAGGCAAGAAAGTATGGAAATAACAGGGCTTTCGTAAAACCATTGGTTGGAAAGAAAGAAGAAAAGGAAAGAGAGAATTTGTAAATATCTTTTCAAGGCCATTCCACTCAGAGAAAATGTTTTATTCATGCTTGGATCACAAAGGAAGATTTGAACATTTCTCTCAAGGTCATTTTCATTTGTTTTGTTTTACTATTAGTTTTTCTTTTAATTCATAATCTAGCCTCAGCCCTCTGTGACTGAAATGTATCAATGACCTTTAATGTTACTAATTGCTGTAACGCTGTTTATGGAGTCTTGCTATCAGAACCTCCCGTAGGGGCCCTTTAATCTTACAAAAACAAAGACAGGGTGACAGTAATAGCTTTTGGGGTGCAGTTTCAGCCTTGAGCAGCACCTCAGGGGAATGCCATGGGGTCCTGTTCATCCCATTCTAATTGAGCTGCAGTAGATTTAGTCCAAATGATTCTCTGGGGAGTGAGTCTGCAGGAAGATCACTGAGAACTGGTTATTAACATCAGTGGTGCTGCAGCTGTTATTTGCCTGCCTGTGAAGCCCATTTTCTTGGGCTACGCAGTGATATACAGTAATTACCTACCTGTCTTCATCAAGCACCTACTGGTTTAATAAATGCAGCATAAGAATCTATACTCATGGAACTTTCAATTTCTATAAGGAAACATAAGTAGTAAGGGAAGACAGCATACGATATATATCAAGATGAACAGTTAAGAACGTAACTGGTTAGGATCGGCTGGGGAAAACTGCTTGGAATATGCAGGATTTGAGAGAGTTCCCAATGGCTAAGAGGGTTAAGGGAAAGGTGAAGGATACGGCATTCCGCGTGGGGAAATAGTTAAGCAAAGGTGTGGGGCTGGGAAAGAGGATGATATTTCAAGGACAATGACAAGACTGTTAGCTAGTGTGTTTGTTTCCTAAGGCCGCTGTAACAAATTACTATAAACTTGGTGGTAAAACAAGAGAAATTTATTCTCTCACAGTTCTATGGGCTAGAAGTCATAGAATCAAGATGTCAGCAGAGTTAGTTCCTCTCGGAGGCTCTGAGGGAGAAACCGTTCTGTGCGTCTCTCCTAGCTTTGGGTGTTTGTCTGCCATCCTTGGTGTTCCTTGGCTTATGGAGCATCAGTCCAATCTCTGCCTCTGTCTTCTTGTGGCCTTCTCCCCTGTGTCTCTGTGTCTTTAAAACGTCCTTCCTTTTTCTTTTAGAGACATTGATCATTGCATTTATGGTCCACCCTAAATCCAGGATGATCTCACCCAGAGATCCTTAATTACATCTGTAAAGATCCTATTTCCAAATAAGATCACATTCACAGGTACCAGGGATTAGGACTTGAACGTATCTTTTGGAGGAACACTGTCAACCCACTGAGAAGATACGATTGGTCCTGAATTTTTATCTTGTAGTCAGGATTCCAATATAAACATCTCAGCTATCAGTTAAAAATGGGTGAGCTTGGGGGGAGACTGGGTGAGCTCATGTGGGGTCATTTGTGTTGAGGACTGGGGAAAAATCAGTCTGAAGGAAAGAAGAGTCAAGGCGCATAAGCATGCTGTAAGGACCGTAGGTCATCGCCAGTAGTAAGGGGTGATTTGCATACAGCATGGGGTGATTACTCAGATTTGCCTCTACTTTAGTACTCCTTGGCTCCTTCCAGAGCCTTCACCCAGAGCCAAGGAAATGAGGAAAGGAACTGAGGTTGCAAGGCAGCATTACGTTGCATCCTAGCATAACGTAAGTTGAGATGGAGAACACGAGTCTCAGGTATTTGGCGTATCCAGTGGAGGAGCATGGTGCTTTGAAAGCAACAGAGACAAAAGATTTCTGTTCAGTTAGCTGAGATTTAGAATCAAGAAGGACCTGGAGTCAATGTAGCTAATACCAGGAGCAAACAAGTTCGACTGAGACAAAGATATGCAACTTTACAATGTGCTAAGTCAGAGACACCTCACCTTGTTTATCCTGATGCCTACTTCTTCCTGCCTAAAAGTTTTTGGATGCACATCCTGCCTTTCCAGCTGTGTGACAGTCTTGAGGATAGTGACCATGTTTTAGGCCTGTATGCCTTTAACATAATGCTGGGCACACAGCACATACTTAGTCAATGCTTGACGGATGCAAACAGGCCACTGATTTGCCATGCCACCTGCCGGCCTCCTTATTCTTCTCAGTACTATAAACAAACAAATACACAAAATCGATGGCAGTGATGAAAGTTTTACTCTAAAGTGGAAGAATGACTCATATCTACTGTAGGTCTTTTTATGCCCCATAAATTTCTGGGCATAGACTACTCACCACACACGCTGTGGTTGGCTTGATGGAGTCAGGAGAATGGCCAGGAAGGTGAGACTCAGTGAGATCAAGACTTTCTCACTAGAGGGCATCACCCAGCCGCACTTCCATTCTCTTCAAAAGCAACTGGAGAATGAAGGGTATACAAATTATGAGAGATGTGACTCTAAATTTATTAGAGCTGAGACTTAACATGAGGTCCCTCAACATTTGAATTTATTTAATGTTTCAGTCTCTTTCTCAGGAAAAAAAATAGAAATAACAAATTGTTTCAGGAACTAATGTTTTCATGAAAATCCCACCAAAATTTGCATGAATCTTTCTCAAAAAAGATAAATTGTATACTCCTGCAACAATGGACCAATGCAAATAATTCTTTCAGCATTATTAGAAAAATGTGTTTTATATTACCATTAAAGAGCAGAGAGGAGCAAGTCCATTAAAATCCATAAAGATTTGGTGGGTCTCAGCACTGCCAGTCATTTCTGCCACAGGGGAGCTGATAAGAGAGGCTAACTACTCCTCCCTTAGAAGCAGACAACTCTGCAAACACAGCACTACTCTCTGTGTCTGCCCTCCTGTGCTGGGTCTGTGAGACTTGCTTGGATGTGTGAACCAGAAGAACTCTCAATATGCAGAGGCTGAATCCCATGTGGTAATACCTGCATGTTGTGAGCATTGCTTTTTGTTTTTTTTTTTTTTAACTGGTCCAACAGTCTTGTACTTACTTTTTTTTTCCCAACAAGGAAAAGAATAGGCTTCACCCAAGAGCAGGCTTCATCCAAGATCCTAGCTTCTCGGTTCTAAAAGCATTTGCAACAAAAACCAAACTTTTTTGGTGGAGATGATAGTAGCAATTCATAATTACCAGAATCCTATGTCTCATGAATGAGTAATGCTAAGTTTCATGAAGCTACTTTAAAAAAACTGCATTTATTTATTTATTTTTATTGTCATAACAAATACATTGCATAAAATTTACCATTTTAATTATTTTTAAATGTACGGTTCTGTGGCATTAAATATAGTCACATAGTTGCATATGAGCTACTTTTAAAAATTTGTCTTTTACTTGGTCACTTTTTTCCTACAAAATATAAAAATGATGCTCAAATTCCCTGCATATCCAGTTCAGCGAGGTCAATGTTGTAGCGAGAACTCTGATATCAATAAGGTAATTCTGAATTACCTCATCTACTACTTTGTAGGTAGGTTGTGTGAAGTTAGGATCAGCCAATTCTGGATGAAAAAATATTTCAGGTCCCAAAGATCTGTCATAACCAACGTCAATGGAAAATTCTTTCTTCGAGATTGCCTTGACTCGAGTATATTGTTTAATCCACTTGGCCCATCTGTGTCATACTTGCTAAATTCTTTTACTAAATCTGGGCAGACATGACTGTAGCACTCCTTTAGTGCCATAGCTGTTTCCAGGGATTGCTCTGAGGAATTCCTACTTCTCAGCCTCTGAGCAGTTGCTGGACAAAATATGTGGTAGCTCGTCCTGTGATTGGAATGGACTTGCTGCAGTTGCCACCACATGTCCTTCAGTCCCAGGTGGGACAGGAGTGCCACCATCTTTCCTATCTGTTCCCATACCCATCGAGGTCTGTTTTCCTACTTGTTCTGACGCTCAGGTTGCTGCTAATGCAAGAACAGCCTGCATGGCTATATACAAGCCTGGACTATTGAAGGACTCCAACATTTTTTCAGCAGCATGTTCTGTTTTCTGGAGCATTTAGTGGAGGTTTAGTCAAAAGAAAGTAATGACCTTCAGGTTCCGCTTTAAGTATTTATAGATCACTTGCTCCACAAATGTTTTCATCAACAGTCTTCAGCTAAACCGTGGCATGTTGGCTATTTCATGGTACATGTGGCTTTTTCTATTACTTCATCCTTTGTGAAGAAATCTAGGATATTGGCACTTTTCCTCACCCTCTTTTGAGCTTGATTGCCCACTTTTGATGACCCCTTGATAGAAATACATAAAGGAATAATAAACTGTGGCTCTGTATCTGTGGCATGTTTTGATTCCGTACACCCAGTGCCACAATCCACTGTCTTAGCTGGCAGCTATCTTGCCATCTTCCTTCTCTCCTGTTCCTGCTGCTCTCACTGTCTGGTTGATACTGGTTTGGTCCTGATATTGATGGTAGGAGATGGGGACTATCTAACCCTACATGGCTGAGTAGCAATCTCCTATCACTTCTTCCTCTCACACTGTCTTTTCTTAGGAAACCAAGATGGTCCGTTGGTGCCCATGCCCCAGTTAGACCCAGGCCAGGCCCGCACCCTGAGTATAATTGTTTTGAATAGAGGTTATGGGGCAGCACAATAACACTTTGATTTCTAGGTTATTGTTTACCTCAGTGCTTATTTTAAAAGACCTAAAAATCAAGCCTAGTCTAGACCAAGGTGTGCCCCTTAATGTTGGCAAGAATCAAATCTAGACAGATGAGAAACAAAGTATGAAAAGAGCCAAATAGAAGCAGTGCCTAGGCTAAGATCACTTAGGATTAGAAAAGGGATGGCATTGGGGAGTTCTTGAATGATGCAAACAAGTGTGGTCTCAAATATAAATGTTTAGGTTGACATATGGGTAGAAGGTGACATATCTGGAGAGAAACTGGGGAAGTGAGCAGTTAGGTGCATGTGAGGGAAAGTTGAATTGTGCTGAGGTTACTGTATTAAGTGTAGTTTAACTGAGTAGCTCTCTGGGCAATGCTCGCAAACCTGGATACACATCTGAATGGACCCATGTTCGTAAAAAAAAAAAAAATAGATACAGCTGTCTGGGTCCTGCCTGAGACATACTGAGTCAGTATCTCTGGGGGTAGCATTTGTGCTTTTAGAAAGCTGTGTTGAGGAAGGGATATTTGAGCCAGAGGAATCATTTTGCAATATTCCAGAAACTAGTTTCTACCTCTGAATAACAGAGAGGTGGCCCGAAGAGTTAATAGTACTACCTACAAAAAAGACTGGAATTGTTTTTCACTCATCCATGAAGACAGATTGTGAACTCAAGAAGGTAGTTCTGCATTGCTAGGGATGTTTAAGACCATGCAAGTCAAAGAAGTCATGTGATGGAATGGGGTAAGAGAAGAAGGCTCTGAAGACACTGAGCAGGTCAGAAGTGGCTGGTGGGTGCCTGCTACTGGCCTGTTGTGGAGGTAGCTCCCCTGTGGAGGAGGCTAGCTCTCCAGAGCAGGGCAATAGGGATTGGTGAAATGACAGGCAGTCCCAATACAGAGTAAGACTGAATAGAAGAGGCCAAAACAGGCACAGGAATTGGCTCAAGTTTTTGATTTTGTAACTGAAGATGTTGTCATCTTGGCTCAATCTCTAGGAAAGGAGAGTTGGTGATGAAAATGAAGATCACAGCTGTGTACTGAGTGTTTGTATTGAGTTGTAGGTGCACATAGGGTGACTTCTTTATAAATTTGAATATCAGTATATCTCTAGCATTTAATTTTAATAATATTAAAATTACAGTGCAGTGCAAGCTCCATAAAGATAGAGGCTTTGCCTATTTTTTTTTCCTGCTGTAACCCCAGCATCTAGAACAGTGCCTGAAACACAGTAGGCACTTACAGATCCTCAATAAATGTTGAGCAAATAAATTAACACGCTGTTTCAAAGATGAAGTTAAGAACACTTGAAACACTTGAACCCCTATGAACCCTACCATCAAACAGGTTGGGACCACACATCATTGTCTCCATATGGTTGCGCATAAAATTGATGTTGAAGCTTGATCTTAAGCTAGTTATCTTATTTATTCTCCCTTTTTTTCTTGGGGGGAGTTAGTATCTTTATTTTCTCTTCCTCTTCCCAATTAATATCAATTTTCAGAACTTTCATTCATATTAAGTATAAATAATGTCAAATACTTTATGGTATTACTCTTCCAAGGACATTATATTTTTTAAATTGAAGGGATGATGTCTTAGTATTGAATTTGAATCATCATTTTCATAGTGGGTAAAGATTTCTTTTTCAATGGTAGAATTTTTTGCTTTGAAATTCTTACTGACATTCAAAATTTAGAGAAATATAGTGCAAAATGACTTTTCTTTTTTTTGAGACAGAATCTCACTCTGTTGCCCTGGGTAAAGTGCCATGGTGTCAGCCTAGCTCACAGCAACCTCAAACTCCTGGGCTCAAGTGATCCTCTTGCTTCAGCCTCCCAGGTAGCTGGGACTACAGGCACGTGCCACAACACCCAGCTAATTTTTCTATATTTAGTAGAGAGGGTGTCTCTCTCTTGCTCAGGCTGGTCTTGAACTCCTGAGCTCAAGTGATCTTCCAGCCTCGGCCTTCAAGAGTGCTAGGATTACAAGTGTGAGCCACTGCACCTGGCCAAAATGATTTAATATATAGTGGAACAGAGAAGGTATCTTTGGGCTTACACAGGATAGAATCTATGTTTCTACTTTCCTCTTGTTTTTTGAAGTGGCAAAGGATGATTCCTTTCTTGTCCTGGATCTGAAGGATATGTTGGTGATTCCTTCCGTTGCTTATGAAGGAGTCATGCTAACAGTAACAAGGATCTCATAGCATCCTTCATGGTTTTTTTTTTTTTTTTGGCTGGTCAAGTGAAGCATCCTTCATGTTTGATTTGATTTTGGAGTGACTAAAACAGGTACCACTCCACAATCAAGCAGCAAGCATAGCATTTGGAATGTTTGCCTGACTGTCTGTGGGAAAGGCCCAGTCTTAAATTCCATATATTCCACAGTCCATCCAGAGAAGTCTGATGGGGTACAATACACACAGGAAACCACCAGTAAGAGACAACCACTCAGGATTAGACTAGTGATGGCCACCAGCTGCTGGCAAGCTTTGGCAAAAACATCAGTTGTCATTTCCAACTTTGGGGGTTTGCCTTATGTCCAGAACCCACATCAAATACATTGCTGTAATTCAGTAGATTTCTGCCACAGTAAATTTTGTGGAAATGTTTTCTTGCACTTCTCTGATGTATATAAATGAAGTGAAAATCTTATTTTGCTTTCTTCAGAGGCTGAAATATAAAAAATTATGAAGAACGGTTTTCATCATAACATAGCAGCTCTCGAAAACAGTCTGTAACTTAAACCAAATCATTTTCTTCCTGTGAATGAGTTATCTAGCATCTTGAATTTCTGCAAAGCCTGTACAACTGGGCTTATGTCTTCTTAAGTTGTTTTTAGATTGGAGATACTGTGACATTTACTTACTATTTTCCTTTCAAATGGGAACGTTGGTGGAAATTCTTTGTAAGCTGTAAAATGCCATTCATGTTTAAACTGCCATGTTTTGAAAGTTTTAAAAATTGCATTTGGCACTATTTACAACAAGGGTTTTTTTTTTAGTGCTTATTTATTATGTTTCTGGCTGTATTTCACTCCGAAGATGTCTCTTGTCCAGGGTACATATCTATAAGAAGCAAATTATTCCTTCTGCTTGCATTGCCACATGCTTTGAAGAAAGGGCTCTGTAGCTACCAGCAGAAGCCAGGGCTAATTCTGTGATTCAAATAATGCCAAAGGCACTTCTGCTTAAATAATCGTATGCAGCCAGGTGGGATTAATTAGGGACGCTGTATATGCACGACTGAGGCACCAGCTTTGGTTCCATTCCCACGACTCCCTGGCGCCACTGTTAATCTCCCAGTTGAGATTAACAGGGCTCTTTGAGGAGAGTTTGAAGACACTAGGGCCTAGGTGTCTCCCTGTTACTGCTCTTTTGCCCACGTTAGCCAAGAAGTCACTTGGGTAGGAGGAACAGGGCAGGGGAACCCTGTCCTCTGGGTGAGTGATGGTGAAAGTGCCAAGTCTTCTGCATGGTGGTCAGGTTGGGGTGGCTCCTAGAGCTGCCACCAGTCCTGGGGCTTTGGGGTTCTTTTCCAGCTTTTCCTCCTGGATCTGTGGGAGACTGGGCCCCCTGACTTGGCCTCAGGTCTCGAGAACTGGGATGGGATAGAATTGACTGAGGCCAAACCAAGGATTTAGGGCAAAGAGAAATTTATGTTTCCATCAAAGGCAAGGTTGACCTGGGATCCAATGAACTCTCTGAATCCTGTAGTCCAAAAAAGGAGGCAGAGAACAAGAATTCTGATAGGAAAGGTTAGCAACAGAGAATGTGAAAGATGGAGTAAGCTGGGCGGATTCTGGAGAGTCCTTCTAATGCCATGATGCATTGATCCCTTCAATTTCCTTTTGGCCTGAAATATGACTATTGTGAAAGCAACTTTCATTTTACTTTAGGTTTTTATTGCTTGTAGCTCCTTACATCTGAATCGTTGGATTTGAGTCCTTGCTGAGCTATATGAGGACTTGGGGAACCATCCAAAGGGAGCTTTGCCATTTCATCCTTACCTTCACCAGATGATTTTGATGCACTTGTTTGAGGAGTGTTCCAAGTACAGAGGTCTAGACATTGAACTTCAGTAGTAGAAAACTCCCCATGGAAATATCACAGGTTGTACATTAAATGATTATTTCTTTAAAAATTTTTTTTTTAAATTTCAAAATATTAAGGGGGTACAAATGTTTTTGGTTACATGGATTGTTTTGCAATGCTTGAGTCATGGCTATAAGTGTGCCCATCACCCCAATAGTGTTCATTGTACCCGTTAGGTAGGTTTTTGCCCCTCCTTTCCTCCTCCTCCCCACTGCTTGATTTCCACTGAGTTTTTACTTCCCTCTGTGCACATGTGTGCTCATCAGTTAGTTCTAATTTAACAGTGAGTACACGTGGTGTTTGTTTTTCCACCCTTTAGATACTTCGCTTAGAAAAATGGTCTCCAGTTCCATCCAAATTATTGCAAAAGGTATTAATTCATCCTTTTTATGGCTGAGTAGTACTCCATGGTATATATACATATATATACACACACCACATTTTGTTAATCCATTCATGAATTGATGGGCACTGGGTTGATTCCACATCTTTGCAATTGTGAATTATGCTGCAATAAATATTTGAGTGCAGGAGTCTTTTTGTTAAAATGACTTCTATTCCTTTGGGTAGATACCTAGTAGTGGGATTGCTGGATTGACTGGTAGGTCTACAGTTAATTCTTTGAGGAATCTCCACACTGTTTTCCACAGAGATTGTACTAATTTGCAGTCCCACCAACAGTGCGTAAGCATTCCTTTCCCTCCACATCCATGCCAGCATCTATTGTCTTTGGACTTTTTAATAAAAGCCATTCTAACAGAGATAAGGTGATATCTCATTGTGGTTTTAATTTGCATTTCCCTGATGATTAGTGACATTGGGCTTTCTTTCATATGTTTATTGGTCATTTGTGTATCTTGCTTTGAAAAACTGCTGCTTATGTCTTTTGGCCATTTTTTAATGGGATTGTTTATTTTTTTCTTGCTGGCTAAAACAGTTAAATGTAAGGCATGAAACCATAAGAATTCTAGAAGTAAATGATTCCTTCTAAAGACAAGCACTTATATACTAGCTTACTTATGTAATCAGAGTAATTAGTCATTGAGGAGTCAGTTTGAGGTGCTATAATAAAATATCGTAGTCTGAGTGGCTTAAACAACAGACATTTATTTCTTGCGGTTCTGGAGGCTGGAAATTCTATGATCAAGGTGCCAGCAGATTCAGTGCCTGGTCACTTTTTCCCAGCTCACAGATGGGTGCCTTTTGGTTGTATTCTCACATCATAGAGACAGAGCTCACTGTGGTCTCTCTTCCTCTTAAAGGACATCAATCTCATCATGGTGGCCCCACCCTCATGACTTCATTTAAACCTAAGTACTTCCCAAAGGCCTTCCTTCAAAATACAGTCACATAAGGGGGTAGGGCTTCAACATACGAATTTTGGGAGGACACAAGCATCTAGTCCGTAACAAGGAGGAAAGAGTTAATGCAGTTTGATGCAGTTTGACTTTGACTCGATTTTCCCCTGGCTATTAGAAAATGCTTCAAGTGGGGTGAGGGGAAGAAGGCAGGTGCCTTTATCGAATCCCCTAGTCAATACGATCCTGGACCTCAAAGTTAATATGCTAATGATATGTGCTAGCAGAAGCGTCTTTTCTATGGAATGCTCCTAGCAGGATGTCCTGAAAAATGGGTACTATGTACACCATTTCGGTGACGGGCACACCTATAGCCAAGACTCAAGCATTATGAAAACAATCTGTGTAACCTAAAACATTCGTACCCCCTTAATATTTTGAAATAAATTAAAAAAAAGAAAAATGACATGAAAGCTGGTGTATAACACAGAGATGTTTCATAAATAAAATGTTCCCTTATTGTGTGAGATCACACCATAAAAACTTCCCATAAAATGTTCCCTTATTGTGTGAGATCACATCATTGGAAACTTCATCTATCACTGTGGGCTGGAGAGTGTATGTTTGTCATGAACAAAAAGGACCCCAGGAGCTGCCTCAATGTCCCAGATTCCTCTCTACTTTGTTCGAGCCTCTGGATTACCTGAATCTTTTACATCATTATGAAAGCTTGATACTGGGTAAGATCTTGATTTGTGTCAGCCTGATCCTTTGTGTTTTTTCAACCAATAACCAAATAGAGCAAAGAAAACAAACAAAATGGTTCCAAGTACATGTGCTTGTCTAAGATCTTTCTATTCTTAGCCTTTTTTTTTTGACAATTGTCCACATTTAATTTATGTATAAGAATAAAAGAGAAAATTTTTAATCAGGTCCTTTAAGTATACAATAGATTAATTTTTATTGTGGTAAAATATACATAACATAAAATTTACCGTTTTAAGTATATAATTCAGTGGCATTAATTATATTCACATTCTTGTGCAACCGTTACCACTATCCATTTCCAGAATGTTTTCATCATCCCAGAAACACAGTACTCATCATATAATAACTCCCCATCTCTCCTCTCCCTAGCCTCTGGTAACCACCATTCTATCTTCTATCTTTATGAATTTTCCTATTCTATGTACCACACATAAATGGGATCATACAATATTTGTCCTTTTATAGCTGGCTTTTTTCACTTAGTGTACTGTTTTCAAGGTTCACCCCTGTTGTATCATGTATCAGAATGTCATTTCTTTTAAAGGCTCAATAATCTGTTATGTGTATATGCCACATTTTGTTTATCCTTTTATCTGTTGATAGATATTTGGGTTGTTTCTAGGCTTTGGCTATTGTGATAATGCTGCTATGAACATTGGTGTACAAATAGCTATTTCAGTCCTTGCTTTTAATTCTTTTGGGTATTCAGAAGTGGAATTGCTGGATAATATGATAATTCTATGTTTAACTATTTCAGGAACCATCATAAAATGTACCGTTTTATATTCCCACCATAAAAACTCCAGAAGTATTTCAATTTCTCCACTTCCTCACCAACACTTATTATTTTTCATTTTTTAAAAAAATAGTTGTCATCCTAATGGAGTTCTATTTTTTAGTGTCTCATTATTAAATAACAAAAAGGTTAATATTTTACTACATACTAGCTTTTCCCTCTGAGTAGCTAGTTGCATCTGCTGGACCAGCTTTTACTCTGGAACAATCTTGTGCCTGAGGTGAAACTGCCAAGACTGAGCTGTTTAGCTACCTCTTTGGAGAACTTTGTTGATGTCGTTTCCCTCTTGTCATCTCTAGCCAGCCTTTCTGGGTAACTGATAGGTGAGTAACAAGAACTTGTTGGACAGTGTGGAAACACTAGCATAAATTCATTCAACAAGAACAGTTAAGGAACAATGATAAATTTGCATCACCTTTCTTTACAGGGCTCTGTCCTAATTAGCTTTTACTAGGCACACAGGTAAAGAGGGACATGCCATTTCTCTGTTAATTATTTTATTCTTTTTGGTATGATTTGCCTTCTAGACAGTTAAAAGGTATATTTGTTTAATGAATGTGATTTTTTTTATTTGCCAGTGTGATAATTGGTATTTTCAATACAATCTACAGCAAATATCACTGATGAATTTAAATTACTGACTGCTTACACCATCGTTGCCTTTAAAGTGCATACACATTTTGCTTATAACAGCTTGCTTTTCATTTATTTACGAATTTTTGTTGTTGTTGTTAGTAAAAGTAATATCTGCTCACTTTAGATTTTTAAGGCCTGTCTGCTTCTGTTTACCATTGAAGCCCAAACATTCAGGCTGCCATTGGCCCTACAGATATGGGAGGGCAGAGTGGGGACTGTTCTCTCTCCCGGGTTGTTGATAAAGCTGTCATCCAGATTGTGGGGGTAGAATTCTGGCATGACTTGTGTTCAGAATTTCTGAAGCTTAGCCAACTGGCAAGGGATACCACCAAAGGGGATGAATATGACACCTGAATTCCCTGCTACATAAACACACACACACACACACACACACGCACACACACACACACACACAATAACATTCATTTTGATTTTTTGGTAATATACTGTGAGCTGTAGAAATCTCTAAATATGTTCAGTTAAAACAAGCTGAATAAAATATGTCCTTTGCTTAACTGGTTTGTTTTTTTAAAATAGAAAACCCGCTAAAGGTCTTGTGTATGTCTTTCTGCCATTTTACGTAAGTAGCCAGTTTTGTAAAAATAAAACTAATGGCATTAGAAATAAAATTTTATATTCCTCAATTATATTCATTATATTTTAGTTGATGTAGTATTTCCAAGGGCCTTCTAAGTTTTTCCGTAATTTTCTTTATTTCAGTTGTAATCTTAAGGTGAATTTTCAGGGGTAAGGACCATTTATGAAGGTTGGGGTAGATTTCAAATTGGTATTTCTTTCTGGATTGTAACTTGACAGTACTTATAAAAGGCATTTGGAATTTGTATAACCATTGACCCAAACATTCTTCCACTGTTTTTTTTTTGGTAAGGAAATGATTATATGTGGAAAGATACAGTGACAAAGATATAAGGATGTTCAATGTAGTGTTGTTTCTAGTAATGAAACATGTTAGGCTGGTTAAATAAAGATGATACTATTTATGTAATGAGATATTATGTAAGTATTTAAAAAGACCATGGAAGAATGTTTGATGGTTAATTTTAGTTGTCAGCTTGACTGGATTAAGGAACACCTAGACAACTGGCAAAGCATTACTTTTGGGTGTGTCTGTGAGGGTATTTCCAGGGGAGATTGGTGTGTGAGTTGGTGGACTGAATGGGGAAGATTTGCCCTCAGTGTGGACAGGCACCATCTAATTGGTTGGGGGCCCAGAAAGAACAAAAAGGCAGAGGAAAGGTGAAGTCCTCCTCTCTCTCTTCTGGAGCTGAGACACTCTTATTCTCCTGCCCTTGGACATAAGAACTCCAGGCCCTCTGGCCTTGGGACTCCAGAACTTACACCAGCCTGCCAGGTTTCTGTCCTTTGGCCTCAGACTAAGAGTTACACCATCAGTTCCCTGGTTCTGAGGCTTCGGGACTTGGATTGAGCCATGGGCCCTGGTACTGGAATCTCAGGGTCTTCAGCTTATAGATGGTGTGTGGTCAGACTTCCCAGCCTCCATAATTGTATGACCCAATTTCCCTAATAGATCCCTTTTCATATGTCTCTGTGTATCTATATATCTCCTATTGGATCTATCTCTCTGGAGAACCCTGACTAATATAAATATTTAATGATAGAAAACCAGATATGTTAAATTTTTTTAAAGTAGGCTTTTAAATAATAAGTATGATGTCTGCTTAGAAAAAACAGTAGAAGATCTTCAAAGTATTGAGATGTATATCTAAACCTCGAGATTATGAGTGATTTTTGTTTGTTGGTTATTTGTTCTTTTGAAAACTTATATAATCAATAAATTACTTAAGCAGTACACAAAGTGCTTATAAACAATCTTTAAAATGTGCCTAACATATATATAGTTCTTCACAACCTAAGTTAATTTGCTATTAACCCAACTGTAGCCATCTGGTCATGGATAAATTTCTTCATAAAAAGCTGCCTTTGTTGGGTGTTTATAACTATGAAATATTTTTATAAACTTGAGGTTATCAGGTCTGCAGAAGCAAGGGGAAGAGGAGCTAGAGAGGAGTTTGGAAAAGAGAGGAAGAGAAAGAGAGAAACACAAATATGAGATGAAATTATTAGTAAATTTTGGTTTAATTTTCAAATGACCTATAATGATCTTATGAATAAGTTAATCTGGAAAAAGTTCTAAATATTATATTGAACTTGGCATTAGTGTCCTGAGCCATGTTAGAATAAGAATTTTAAAATATGCCTAAAAAGAACTTGGTCTTAAGATTTGTTCCCTTTAGGTGTGCATTTTGCTGATATCATGAAACACTTTTCAGGGTGGTAAATTATATGAAATGGTCAGACTACCAAGCAACATTCATACATTTTTCAAAGCTCTTACAGGGTCTTCTTTTTTTTTTAGGGTAGCTTAGTTGTTTCTGCAATAGAACCATGACTGGGTGGAGTGAAAAAAACACCATGGATGTGATGAGAAGGCAGATGGAAAATTGCAATTCCTGGAAGGGATGATGTGTGGCCAGTGGCCCAGCCAGTGCTTGGTCTGATTATTTCCACTTAGAGTCCTCCAATCAGCTTGTGCTGCTGAGCTTCCCTTTGTGGTGAAAAGACACAGTATGGTGTAGAGGATGTGAGAAGAGATGAGGATGACAGTATCTTTGGTCACGTGGAAACGTTGACTCTACAGTATAAAGACTTAATGGACATCAGAGTACCTGAACAGGCTGTGGACAGACAAGGGCAGGTGCATACTGCCAATTTGTGGGGGCCAATCTCTGTTTCTCGCTGTATAGATGAACATGAAATAACAGTGGTTATTATGGAAGGAGCAGTGAACAGATCTCGAGACAGGGCTCTAGTCTTAGCTTTCTTCTGACCAGCCTCTCCAAGTGTCAGTGCATTTGTATGTTAAATTAACAGTTGAACTATAAGACTTCTAAAATTCCTTCTAGAATAATGTGCTATTGTTCAGTTACTGAAAGCAGTAACACATTATGGGTTACTACAGAAATTTCTAACTCATAGTTTTCCCTTTATGGGCAACTGAGTTTGCAACCAAAATCCTCCGGGTACAATGAATCAAGATCACTCATCCTGAAATTTCTAGCAATTCTAGAGTTATTCCAGATTCTAGACTCCAGAATTATTCCAGATTCTAATACAGTATCTGTTTCTGGTCCTTGGTTTGGGGAACTTTCTCAGACTCCACACTCTGGCTTTCTGGACTTGGTTCTCCCCTCCTTCCTGCCTCTGTATGTGTCCATGTTTTCCTGATTTCAGCTCTTCCACAGCCTCTGGAGGAAGGCTGAGGAAAGTTATGGGACATGTTAATAGGTTATTGTAACATCTGCTTTCTTAACTAGTCTAACAAATATAAAGATTCTATCTATTTTTAAGTTTCAGGTTTTATTATTTTTTATGTTTTGTTTTTTAGATTTTATTCATTCATTTATTTATTCACAAAATGTTTATTACAAGGTGGAAGATTTTCTTTTCCTGAAAGATTTTTTTCCCTACTGAAATATGGCAGCTATTCTAGAAGTATTTTAGAATTCAATACAATTATAAATTGAGTAAAATAAAAAAAATTAGAAAATTCATTGAGGATAGTATATATGTATTTTATTTTTCATCTAATCTATTGCTACTTGGTACTTTGTTTTGTAGAGAATTGCTGTATGAAATGATTATACATTAAAGCACACACCACACAAGGAAGTATTAAGTGTACCTCTTTTAAATTTTGGATGGGATTTGCATTTCCCAATAGTTAGAATTTTCATCATTAGGTACATGTACATGATTCATTGCATATCTAATGTGAAAGAGGTTTCATTTTCATTCCGCAGCTTCAATAAATAGCTCTGACATTAGAACAAAGGTTTAAGTCCATGTGTAAAGTTTGGCAATACAGAGCCTTGACTTTTCCAATTATTTTTCCTACTAGCAGTGTCTAAGGATGTTGAATTATTGAAATATCTTTACTTGGAAAGTTTTAGCGTATGCTTCGTAGAGCAATTGCCACATCTTAGAAAGAGATTATTAGCTCATGAGGGAACTTAAAGTTCTAATACAGAGTTTCTTTGCTGGTTAACAAGGTCAACGGTGAAACTAAATACTATGTTCTCGTCCTCATTTTTCTTCTAAATGATCACCGCATTTTGGCAAAATTAAGAAATCTCAGACTGTTTCATGTACTGATAGTACTGTGTTGTGGCCCGAAACACATCCATACATGTGTCCTGTTCCTAGAAATAGAAGAGAGGATATGAAGTCACTTGTGAGGAACATTCTGATCCCAGATTGTTCTGAAGTGTTTGCTGACAAAATGCACAATAACAAGATCATTTGGCCACCATTACAGTTGTGGCTGAGCAGCTTGTTTTTAAGAAAAATATTTACAGATATTAAATTGTTACTAATTTCAAGATATTTTCATTGTTCTATGCAACACAGCAAGTAGAGTCTTTTGTGATAAAGTTTTTGTGTTTATAGAGGGCTGGTTCATAAACATTCCCAAGTGGTGTATCATGCTTTTATTAGCTCTCATAACCTTTCCTAATATTTTCCTCCTGGAAAAATTAAAGTACCCAGACAAGCATAAATAAATTGCTCTGTTTCATATTGTTAGGCATTGGAAAGTTAGGAAACAAATTAATGAAATTTCAGTTCTCACTTTTTGTCAACTACTTAATGTTAACTACGTCCAAAGACTATGGAATCTGGCTCCTTCTCACACAGCGGGACCCAGTATAAGGAGTATGAGGAAGTCCCAAATATGAGGATGTCAAGCAAGTGGCGCCTTTTGCCTGTTTCCAGAAGTCCAACACTTCTGCCCACTGCGCCTTAGTATTGGAGTTGCTGAGGAAAACACAATGCAGTCAAGCACTGGTTGGAACAGCATTTAACTCCCACAGCGAAGAGGCAGAGCAAGATCGGCTTCAGGAGTGGCATTGGTCCCCTATGGCCAGCAGGTCCCTTCTGCAGCTGGCACAGGGCATTGGCCTACACACACCCCTCTTGTGCTGCAGAATGAAAGATCTTGTCTCCGCTGCACGGGGAACACATAGAGCAGCAAGGTTGGCCAGGTGCCATATGACACACGCACTTAAGCAGAACAAAGGAATGCACGTTGAGTGTGATACGGGGAAAGATAGTCCTACACAAGGCAATGGGCCCAGCACACACTGTGAGGACTCTTTATCTTTTGGTAAGGGGGTGTTCCAGGCCCAAGGCCCATTTTTATGCAGCGAAGTGGGGATCAAAAGACTTTGTGTACAAGACTGGCTTTCCCAATAGAGGAGGCATGGAGAAAATCTACGTCTAGTACATGTCTCCATACTTACAAGGATGAAATATAGTTAATACCTACTTGAGTAATAATGAAATTATTGAACACAACTTCCTTGACTCTTCCTATTCCTATGGCTTTGGGGGCAGAGGTTATAAAGACCTGATAGTGCATCAAAAATGAGGCTATCAGCTTTCAACTGTTTTTCCTGATGAATGTTTATTCCTCTGGCACATGGATTTTACCACCACACTGAATTACTGTGTGGTCCCAAACAAGTTTACTTTACTCTTCATGTCACTGCTTAACATAAATGTGAGACACTTAAGGAATTAATAGGCATTTTCTTGGGTCAGGGTGGGGGGAATGGAGAGAGATTGGTCAACAGGTACAAAGTCAAAGTTAGGAGGAGTAAGTTCTGGAGTTTATTGTACAGTAGGGTGACTATGGTTAACAATATTGTATTGTATATTTCAAAATAGCTAGAAGAGAGGATTTTGAATGTTCTTACCACAAAGAAATCATAAACGTATCAGGTAATGGATATGCTAAATACCCTTATTTGATTTTTACACAATGTGTACATGTATCCAAACATCACAATAAACCCCATAAATATGTACAATTTTTAATGTGTCAACTTAAAAAAATAAAAAACTTTTAAAAATGGTTTTCTTAAGAAGATACATCTCTGATATGAATTCCAGAAGTGGAAAAACAATAGTTCTGGATGTCAAACATGCAAAGACAATCAATAAAATATGATAGTTTCTCTCATCCCTTTAGGAACACTGCCACCTTCCCCTAAAGTCCAATTCTTTAAAGTTACTGTAGTCCAGAAGTTAAATTTGGGGAAGGTACTTGATAGTTGGTGCTTGATAGTTAAATATATATAACGAAGCGGGAAAAACCCCAAGAAAGACAATCACATTGCTCTATTTCATGGAATAACAGCTGGGATGTTCATTTACTGTCTTTTTCAGGCTAATAAAATTTATTCTAAAACAGCCTTCCAAATACCAATGTGAAAGCCAAGGCTTTTTTTTTTTTTTTTTGCTAGAAATCAAATGACTTCTTGTAATATTATTTTATAGAATCTGCTGATTATTTTACCATTCGGGCATAGAAATATAGTCTCAAGAGTTGTAGGAATTTATACCAAATTCACATCACTACTTAGGTTGTGCTGCTGAAAACATATAATTTTAAATGCATCTTCATTTTGTTGTTCACTAAAATCAATGCATAATTATTCAGAAAGTGATGGTTGAGTGACAGCCTGGTGTTTTTGCCTGGTTTCGGGTGTTCATCTTCTGCTCATATTCAGCACTGCTTGTGAGCCCCAATCTTCCCTCTCTAACATGTTCACTTTTCCTGAAAAGACTGTTGGTGGAGGGAGGAGAATGTGCCAGGCCAACAATTGGTGTTATATTAACCCACCTAGAGTTTGATGGAGAAAGAGGCTGAAAATACTAGACCAATTAAATTTTAAGAGCTCTCCTTGGGGGTGAGATGAAAAGGCACAGGTGAACTTTCATAAATAAAGATATTTGGAACTTTTGCTAGATGAAACTAGTGAGTACAGATCTGGATTTTATTACTTTTTTTTTTGGCCTTCATGATTATATGTGCAGATGTTACTAATGAAAATATGAGTTATGCCATCTTTTCTCCTTTATAGTGTTGCTTATAGCCATACACCCTTTTATATGTCTCTCCAGTAATTAAAACAATAATAATGATAATAATGAAAACTGATATTTATTGAGAACTTACTCTGGCCAGTAATGATCACAATTTACATATGTAAATTGGGTAATATACATATGATATTAATAATAGTGGGGAAAACAAAGGTAGGGACTATTATCATCCTCATTTAAGAGGTGAGGAAATTGAGACACAAATTGGTTATGTAGTTTTCCCCAGCTAGTGAGTGGTACACAGTAAAGATCTAAATCCAGAACCTGGTTTCTTCACCTCTGTGTCATATAGTCATTCACTCATGGGCAGAGCACATGCTGTTTCTTATTTCTGGCTGGTGTGGGTATTGTCTGCTAGCATACTGGGATGGTTCACAGTGGGTGTTAGCAGAGGGACATTAATAAATAGAATCAATTTCCTGCATGATATTCTTGGAATGGAGGTGTTATGAAACCATCAGTATCATCACATGGTGACCTCAGCTTCTCCTACCCACTTCCCCTGCCACCGTGCGTGGGTCATAGGTAGACTCTCTGTGGCAATAGCGAGTGCATGGATAGTTCTGGCCAAATACTGCCTTGGAGAGTGTGCTGAAGATAAAGCATGTGGACAACATTACTCAGTTCCAGCCAGTCTTTCAGCTTTTGCTTAGAACTAAGTCCCAGATGATGCTGGCGCAGTGGCTCATGCCTGTACTTCTAGCACTCTGGGAGGCCAAGGCTGAAGGATTGTTTGAGGCCAGGAGTTTGAGAAAAGTCCCAGAAGAATAGAACAAATACTTTGAAATAAAAATTGTAAAAAGAATAGAATTGGTTTTGTTATGAATCTTTTTGCTTAGAGATTTTTTTCTTTGGCCTAATCAGTAGCAATAGGGTAGACTCTTTGTGGCATAAATGAATTTATATAGAATTTGTCAAATTAAAAATGAGAACCTTTCATTTCAATAGAATGTTCCCCTCCCACTCCAACTACCCTTTTTTCCTGTAGTTTGGCTCTTTTGAGTTCAATTCAGCAAAAGTTTATTGATCAAAGCTCAACATAAGCAAAGCTCTATGTTATGGAGGTAAGGCACAGTCCTTGTCCTCAGGTGCACAAATGAGGGTAGACATAAAAACGAAGTGGCACATACATAGGTGTGGAGAGATTATTTCTTAGTTGGGGGGAGGTGTCAAAGCGTCATGGAGAGGACAGAATTTGAAAACATTGAGGTAAAGAAGAAAGGTATTCTATGTAGAGAAAATGGTGTAAGCAAAGGCAAAAAACTGCAGTGTATGTTCAGGTAGTGCAGGGGTGAGGCTGGAGATGAGAAAGAGGAGGAGTTGGACAGTGAGATGGGAATTGCAACAGGAGACTCTGAGCCTAAATTATGGGGCCTTGCCTATTATGGAGAATTTGAGTTTTATTCTGAAGGCAATAGATGCCATTGTAAGAGGGCAGCCAGGGATAGGTTTTAAGAATCTAACTCTACCCTAAAGGCTGGATTTTAAGGATCTAACTTTGTGTGAAGGATGGCTTCTTGCGGGTAGAGACTAGAGGCAGAGACTAGTTAAGAGGCTTTTAAGATTTTTCAAGGAGGCCAGGTGTGATGGCTCACACTTGTAATCCTAGCACTTTGGGAGACTGAGGTGGGAGAATTGCTTAGGCCAGAAGTTTGAGACCAGCCTGAGCAATATAGTGAGACCCTGTCTCTACAAAAAAAAAAAAAAAAAAAAAAATTTAACCGAGCATGGTGGTACATGCCCATAGTCCCAGCTATTCGAGAGGCTGAGGCAGAAGGATCACTTGAGCCCGAAAGTTCAAGACTGCAGTGAGATATGATTGTGCCACTGCACTCCAGCCTGGGTGACACAGCAAGACTCCATCTCAAACAAACAAACAAATAAAAAACAAAACAGAACAAAAAAGCCCCAGATATTTCAAGGGAGAGAAAACAAGGACCTGAAATCTGGAGTACAATGGGAATGGAAAAAACAGTTTGGAGAGGAAGGTTGACTGAATGTGAGCAATTAACTATTCTTGGAAGTAAGAGGGTAAAGAAAGGAAAAAAATCAGTGTCTCTTGCCTCTGAGACTATCAGTTTAATGAATAAGATTATCTTATGCAGTTAATAGAAATAGAAAGGAAGAGGAACTAACTTATTTTGCCTTTTAAATTTTTTTTGGCAGTGATTGGTTATAGGGAAGGAATTATTTTTTGAAATGATCTGATGATATATTTTCAAGACTCTATATAATATTTTTTTAAAGAACTAAAATGGAAAAGCAATCTGTAAAACATTTATTATTAGAATAATAAAGCTAGAAGGGTATAAAATTAATGAAGGGATTCTTGGGATGTATTTATTTCTCCTCTGAAAGTAAAAATATCAAGTTCAGCTGTGTGCTTCAAGTGAATTTATAAAGTTTGAACTCATTTATCTTCTTGGATCACCTGGGGTGAGATGATATCTCATTGTAGTTTTGATTTGCATTTCTATAGTGACTAATAATGTTGATCATTTTTTCATATACCTGTTGGCCATTTGTATATCTTCTTTTGAGAAACATCTATTCAGATTTTTGCCCATTTTTAAATCAGATTAGTTGTTTTTTTGCTATTGAATTGTTGGAGTTCTTTATATATTCTTGTTATTAATCCCTTGTCAGATTGATAGTTTGCAAATATTTTCTCCCATTCTGTGGATTCTGTCTTCATTTTGTTGATTGTTTCCTTTGCTGTGCAGAAGCTTTTTAGCTTGATGTGATCTCATTTGTCCAATTTTCCTTTGGTTGCCTGTGCTGCAGGGGTACTACTCAAGAAGTCCTTGCCCAGACCAATGTCTTGAAGCATTTCTTCAACGTTTTCTTTTAGAAGTTTCATAGTTTCAGTTCTTAGATTTAAGTCTTTAATCCATTTTGATTTGATTTTTGTATATTGTGAGAGATAGGGGTCTAGTTTCATTCTTCTGCGTATGGATATGCAGTTTTCCTGGCATCATTTATTGAAGAGATGGCCCTTTCCCCAATGTCTGTTCTTGCCACCTTTGTGAAAAATGAGTTTATCACAGATGTGTGGATTTATTTCTGGGTTCATAGAGAACTTGTTCATCAGTTCTAATAGTATTTCGATAGAGTCTTTAGGTTTCTCTAAATATAAGATCATGTCATATGCGACCAAAGGTAATTTGACTTCTTCCCTTCTGATTTGGATGCCCTTTATTTCTTTCTTTTGTCTGATTGCTATAGCTAGAAATTCTAGTACTATATGCTGAATGACAGTGGTTGAAGTGGGCATCCTTGTCTTGCTCCAGATCTTAGAGGAAATGTTTTCTATTTTTCCCCATTCAGTATGATACTTGCTGTGGGTTTGTCATATATGGCTTTTATTGTGTTGAGGTATGTTCCTTCAATACCCATTTTTTTTAAATTTCAAAGTATTAATATTATGGGGGTACAAATGTTTTTGGTTACAAGGATTGCTTTAATAATGTTTGAGTCAGGGTTATAAGTGTGCCTGTCACCCCAATAGTGTTCATTGTACCTGTTAGGTAGGTTTTCACCCACCCCCTCTTCCCCTCTCCTCCCTGATTGATTTCCATTGAGTTTTACTTCCCTTTATGCACATGAGTGCTGATTGGTTAGTTTCAATTTAATAGTGAGTACACGTGGTGTTTGTTTTCCACTCTTGTGATACTTCACTTAGGATAATGGTCTCCAGTTCCATATTTATTGCTGCAAAAAGCATTAAGTCATCCTTCTTTGTGACTGAGTGGTATTCTATGGTATACATATACCACATTTTGTTAAACCACTCATGAATTGATGGACATTGGGTTGATTCAACATCTTTGCAATTGTGAATTGTGCTGCAATAAACATCCAAGCGCGGGTGTCTTTTTGATAAAATGACTTCTTTTCCTTTGTGATATCCAGTTTTTTGAGAGTTTTTATCATGAAGGGATGTTGAATTTTATTAAATGCTTTTCCAGCATCAATTGAAATGATCATATAATATTTGTTCTTTGTTCTGTTTATATGATGTAGCACATTGATTCATTTTCATATGTCAAACCATCCTTGCTTCCCTGGATGAATCGCACTTGATTGTGATGAATAATCTTTTTAATATGTTGTTTAATTAACTTTGTTAGTATTTTGTAGAAGATTTTTGCATCTATGTTCATTAGAGATATTGGCCTATAGTTTTTTGTTGTTGTTGTTGTGTCTTTGTATGGTTTTGGTATTAGGGTGATACCGGCCTTATAGAATGAGTTTGGGAGTATCACTTCCTCCTTGATTTTTTGGAATAGTTTGATTAGGATTGGTATTAATTCCTCTTTAGATGTGCGGTAGAATTTAGCAGTGAAGTCATTGGATCCTGGGCTTTTCTTTGATGGGAGACTTTTTATTGCTGATGCAATTTAATTATTTGTTATTGGTCTATTCAGCTTTTGGATTTTTTCCTGGTTCAATCTTGGCAGATTGTTCATGTCTAGGAACTTATCCATTTCTTCTAGGTTCTTCAATTTATCAACATATTGTTGCTCATTGTAGTCTCTAATGATCCTTTGAATTTCTGTGGTATCAGTTGTAATTTTTCATTTTTCTCTCTGATTTTATTTATTTAGCTCTTTCTTTTTTTCTTAGTTTGTCTGGCTAAAGGTGTGTCAATTTTATCTTTCCAAAAAATCAGCTTTTGTTTTATTGTTATTTTGTATATTTTTGTTTCAATTAATGTATTTCTGCTCCTATCTTTATTATTTCTTTTCTTTTACTAAGTTTGTGTTTGGTTTTCTAATTCTTTAAGATGCATCATTAGGTCGTTTATTTGAAATTTTTCTACTTTTTTGATGTAGGCATTTATTGCTATAAACTTTCCTCTTATTACTGCTTTTACTGTATCTCCTATGTTTTGGTATGTTGTGTTTTTATTTTCATTTGTTTAGACAAATTTTTAAATTTCCTTCTTAATCTCTTCATTGACCAATTGGTCATTCAGGAGCATAGTGTTTAATTTCCATGTGTTTATATAATTCCCAAAGTTCCTCTTGTTATTTATTTCTAGTTTTATTCCATTGTGGTCAGAAAAAATACTTGATATTATTTCAATTTTGAATTTTTTAAGACTTGTTTTTTGGCTTAACATTGGTCTATCCTTGAGAATGATCCATGTGCTGAGGAGAAGAATGTTATTTTCCAGCTGTTGGATGAAATGTTCTGTAACTATCTGTTAGGTCCATTTGGTGTATAGTGCAGATTAAATCCAATGTTTTGGTTGATTTTTTGTCTGGATGATCTGTCCAATGCTGAAAGTGGGGTGTTGAGGTCTCCAGGTTTTATTGTACTGGGGTCTGTCTCTCTTTTTAGTTCCAATAATATTTGCTTTATATTTCTAGGTGCTCCACTGTTGAGTGTATATATATTTACAATTGTTATAGCCTCTTGCTGAATTGATGTTTTTATCATTATGTAATGACTTTCTTTGTATCTTTTTATAGTTCTTGTCTTGATCTATTTGATCTAATAGCAGTATAGCTACTTCTGCTCTTTTTTGGTTTCCATTTGCATGGGATACCTTTTTTCATTCCTTTATTTCAAGTCTATATACATCTTTATAGGTGAAATGAGTTTCTTGTAGCCAGCATATACTTAGGTCTTTTTAAAAATATCCATTCAACCACTCTGTGTCTTTTGATTGGAGAGTGTAGTCCATTTACATTCAATGCTATTATTGACACATAAGGACTTACTATTGCCATCTTGTTATTTGATTTCTGGTTGTCTTTTGGTCCTCTATTTCTTCTTTCCTTTCTCTCTTTCTTTGCATAAAAGTGATTTTCTCTGGTAGTGTGTTTTAATTTCTTACTTTTTATTTTTTGTGTATCCCTTATAGGTTTTTTTGATTTGAGGTTACCACGAGGCTTGCAAAAAGCGTCTTATAATCAATTATTTTAAAATGATAACAACTTAACTGTGTTTGCAAAAGACAAACAAGCAGAAAAAAAAAACAAACTAAAACTCTACACTCTAACTCCATTTCCCCCATTTTTTGGCATATTGTTATTTTCATTCATATCTTTTTATACTATCTATCTCTTAAAGAGTTGTTATAGTTATTATTTTTGATAGATTCGTCTTTTATTCTTCCTATTCAAGATATGAGTGGTTTACACACTGTAATTACACATTGCAATTAAAGTGTTCTGTATTTGTCTGTGTACTTACTGTTATCAGAGAGTTTTATCCCTTCAGATGATTTCTTAGTACTCATTAATGTCCTTTTCTTTAAGATTGAAAAACTCCTTTTACCATTTCTAGTAGGATAGGTCTGGTGTTCATGAAATCCCTTAGCTTTTGTTTATCTGGGAATGTCTTTATTTCCCCTTTATGTTTGAGGATATTTTTGCAGGATATGATATAATAAGGTTAAAGTTTTTTCCTTCAGCATTTTGAATATGTCATACCACTTACTCCTGGCCTGTAAGATTTCCACTGGGAAGTAGCTGCTAAATGTATTGAAGTTTCTTTCCATATCATTTGTTTCTTTTTTCCAGCTGCTCTTAGGATTTTTTCTTTATGTGTGACCTTTGGGAATCTGATTATTAAATGCCTTGAGGTAGTCTTTCTTGGGTTAAATCTGCTTGGTGTTCTGTAACCTTCTTGTACCTGAATATTGATTTCTTTCTCTAGGTTTGGAAAGTGCTTCGTTATTATTTGAATAAACTTTCTACTCCAGTCTCTGTCTCTGCCTCTTCTTTAAGGCCAATAAGTCTTAGATTTGCCCTTTCAAGGTTATTTTATAGATTTTCTAGGTGTGCTTCATTCTCTTTTATTCTTTTCTTTTCTCTCTTCATTCTCTTTTATTCTTTTTTGTTTCTGTCTTCTTTATGTGTTGTCATAGCTGATCTTCAAGCTCACTAATTCTTCTGTTTGATCAGTTCTGTTTTTGAAAGACTGACATATTTTTTAGTTTGTCAATTGAATTTTTCAGCTTTAGAATTTCTGCTTGATTTTTAAAAATTATTTAATATCTTTGTTAAATTTTTCTGATAGAATTTCAAGTTCCTTCTCTGTATATCTTAAAGTTCACTGAGCTTCCTCAAAACAGCTATTTTGAATTCTCTGTCTAAAATGTCACATATCTTCATCACTCCAGGATTGATTACTGGTGCCTTATATAGTTTATTTGGTGAGGTCATGTTTTCCAAGATGTTATTGATGCTTGTGGATGTTCATTGATGTCTGGGCATTGAAGAGTCAGGTATTTATTCTAACCTTCAGAGTCTGAGTTTGTTTGTACCCATCCTTCTTGAGAAGGATTTTCAGGTATTCAAAGGGAATGGAGTGCTGTGATCTAAGTCTTTGGTCATGGCAGCCACATTAGCACTAGGGGGCACCCCAAGTCCAGTAATGCTGTGACTCTTGCAGCTCCTGGTGGTACCACATTAGTAGACTTGGGTAAGATATGGGACAATTACCTGGATTAACAGGCAAAGTCTCTCATTCTGTTCCCTCACTTTCCCTCGAATGAAAGGAGTCTTAGTCCTCATGCTCAGCTACCTAGAGTCGGGGGAGGGGTGATGTGAGTACTTCCATTGCCACCACAGGTGGGACTGTGCTGGGTCACACCTAAAGCCAGCATAATACTGGATGGATCTCGCCCAAGACCTGTGGTGACTACTGCCTGGCTACTGCTGATGTTTATTCAAGGCCCAAGGGCTCTTTAGTCAGCAGGTGGTGAATCTTTCCCTGACCAGGTCCTTCCCTTCAGGTTAGTGAGTTCCCTTCTGGACCAGGGTGCATCTAGAAATGCCATCCAGGAGCAAAGGCCTGGAATTAGGGGGATTTCAGGAATGTGTGTAGTACTTTATTTTACTGTGGCTGAGCGAGCACCGAAATTGCAAGACAAGGTCCTTTGTACTCTTTCCTTTCCTTTCCCCAAGCAGAAGACTCTTCCTGAGCTACACTGCCTGGAATTGGGGAAGGAGTGACATAAGTACTGGCTTGGCCACAACAGCTCATGTGCACCTTAAGTCTGCTGACTCCAAGCCCAGCACAGCACCAGGACTTGCCCAAAGATTGTAGTCCTGTGGCCTAACTGTGTTTCAAATTTTTGTGGGGCCCTAGCCCACTTTAGTCAGCCAGTGGTGGAGCTACCAGAACTCAGGTTCCTACTCCTGGAACAGAGGATTGCGCTATGGCTGGGGCTGGTCTAAATCCTCTCTCCATGGGTACTGGCAGAATTATGCTTTGCATTGTGTTCTGTTGTGACAGGGCAGCACTGAGTTCCAATTCAAAGTCCCATAATCACTTTGCTTTCTCTTTTTCAAGCACACAGATTCTCTCTCCATGTGGCCCTGCCATGGGATGTGGGAGGGGTGATATAGGCAATGCAAGACTATCTTTCCTACCCTCCTCGGTGCTTCTTTCCTTGATGTGTTGTTAAAACTAGGTACTGTCATTGCTCACCTGAATTTTGGTTCTTCTGAAGGTGCTTTCTTGCATGGATAGTTGTTTAACTTGGTGTTCCTTCCAGGGGACAATCACTGGAGGGTTCTATTTGGCCATATTGTTCTCTTTGCTGTATATATATATATATTTTTTTTTTGCTGTATATTTTTAAATGAGATAATGTTTTCACTACTTTATTCCAAAAATTTATAAATTATTCACATATAAATTGAAATGCAGGTGTGCTGCCCAACACTGATACTTGCCCAAAAGCATGTTGTAATACTCTCTCAAAGAAGGTAAATGATGAAGGAAGGTAAATGATGATTTTATGATTCTTAACTATATTGATTACTAGAATAAATGATTACACCAATATCCACTTGTGAGTTATTACATATATAGGACAAATATGTGGAGGAAAGGAGGATATGGGCTGTGGGTGTTGGTACTTTGCATCTTAGGTATGCTAATTGTCAGCTCTGTAATCTTGGACAAATGACATTATCTCTAAATCTCAATTTCCACCTCTGTAAAATGAGGTTAGTAATACATATCTTGCCACATAGTTTATTAAGATCAAAGATGACTTTTCATTGAGAGCAGTATAATTGAGTGAGGACTGCACTCAAAAAGGCTTAAGTTTGAATTCAGCTCTCCATTTAGGAAAACCATATTTAATTTTTAATTTTCTTTTTTAAAGAAAATTCCTACGAATTTTCTTAACCTCTCTGTATTAGGATGGACTAGACTATACTTTAATGACAGGCAATCCTCAAGTCTCAGAAATTTAACGTAATAAAGCTTAGTTCTCACTCATATTGAAGGCCAGGGAGGGGTGGAGGAGATGGCTCTCTTCATATAGTCAATCAATCTGATAAAGGCTCCACCCCCTGCATCTGCAGAGTGGGGGTTCCACACTTGAGATACTGGGAAAAAAGAAACTAGAGAACTGTGTGTGGGCTTTTTGCTGCCTCAGCCTGGAAGTGACACGTATCCTTTTCACTTATATTTTGTTGTCCAGTACTAGTAGTATTAGTTAGTCAAATGATGTTCACAGTTAGTTATAATAGATTATATGAAATTGGGCTCAACTGGAAACCTGAGGGAAGGGAGCCTGTTGATACAGTTCATACAGGTCAGTGTCCAAGGCCAAAAAGCGGGATGGAGACAGATGGAGCATGGATCTGAAGGGACAATAAAAGATGGGCAGCACAAAATAGTAGGCGTGGGACTGAATCTAAAGTGGGGATGAAGACAGTTGTTTGCCAGATTAGAGTGAAATGGGAGAGGGACTTATTACAATAGCTTTCCGTATTACATTGCTGCATCTCAAACAGCCCCCAAATGTAAGAACCGTACCACAATGAGCATTTGTTTAGGTTACATGTCTGTGGGTTTTCTCGGTTGAGGCTGTCTGGCTGGAGCAGATTGTTCCATGTGTGTCTCTTCCTCCTGGGATCATGAGGCTCATCCACGGATGCTCTTCTCACAGAAATGGCAGAAATGAAAGGGAACAATGCCCGTTGTGCAAGTGATTTTCAAGTTTTTGGTCATGTCACACCTGCTAATGGTCTGTTGGCCAAAACAAGTCCCATGGCAAAGTGTGAGGTAGCGAGTGTGACTATCTCTGAACAATAACCTATCAAAGCCACCAAAGATACTACTCCTGCCTCTTTCCTCCTACTCTGATTTGACTGTTGGTTTAGGGAAATGCTCACAAACGTCAGAGGGTTCTCTGATGGGACTTATGGAATTCTTTCCAGCACTACTCCTCCTCATCAAAGTTACAGTTATCTACTGGAAAAAAAAAAGAATTTGGAATGTATTATTAGCAGATTTTGCTGTTAATTTCTGCACATCCAGCATCTCCAGAGAGCCTAAATTAAAATATATTTCAACACTAGGAAGGGAATGTAGTGTTTTTCTAAGATATCCTTGGAAATGTGTGACTTCATACCCAACACACAGTATTAGGTATTTAATAACAGCTGGGTGTGAACAAGAAACAATTCATTCCAATGCGAAGGCTTGTGGTGAGTTTCAGGGAGGAGATGATATTGGGGACGAACTGTAAAAGATGAGTAGAATTCCAACACGTGATAAAGATGGGGAAGATAATAAGAGTATCCTGGTTGACGGAACACTATATTTCCAAGCACAGCCATGTAAAATGTCCTAGCATGTCTGGGGAATGATGAGTAGTGCAATATGGCAAAGCGGAGGTACCTAATGGGACCCAGTGGAAGGTAGGGGGAAGAGGGGAGTTTTGGAAAGATTGTGTGGGAACATAAAATTGAGATTAAGGAGTTTGGACTTTGATTAGTGAACACTGGGGAGCCACTGAAGACATTTAAGGAGGGAGTATAAGCTTATAACTCAGGTGGCTATTTGAAAGTTGGAGTGGAAATCAGGAGAGTGAAAGCTGGGACCAGTTAGGAAGCTCTAGCAACACACCAAACAAAAGATTGATGTTAAGAGCTGAATTAGAACAGAGGCAGAGACAACAGAGACGAGGAGATGGGTATGGCAAGTATCCCTGAGCACAGTTGAGGGGCTTTGGCAACCAGATTGGTGTGGGTTGAGGAGAATTTCTTTGACTCCGACAGTTCAAGGGTGGCTGTGAGGATGCTAGTGCCATACTGAGAAAGAGAACTCGGGGAAAAACACGTTCGATCTGTCTTCAATTGTGCAAATGTGGAGCTTGGAGTCCAGGGAACACGTTTCTGGCACTCCAAAGAGGGGCGGTACAATGGGTTACAGCCTGAAAATCTTTACTGACCTAAATTTGGAGTGACCGGATTATTTTCGAGTGGCAAAGTTGTGAACATTACAAAGAGTCTCTAAACACGTAGTAAAAATTTTATGGTACAATGACATTCGATATTTTTCTTTGATTCTTTTTTGTCACATCATTTTAATCCTTTCCTTCTTCTCTTTCTATTTCCTGGAGTCCATTACCCAAGGAAGGAATGCTTTTCTTTCTGAGGCTCCTGCTCAATTTGGTGAGGGCCAAAGGAACAATATGTTAAGTACAATTTGAAGAGTGTTGCTCTGTTCTGAAGTGGACCTAAAGGTTCAAACCATGTATCTCTGAGGCATATGCGTCTTCTCTGCAGTGCAGACTAAAGGCATTTGCTACTGTCTAATATGTTCACCACGATGGTGCCTCTAACCCAGGGCATCCAGATGGCATTGCACAACAGCTCCCAAGAAGAGCATATTTTGAACATAAGACCCTGATTTTGAAAACAGTCCTGGGCACTGCCTATTCTCTGTAGCCTCTGCTCCCATCCAATGCCTGCCCTGCTCCTGACTTTTTGGGCTTTGCTTTCCAATTTTTTCCTCATGAAAGCATTTCTGATCTACTAGTATACTTGTCTCTCCTGTTTTTGTTTTTTTAATTATAGTAAAATATACATAAAATTTACCATCCTACCCATTTTAAAGTGTACAGGTCAGTATCGTTAAGTACATTCACATTGCTGTACAATTAATCTCCAAAACTCTTTCATCTTACAAAACTGAAACTCTGTACCCATTAGACAATTCCCCATTCCCCCCATCTCCAGGTCCTGACAACCACCATTCTACTTTCTGTCTCTACAAATTTGCTACTCCAGGTACCTCATATAAGTGGGGAATCACACAGTATTTGTCTTTTTGTGATACTTTCCTGGTTTTGATCCATCTCTTTGGGTGGAATTTGAACTCACCTTAGGCTTTGTCACTTTCTGTACCCCTTTGCCTGGACTCCAGAAGCCCACTGGCATCATGCTGGGTCTGTGCTGCTCACCCAAAGGCAAATGAGGTATCACAAAAGAATACTTTCGCTAAGTGTAATTTCTTGTATTCAGTCTTCTCTTCTTCAAATCACAGGACTGGAAGGAATCCTGAAGCTCAGAGCATTCAGGCTCCTGCCTTATGGCAAAATGCGCCACCACCTCCGTGCCCCTCTTCCCCTGCCCATCTCTGCATAGAGATTAAATACCAATGGCAAGAATGCAGGATCCTGCAAATCAGAGGTCTCTAAGAAGAGCAATTCAACAAGTTAGAATACAGACAATGAGGAAACAGTCAAGCCAGAAGTTTGGTATTTATAGTGTGCTCTTCCTCTGAAGACGGTGACATGCTTACCACATATTATCTGAACAGTGAGGTAAGTCCTTCAGAAAATTGCAGTTTGACAAATTAATGTCCCCTAGGAAATGTCCCACCAGATGACCTTGTTGGATTTGAAACTGAAGATGTCATCTTTGAAAACTCTAAAAGGGGCCTTGGTCAGTGAGATTGATCCATAGTCTGAGAGGAGTCCTTTAAACCAGTGTGGTGGTGGATCTGGGAATAGGGGTGGGTGGGCACTTAGAATCATAGAAGCAGCAACAACGTGAAGGACTGGTGAGTTTACCCAGCTCAAGCCCATAGCGAGAGAGGGAGAACATACCCTGTTTTTAGAGCTCTCTAGATAAAAGCTTTACTATTAATACATGGGCAACTCTCTGACTAGTTCTCTGTTGTACCCCCAGCTCTTAGTGCAATGCCTTAATACACAGCAGGAATTCAGTAAATATTTGCTAAATGATTAAAAAAAAGAATACATATCAAATCCTTCTTATTTTTGAATCTCCAGATCTCTCATTTCTCAACCTGCAATTTGAGTCTGTATCTGTCATTGTTAACGCTTAGGAAAGCAGCTTAGTACATTTAAATAGCATTTCCAAGATTCTGAGGAGATTCAGGAGGTGCAATAGGGTCTGGGACCTGCATCCCCCACCCAAATAACTCAGGCTATTGGGTCCCTGGGATTTTTTGTGATATCCCATCAATTTAACAGTTTGTTCCTGTTGCTCCATAAAATGTACTATTGGCAAAGCTAGCATAAAGTATTTTACTTGTTAAGAGAAGGGGGAAAAAAAAGAGACTTGGATTTAAGAGTCTGTTTTTTTCCACTTAATGGAAATATCAGGAACTTAAAATATGCCGGAGCTGAAATTGTACCGAATTCAAGGAACTGGTTAATATGGATAGTGATGCCTTTGCAGGGAGCCAGGGCTCAGTTTCACTTTCAGCTATGGTACTCTCAATACAGTCTAATCCCCAACATGTGGGCAAAGCAATTCCCAATGGAGACTTGGAATGTGGTTAAAAACTCTAAGGAGAGAGGCAGAAGTTTGAATGCGTTAACCTGTTAACCTGACTCCCTGGACCACTAGCCTGGAGCCAGATGCTCCACTCCTTTGCGAAGATGGAAATGAAGCAGAGTAGAACTCACAAAGAGAAAAAGAATCTTCTGGGTTTTTGTTGTTGTTGTTATTGTTTTGTTTTTTTTTTTGTTGTTGTTGATTGGTGGCTTTTGGGGAGAAGTAGTTCTGCTAGGTATTATCCAAGCAATCATAGAATAATGTAGAATCTATATGCAGGGTTTACAGGAGGGCTAACTCTGCTTATCACATATCTAACTAACTTTTTGCCATAGTCAAGTCCCGATCCCTGCAGGGTATTTGGGGCCACTTTGTACATCTGTATCATCGGTCTTCATCTTGTCGGTTTCATGGCATGTTATTTCAAGATATACAAGAGTAAAACCTTCTTGGGGAAGTAGGTGCAGGTAACAAGTAATAATGCCTTTTCGAAAATCTATCTCTTCGTGTTTCAGCTTCATGTTTTTAAATTTGATACTATATTTCTCCACTGTGACTGGTTTTAGATTGTGGGATTTTAAGGAGCTGAAATCATGCCTTTGAAATTCTCAAGATACAGTGCCTAGTATGAAGTTGATTATTTATCGAATGCCAACAAGAAAAGAATGCAAAAGGAGAACTGCCATGATCTTTGCCCAGAAGGAGCTTTCAACGTAGTTCGAGAAATAAAATAGGCATCCATATGTAAGTTAGTAGATACATTTCTGCAATGCGACTGCATTGTTTGGTATTAACAATAAGTGAAGAAAAAAAAAAACCCAGAAAACCATTTTTGATTGGAACTGCCCTGTGGAGGGAAAATGCGGCCAGGCCCCAAAAGATACGTATGTAAGTGTGGAGAGAATCTCTGTTGTTTTGCTCCCAACACTCACTCTCCCTCCTTGTGATAATAATCTTCTAATTTTGCTCTGGGAAACTAACTGCCCCTTTCTCACTTTCAGCCCATGTGTTTCAGATGAACGTGACACCACTCTTGGCTCCATGGCATCATATGACCAAATGCTAAGCCATCCCATGAATCCATTCCCATGGCCACAGTTGGTTCAGGGATGCAATCATGACCCAAATCAGATCAATCAGAGCTAATAAGGTTCAATATAAGGACTTTTTGAGTTATTGGGGATGAGCCTCTCTTTTAAACTGCAACCATTTGCCTTCATGAGGGGCAGCATGGCTGAAAACGGAGTCAACTCCGTAGGGAAGAGCGGAGAGATGGAGAGAAACTGGATCTGGTCATATCATTTGAGCTGCTGGATCCAGCTATGCCTGAAACCAGTATTACTCTGTACATTTTCATTATGTAAGCCAATGCATTCTTGCTTTTACTTAACACATTTGGCTTGGGTTTCTGTCACTTACAATTCAAAAAGTCTCAACTCATGCAATAGGACCAAGAAGAGGCAGAGGGGAAAAAGTAGTTTAGTGAGGGGAATGGCTTGAGCGAAAGTGAAGATGAACATGGAACTATAACGTACTTGAACAATAATGGAGAGGCTTTCATGCCTGGGACAGAGGCTGAGGCTAGGAAATAGACGTATAAAGTAGGGTCAGATCATGGTCTAGGAAGTTGAGCACAGAAATTTAGAGTCAATGGGAAGGAGTGGGAGCTACAGTGATGTTTGGGTATAATGTGTATAACTGCTCTTTGGGTTAAAATAATTTCTTTTTAATTCTGGGAATATCTGAAATATGGGGTAGACACCCATCATAGATTTATGCTAATAAATATAAATATGATAAAAGCAAATTCATTATCATTTAAACTAACTAAACTCTGCAACTGACAAGGCCACTTGAGTTCCATGGACTTATTTGTTATCTTGTGTGAGTGATAGGCCTAGTTTATAATATATAAATACATAAATTAGATTTCAATAGGGGTTTCTTAATACCAAGGCATAATTTTTCATTCACACTCTTTGAGTTGAAATGCAGGGATCCAGAAGCATCACTGTAATTTATGGCATTTACAGGGCAATATATACATGTATGTATATGTATATGTGTATATAAATAAAGTATATCTTATAAGGACTTGACTCACAGAATCATATAGGCTGAAAAATCTCAGGGTCTGCCATCCATAAGCTGGAGACCCAGGAAAGCCAGTGGCGCAGTTCTGAGAACCAGAGGGCTAATAGTGTAAGTCCTAGTCGAGGGCAGCAGAAGATCAATGTCCCAGCTCAAGCAGTTGGGCAAAGAGAGTGAATTCCCCCTTCCTCAACCTCTGTGCTATTCAGCCCCTTGATGGATTGGGTTATGCCCACTCACACCAGGGAGGGCGATCTGCTTTACTGAGCCCACTGATTCAAATACTAATTTCACCTGGAAACACCCTCACAGATATATCCAGAAATAATGTTTAATCTGGGCACCCCGTGTTCCAGTCAAGTTGACACATAAAATTGACCACCACAATTCTTAAAAGTGAAGTTAATGCCTATGTCTACTTCAATACATTTTCAGTTAATTATCATCCAGCAAAATGACATTGGCTTGCACCACACCTTTCCAGAAATGAAGGAGAAGACTGAGGTGGGAGAAATGAAGGTGGGGTGCAAGGTGGGCCCTTGTGCCTTGGTGTGGCCTTCTGGTGTATGAGACTTTCTTCCAATAGAGAGGAGCACCCAGTGGAGGCCAGAGATCTGAAGGACACAGCTGGCACCACACACATCCTGCTCTTGCCCCACCCATTTTGGAGCTCCAAATCTATGCTTACAAGTATTTCAGTTCCCTGCTTCTGGGAAACAGAGACTCCTTTACTCTTCCCTTCATGACATTGCTCTTAGCCCAAGCAAGCTCTTTCTGCACCAAGAGCTCAATGTGGTAGAAATCGGTTTTAGCCTCGTGACATCTCTTTCTCTCTTTTTCTTTCTAGGATTTAACTAAGGAGAGTGGATGGCATCATATTTGTAGAAACATAAGAAACATCTGAAGAGTATAAGTTAGTCTGGGTTTCAGTGAGATGTGATCTAGTTGGCCAGAGCCAGAATTCAACCCCCACCCTTTTTTTTTGGGCTAGCTTTTGCTTTCCAGAGACTTTAATCACCAACCTGACTTCTCTTAGTGAAAAGAATGAAGCAGTCATTTCATACACCTGTTCATTAAGGAGCAGATGTTTTTGTTCTAGATGAATGTTTTTAAAACAGCACCAACCCTTTCAGACACACCTGGGCAGCGTATAAACAAGCACATTCCCACCCCAGGCCCCACAGAGGCACTGATTGAGAAGGGCTGGGATCAAGCACGCCAGGTAATTCTTATTACACTCTAGTTTGAAAGCCCGTGCCTTTAAGGGATTTCAAAATTCGCTTAGATCAGGTTGGTCTTCACACAGGTGCATTAAGCTCTGAAAAAGGTTTAAGAGAAATGGTGAAGCAGCTCCTAGGTGCAAGCTGACTTGGCTGCGCTGTTGTGGGGTGAAGTGCGTGATACTCCTCCGTCGGCTGGGTCATCTTATCCCAGTCATTTCCTGAAGTCGAACAGTTTTAATGGCTTTCTGTGATGGTTCGTGTAGAGGCAGGAAACCATTCCAAAGCCACACGTTCCCAGTGCCGTCTGAGTCATCGCTGTATGTCCTGACCTTTCCAATAACCTTGCTGGCAGAGCAAGTCCAAGCCAGGAAACAGGTAAGCAATCTGCCTTCCTAAACTGCGAACACATATATTTTGATAAAGCTCTTGGCAGGTTTAATAGAGTGTAATTAACTATTCAAACTCCATTTCACTCACCGGGGCTTAAAAGTTGCTTTTGGAATGGCAAAAAGGTTTTTGGGGTTTCTTCTTGCCTTGAGCTTTGTTTGGGGTTGGTTTTAATTAAAGACTTTAGGAGGCCAGGTGCAGTGGCTTATGCCTGTAATCCTAGCACTTTGGGAGGCCAAGGCAGGAGGATTACTTGAGCCAGGGAGTTTGAGGTTGCAGTGAGCTGTGAGAGCACCACTGCACTCTAGCCCAGGCAAAAGAGTGAGACCCTGTCTCAAAAAAAAGACTTCAGTAGACATCCATTCTAAAGGGAAATCAGTGTTGTCCATGGTGTAGGAGCTAATCCATATTTGCTTAAAAGTGAATTCATCTCATGGGATTAGATTTAAAATGTGACCATTAATTTAAAGAATATGTCTACTGTTAACATTACAAGGAATTGCATTTCATATAAAACCATGAGATGTGAAAGGTATGTTTTGGAATAGAAAAAGCTAGAATTCACTAAGTGTTAAACATATGAATCCCTCAGAAAGGATTAGTGCCTGGCACATAGTAGGTGCTCATGAATGATTATCGTTGAAGGAGGAGTGGGATTAAAAGTATGAATTGAGTATCTTTGGACTGAGAAAGAGCTTTGTATTTAGTAAGAACAATAAAAATGTACTCTTTATCAGCTGATGTTTGTGATGTAAAATATTTCCTGTTGGTGTTTAAGCAGTCAGTAGTGGGTGTTTATTAGCTAACCCATTTTAAACACTGTATATTTTCTTTTGCTTTGGTAATTGAATATAATAAATAGTACTGTTGCCTGGACAGCAGCTGTGATTTTATTACCAAAAACGATGCTTTGCTCAGACTGTTATCTTTTGTAGTATCAGCTGGCACTACTCATAGATAACAAACACAAGCAATACTACTTTTAATGAGTTGGAAGGTGTTATGGGTTTGGGAATGAAAGTTTAAAGTTGTTGATTAGGCAAATTAAGCTGCCTGCCTGCTTTCTAACAGTTGTGTGTAAATGGCTGATTTCCTGAAGGCTAATTTGCAACACAGATCCTGGAAGTTGCTAAAGCTCTTTTATTTAAACAACAGCAACAACAAAACCAACAAAACTCCCTACGATTTAAAGAAAATTATGCCTAGGCAGTATAGTATTTGTGGTTTTATGAAGCTGAAATGACAGACTTGTAATAAGTTGTAGTCGTTTTCTGTAAAGCTTTAAATTGAAGTTTCAACACAGTAAAATCTTTGAATGAGACATCAGTATTTTTCTACTTATTTTTTGGAATAATATGATGAGAGGAAATAGGACTTAACATAATATTATTTTAAGCAAATAAAGTGCATGTTGTTATTGAGAGACAAAAGAAGTCTCTGTGGACAAAATGACCCAGCATGCACGAAGAAGTCAACGCCAGACTTCCCAGTGCTTTAGTCCTTCTAAGCATTGTGGGGATAAGGGAGAAACTTCTCCTTTATCCCCAAAAGTTCGTGAAAAGATCAACTCACAATTAAGGCAGATTAATAAGAGGAAGAGGGAGAATCACAGAGTGATTACCCAATATCGCGATGAGGTCCAGAAATTTTTATACCCTCCTTTCAGAGGGGAGTGGGGGATGAGGAATATAGGTAATTCCGCTTAGGGGCAATAAATGGTTGCTAGGGAGGATGAATGGATGGGGGAAACAGATTGACTTGTAAATGATTCTCTTTGCAAATTAAATTAACCCGAGAGACAGGTACTAATCTTAAAATGGTTTGGGCCAGGTCTGGATGCATTCTTGATCTTATTTCCTGCAATATAGTGAGATTACAGGGAAGGGAAGGGAAGTCAATTGTTCTTTTGATGGGTCCATCTGGTTATGCAGATGGAGGGAAGCCCTTTCCAATGCCTGTTGATCTCTAAGGGCCTTTAATTCAAAACCAAGGAGTCATATTCTAGAGTGAACTTTCCTGAGCTCCTCCATTCCCCTTGTCTGGAACTTTCCTAGAAGTTTCGCCCATTAAAAACTGAGTTGGTGGCTGTGGAGAGCTAGGGCGAGGGAGAGAGAGAGAGAGAGTGCGCGCGCTGCTTGGTAGTCAAGTAACAAGGTATCTGAAAAGGGAGAAAAGAACGTAGATTAGACTGAGAATAAATAAGAAGAAAAGAACAGATCTAAGCACATTTCCCCATATCCCATTAAACCTGTTTCCCTTCCTTGGGAACTGGTCTTGATTAATCTGATGGAGAATATTTATCTTGTGTTTTAAGAGGTGTAGATCAGTCTCTACCTGCCCTGAGTGGCTTATGTAGAAACAGCATTTCTTGCCAATGATCATACAAGCTCCTCTCTGTTGGGCTGTCAGGGCATCCAGGACTTGGTGGTTGTCAAATACAACAGAGGCGAGGCTGTTGAATTCTGACCGAAGTGCTCCAAATGCTTGCACAGTGAAATGGCACTCCTGTTCTCCTGCTACGGAGAGATTCAAAACTGCCTTTTCAATATAAGATCCAAATGCTGGGAAAAGAGTCCTGAGCACCAAAAAGAACTTAGAAATTGTGATATACAAGTAGTTTTTTTTTAATAATACGTCTATTATGTTTGCGTGGTACCTCTTTATGTACGAAAGAGCCCAAGTTTGTAGTTTAGCATTTAAAGTAGAGTACTTGGTAACAAAGGGTGTCAGATAAATTAGTTCATAGTGTCCTGACCATCTAGGTGAGAACCACCTGTACGCTTTATTACCACACAAGATAAAAAGACCAGTGTAATTTACAGAGAGGGTCAGGTTGGAATCTGTGACCTCCCAGTCTGGAGTTTGCTGTGCCTCCTCTTCCTCATTGGCTCTTCCGCATCTCCAGTGTCCGTGTGTCTCTGCCTGTCTATGGGAACAGAACAGGTTGTGAAATACTTGCTATAAAAGGCCTTTGGCCTGGTTCTAGCAGTTATAGGGCTTGGTTTTTTCACCTAACCAAGTCAGTCCAGACTTTTGGTCTGTCTATGTACAATCTTTAGTGTCCGACAACTTAACAAGGGGAGCAATTTGAATTACCCCAAGTTGCACAGGCCTGGCTTGTGAGCTGTTCCTAAAATCTAGTGATTTGGCAATTATTGACATCATGAGGGTTAATATCAGCACTGTCTATGATCTTCGCAGGAGGTGCAAGAATGGCCTCTGTGGAATCAAACCGTGGAGTCTGATCACAATATTGCCTGAGTATGCCAACCAGGAAAGATCTGGCGGAATCCCTGTTTTCAATGCAGAGGGAAAAATTCCGTTCTAGTGACTTCACCTGAGCAAAGGATGGATTTTTTTTTTCCTTTTTCTTTTGTGCTTGGGAGGCTATTCTCTGGCCCTCCGAGGCATTAGACTCCTTTAAATCCCTAAAATTAGCATCAGGAAACATCATTGCCTAAGTTTATCATGGAGATCTGAGAACCAAAGCTAAGATTCAAGGTACAAATAGGATCCTTAATTTCTGGAGAACTGAGTACTCTACTTTCTGGCTACACCTACCTATAGGAGGTGGCAAATCCTTACAGAAATGGCAAAATCTTACCAAAGGCAAATTGTTGCCTAGCTAGTAATTGCTTAAAACAATAAAATAGGTAATTAAAAGATTGATAGTCTGAATAAAATAATATTTAAGAGCTCGCAAATAATTCTTTATAAGAGCTATTAGATCTGCTTCTGTCTGTATGTCTACATCTGTGTCTATATGTCACGTATATGTGATATTTTACTACCAAAATATATGAAATAACTCTAATTAGCTTAAAACATAAGTGCTTAAATCAAATATTTTATTAAGAAAATAGAAAATAACTCAAATGGCCTTTAGTTCACATGACTTTGATAACATAGTAATTGACCTCTGCTCAACTTCCTTTTCAATTGTTGCACCCCAATTCACAATTTTGCTTTACATTCCCCTTCAGAGGGAGATAAGTAACACAGACCTGAATACCTCAGAGAAACTGTGCATGTCCTTCAATATTCTCTAAAATTCTCAAAGCTGATTTAGACTCTATAACCTTTACCCAAGGATCTACTCTTATTCAGTACACTGATGATCTTTTGCTTTGTAAACAAGGTGCCTTCTCAGACACCCTCATTCTTTTAAAGGCTCTAGCTGAGAGAGGCTATAAAGCCTTTAGGTCTAGACTCCAGGAGTACAGACAACTCTTACTTAGGACATGAAATATCTCAGGGTACTAAAAATCTCACCCAAACACCTTGAGTCAATTTGTCCATCCCTCTTCCCAAAACCAAGAAACAACTACGTGAATTTTTAGGAGCAGCTGGCCAGTGTTGCCACTGGATTTCTAATTTTGCTGCTCTTGCTAAATCGTTACATTCCCTCCTCTCAGACAGCATTCAGGAGCCTATTCTTTGGCCCTCAGAGGCATTAGACTCCTTTAAATCCCCCAAACTAGCATTATCCACACCTCCTGCTCTGGCTGACCTAATTTTGATAAACCTTTCCACCTGTATTGCCATGAAAATAATGGGATTGTGGCTGGTATTTTGGGATGGCCCTTTTCCTCTCAGATCCATCCTACAGAATATTTTTCATGCCAGTTGGATCCTCTGGCAGCAGGCGTGCCCCCATGCCTGAGTGCAGTGGCAGCAGCTGTCACCCTGATTGACAAAGCCAGCGCCTTCCATGAGGTTCCCCTGTTCACCTCTGTGGTCCCCATGTGGTGTCTGCTCTCCTACAAGTCCATAAAATGCAGCACCTCTCTAGCAGATGGCAGACCACCTTGGGCAAGCCCTATTAACCAATCTCTGCATTGTTTTACATCACTGTAACACTTTAAATCCAGCTACGCTGTACCTCTACCTGATGAAGACCCCCGCTCCATTTCACATGATTGCCTTACAGCTGTTGGTATGGTTTCAAAACCACGAGAGGATCTCTGGGACATTCCTTTAGACAATGTGGACTTCTCTTTTGTGGCAGCTCTTGTAACTGAGATTTCAAAGGAAGCATAGTGTCTGGCTATGCTATAGTCTCCCCACATGAAACTCTTGAGGCACATTCTCTGCCTACCATAAAGTCAGCACAAGCTGCTGAACTTATAGCTCTCACTAGAGCTTGCACACTGACAAAGGAAAGGCTGTCACTAGTTACACTATTTTTATAGATTCCAAATATGCCTTTACAGTCTGCCATGCAGTTGGCACAGTTTGGAAATCTCATAGTTTCTTAACTTCTGCTGACAGTCCTATTGCCAATGGGCCTATAATTGCTGCTCTATTACAAGCTATTCACCTTACTTCTAAGATTGCTATTGTTTGCTTTCCAAACTAAGTGTTGAATCTTGGCTCTGTAAACTTCATCCTTACCTATGTATGGTTTGTGTGGTTGGAGAAGGGGTTTGGGGAATCTGGGAGGGGTAGAAAAGATAGACTTAGGGCTCAAGAGAACGAGGAGAAAGCACACTGGTACATCTCCAGCATTTCCATATGGTAACAACTCAATATGACCATATTGCACCAGCCTGAGGGTACAAATGGAGTCACAATGACAGCAGCAAGCCAGAATTCCTGTTTTTGCCTCCAGTTGCCTATGTAGGATTTTCCATATCCTTTCAAAGAGACCCTCTCCCCTGATATTTCTGGGTTTCCCTCGAAGCGGGGCCCATGTGACCACAGATCTCAATATGACAGCCATAGTTTCCCCAACCTATTCTTCTTCTGGGGCTTCTTTCTTGGTTGTGTTTTCTGCTTCTGGTGCTTTCTGACACCTCTCATGACAATAAAGGATGTTGGAGATGGAGAAAGCAAGGAAGCTTTCTTCTGATACTCCCAAAACTAATAAGCTGCCTTTTCTACCACTTCTAGCTGCCCCTCCATTTTCTCCTGTAACTGGGTATCGTAACAGGGCAGGGTCCTCTGACAGAGTTTGAGGAGACTGTTATTTAGGTTTATATCATGTGAGCTCTTGCTTTACAGAGAAGAAGAAGATTTTAAGCAACCGTTACTCAGTTATTATTTGAGTGCTAATGGGTAGCAGTTGCTGTGGGATAAAGATACAAGGGGACACTCCTGGCACTTAAGGGGCTAGTTCAAACTGTCTAGTTTAGGTAGGATAAACATAGCAAAAGGTCAAAGAATTTTGTAAAAATTTAGAAATTGAACAAAACGCTGTAGGATATAAACCTAGCCCGAAGGCATTTGTTGTGAGGCTTTTGGTGGTGATTAGAGATCACATTCCTAAGTCATTAGAGAAGTAACACTGAAATTGAAAGATGTTTTTCTCTTCAGAGAGAGCGAGTTCTACTAGAGTTTATGTACTCAGTGTGAAGATGTTTTTGTGCTTATGTACGAAATGTCTAGGAGCTCATGCTGAACTATTCCTGCCTTCCTGGCAGGGTTATTTTTTTCTTTTGCCTGGCAAACATATTGACTTGGAAAAACAATCTAAGAGCTCTTGTTCCAACATGAATGTGTGCCATGTGCCCTGTCTGATCTTGTAAGTCCTTTACTCCTGTCTTCAAAAATACAAATTTGAAGTTTTTTTTAGCTAATTAGTCATGGCTTGCCCTCTTTCAAGAGAACAGTAGTTTTACAATTATAAAGATTAGGTGTGGCGTCGTGGGGAGACAAAGATGTTGAAATGTCTCTTATTGCTTCTAGAGTTCAGGGGGATTAAAAAGTGTAGCTTTTGAAGTAAGTGCGTAACCAGAAACCAGATCTGTCCTGAAGGAAAGTATTTCTGTCAGGTTTCAGTGTGAAAATGTCGGTTCTTAACATGCTCATGGCCCAAGAATGATCAGACACGCCAAAGTAAGGCAAGCACGAAAATGAGGTTTCTTGAGGAGAGAAGGGTAGGATTACAGAGCAAGAGCAAGATATAGGTTTACAGAGCATGATACGTACGCCACAGAGGATGACCAGACCCATTATCGCAGCAAAGAGAGAGCAAATGGAAGGGTGCAAAAAAGGGACTTGGTTATGATCTGTCTTGTTTTACAGTGCCTGGATTGGGACCTCCCTAGTGACTCAGACGTTACCATGGGACCACTTTGATTGGACAGTTGGGAGTTGCATCACCTGAGTCTTATTGTGCATGCAGGTTGTTCTAGATCAATTTCCGGACTCCGTAGTATCTGCGCTGCTTGGCTTGTGGGCTAGTCCTCTGCATTCTTTTGCAGCTGACGTGCTAAGTTCTGACTGGCTGATTTGTAGGGTGTTCCCTCCTCCCCCAGGTATGGCAGTTGCTTGGAAGAGGATTAAGGTGGAACAGGACCAAGGTGGGAGCCTGGGGCCCACCCTCATTCTTCTCCGCAGGTAGGGCAATTGCACCAAGGTAACAGCACCCACTTTTGTTCCTAGGAGACCCAGAATCCCTCGCTATCTACCTAACATTTCTTTACTTTCAGAATTACTGAGTAAGATTCTTCAGGTTATAAGATTGTGTATCTTTGATGAGAGAATAAATCACCATTATTTTTTTTTTTTTTATTGTTCCAGGGTATTGTGAGGGTACAAACACTATAGTTACACTTTATGTCTTTGCCTCACTCAAATGCGGGTTAAAGGCATGCCCTTCCCTCCCTTTAGTGCTCCCCGTGTCCTTTAGTTGTAGATTTGCCCCCCCAATCCCCCTAATCCCTAGAGAATATTTCTGCCATGTGATCACCCTAGTGTTGATCAGTTAGTACCAATTTGATGGCGAGTACAAGTGGATCCCATTCTTCTGTTCTTGTGGTGCCCCACTTTGGATAATGGGCTTAAGCTTAATCCAGGAAAGTATAAAAGGAGCTAGATCACTGTCGTTTCTTATGATTGAGTAATATTCCATTGTAAACATATACCAAATTTTAATAATCCATTCATGGATTGACGGGCACTTGGGTTGTTTCCACATTCTTGCAATAGTGAATTGTGCTGCCATAAACATTCGGGTGCAGATGTCTTTATTGTAGAATGTTTTGTGCTCTTTTGGGTAGATGCCTAATAGTGCTATTGCTGGATCGAATGATATTTCTATTTTTAGCTCTCTGAGGTATCTCCAAATTCTTTTCCACAGAAGTTGCACTAATTTGAAGTCCCACCAGCAGTGTAATAGTGTTCCTGACTCTCCACATCCTCACTAGCATTTGTTGTTTTGGGATTTTTTGATAGATGCCAATGTCACCGGGGTTAGGAAATCACCATTATTTTTTTAAAGCTTTCCTATATCACATCTTTGATGTTGCTAAGGGATAAATTACATCCCCTTTGCTTTATGATGAAATACAGTTGACCCTTGAACAACATGGGTTTGAACTGTGCAGGTCCACTTATATGTGAGTTTTCTCCCACCTCTGCCTCTCCTGAGACAAGAGTAAGACCAACGCCTTCTTTTCCTCCTCCTCCTCAGTCTACTCAGTCATCAAGATGGTGAGATTGAAAACCTTTATAATGATCCACTTCCACTTAGTAAATATTAATAGTAAATATATTTTCTTTTCCTTATGGTTTTGTTAATGTCATTTTCTTTTCTCTAGGTTACTTTATTGTAAGAATACAGTATATAATACATATAACATACAAAATATATGTTAATCAACTGTTTATGTTTCAGTAAGGTTTACAGTCAATAGTAGGCTATTAGTAGTTAAGTTTTTGAAGTCAAAAGTTAGACATGAATTTTTGACTGCACAAGGAGTTGGTGCCCTGAAACCCTGTGTTGTTTAAGGATCAATTGCACTATATAACCCCAAAACTAAAAAAAAAAAAAAGAAAAAATTTAAGGCTTTGGCCTCACTTCAGGTGAATTGAATCAGAATCTCTCAGGTGGATTTTGTACTTCCCATATCAGTATGTTTTAAAAGTCTGCCAGATGATTTTAATGTGCAGCTAGGGTAGATAATCACTGCCCTACCCTAACTACACCATGAAATGACCCTGCATTTACTTAATTATCTTGGAAATTAGGGTATTGTGTTGGCAGCTCTTTATCAGAGCATCTCATGGTTGTATAACCTAGACACTAGTCCCACATCATGGGTGGGTGGTATAGTATAGTCAGAATTCTGATGAAAGTCCAATCTGAGAAGATCCTTATCACATGAATCTTATTTATTTTCTAAGATTTTTAAAAAATAAGTAGAGACTTTATACATTTTATGATTTTTTTTCTCCTTTGAGTGATGAATTTCATTAATACACCCTAATATGATACTCTTCTTGCATTTTTCGGATAAAACCAACTATGTCATTAGATATCATTCTTCTAACAAGGGGCTAGATTTGATTTTTCTGAAAGAGTTTACATTATAATGGGATTCTTTTTTTTTTGAAGTTATTTGACATAAACCACCAATAACTTGTATTAGCAATTTCTATAGAAAATGAGTTTCAAGGCTAAAGGAGTAAGTAGGTAGTAAGGAAGCAGAGGTAGTTGGTTTTAAAAAGTAATGTGGAATAAAAATTTCTAGTTATTCCTTCTCAAGGGTTATAAGTTTAACTTGTGTGTTGAAGGAGCAAAAACATTTAAGGTGTAAACAAAATTTCTTTTATTCATGTACCATCTCTTATTCAAATCCATTCTATGAGGATAGTTTTTCCTTTGACTTTGGCTAAAATCTCATGCTCAGATATTGTCTTCTACTCCTAGTTGAGGAGTCTGGTTTCAGTGAATAAAATATCAAGAATCATGAAATAGTCAAAACTAAGTTAAAACTTCTCCTTTACCTCAGCTCCACCCTTCTGTCAAAGGATTGGGATCTGGTTAGGTTACCTGCCCCTCCTTTTCCATGCCATCTCCTTTTCTTTTCCCTTCTCATCACTTTCTATCCTAGGCTTCTGATCACACCAGGTTTGAAATATGGGGAAAGGAGAAAAGGGCAAAAAGCAGAAGAGATTTTTTTTTTGTTTAATTTTTTTTTTTTTTAAATTTCAGGATATTATGGGGGTACAAACATTTTGGTTACAAGTAATGCCTTTGCCTCACCCAGGCCAGGGCTACAAGCATGGCCTTCCCCCATACAGTGTGCTCTACATCCATTAGTTGTGACTTTACCACCCCCCCCCCCTCCACTGGACTGGCACCCAATCAATATTACTTTCATGTGAGCACCTTAGGGTTTATCAATTAGTACCAGTTTGATGGTGAGTACATGTGTTGCTTGTTTTTCCATTATTGTGATACCTCACTTCGAAGTAGAGCTCAAGCTCTATCCAGGATAATACAAGAGGTGTTAGATCACCACTGTTTTTTGTGGCTGAGTAGTACTCCATGGTATACATATGCCACATTTTATTAATCCACTTATGTATTGATGGGCACTTGAGTTGTTTCCACATCTTCACAATTGTGAATTGTGCTGCTGTAAATATCCAAGGGCAGATGTCTTTTTTATAGAATGTCTTTTTTCCCTTTGGGTAGATGCCGAGCAGTAGGATTGCTGGATCAAATGGCAGTTCTACTTTTAGCTCTTTGGGGTATCTCCATATTGCTTTCCACAGAGGTTGCACTAGTTTGCAGTCCCACCAGCAGTGTATAAGTGTTTCTAAGTCTCCACATCCACACCAACATTTGTTGTTTTGGGACTTTTTGATAAAAGCCATTCTCACTGGAGTGAAGTGATATCTCATTGTGGTTTTGATTTGCATTTCCCTGATGATTAGAGATATTAAGAATTTTTTCATATGTTTCTTGGCCATTAGTCTTATTTTGAAAAGTTTCTGTTCATGTCCGTTGCCCACTTTTTAATGGGGTTGTTTTTTTTCTTGCTGATTTTCCTGAGTTCTATATAGATTCTAGTTATTACCCTATATCGGATGTGTAGCATGGGAATATTTTCTCCCATTCTGTAGGTTGTCTGTTTGCTCTTGTGATAGTTTCTTTGGCTGTGCAGAAGCTTTTTAATTTGATCAGGCCCCATTTATTTATTTTTGGTGATGCTGTGATTGCTTTTGGTGTTTTCTTCATAAATTCTTGCCTAGGCCAACATCTATAAGAGTTTTTCCAATGTTTTCTTCTAGAATTCTTATGGTTTCATGCCTTAAGTTTAAGTCTGTTATCCACCATGAGTTGATTTTTGTGAGATGTGAGAGTTACGGATCCTGTTTCAGTCTTTTACATGTGGCTATCCAATTTTCTCAGCAGCATTTATTGAATAGGGATTCTTTTCCCCAGTGTATATTTTTGTCTTTGCCAAAGATCGGATCACTATATGAGGATGGTTTTATATCTAGGTTCTCAGTTGCGTCTCATTGGTTTATGCATCTGTTCTTATGCCAGTACCATGCTGTTTTGGTTACTATAGCCTTGTAGTATAGCTTGAAGTCTGGTAGATTGATATGTTCCAATTTGTTCTTTTTTGCTTAAGGTTGCTTTTGCTATATGAGCTCTTCTCTGGTTTCTTAAGAAGTGTAGAATTGTTTTTTCTAAATCTGCAAAAAATGATGGGAGTAGAAGAGGTCAAACTGTTACTCTTTACTGGCAACATGATCCTGTATTTAGAAAACCCTGAAGATTCTGCCATGAAACTACTGGAATTGATAAACAAATTCAGCAAAGTCTCAGGTTACAAAATCAATGTACAGAAATCAGTAGCATTCATATATGCCAACAACAGTCAAACTGAGAACCAAATCAAAGACTCAATACCCTTCATGATAGCAACAAAGAAAATAAAATACCTAGAAATATATTTAAGGAGATGAAAGACCTCTACAGGGAGAATTACAAAACACTGAGGAAGGAAATAGCAGGGGATATAAACAGATGGAAAACCAGGACATGCTCACAGATTGGCAGAATCAACATTGCTAAAATGTCTATACTACCCAAAGTGATCTACAGATTCAATGCAATCCCTATTAAAATACCAACATCATTATTTTTTGGATTAGGCTTTGGCACAAAGGGAATGTTGTACCTGGTTTGATCTTCTATCCAACCACTAACACTTTCTCCATATCAGCAATAATACTGTTTCATTTTCTTATCATTCATGTGTTCACTGGAATAGTACTTTTAATTTTCTTCAAGATCTTTTCCTTTGAATTCACAGCTTGGCTGTTTGGTGTAAGAGGCCTAGCTTTTGGCCTATCTCAGCTTTTGACATACCTTCTTTAACGAACATAATCATTTCTAGCTTTTGATTTAAAGTGAGAGATGTGTGATTCTTCCTTTCATTTTAACACTTAGAGGACATTGCAGAGTTATTCATTGGCTTAATTCCAATATTGTTGTACCTCAGGGAATAGGGAAGCCTGAGGGGGGAGAGAGAAATGGGGGAATGGCTGTTGGCAGAGCAGTCGGAACACACAGTATTTATCTATTGAGTGCACTGTCTTATATGGGACAGTTTGTGGTGCCCCAAAACAATTCTAATAGTAACATCAAAGATCATGATGACATATCACCATAACGGATATAATAACATGAAAAAGTTTGAAATATTGGGAGAGTCACTAAAATGTGACACAGAGATGTGAAGTGAGCACATGAAGTTGGAAAAATTATGCTGATAGACTTGCTTGAAACAGGGTTGCCACATACCTTTAATTTGTGAAAAACACAATATCTGTTACACGTAATAAAGCAAAGCACAATAAAACGAGGCATATTCCTGTATCCTGACAGGATCTGGATTGTGAGTTAATACATGTTTAATTTTTCGAGGAACTGCCAAACTACTTTCCAAAGCTGCTATACCGTTTTACATTCTCACCAACAATACACAAGACTTTCAATTTCTCCACATTTTTGCCAACACTTATTTTCTGTTTGGGGGGACTTTTTGTTTGATAATAGCCATCTTAATGGGTGTGAAATCATATTTTATAGTGGTTTTGTTTTGCATTTGCCTAATGATTAGTATGTCAGGCATCTTTTTATGTGTTCATTGGCCATTGGTTTCTTTGGAGAAACGTCTATTCCATTCCTTTGCCCATTTTTAAATTGGGTTGTTTTTTGCTGTTGCGTGTCATTTTTTCAGTGCTGTAAGTCATTTTTTAAAAAGTAATACAATTGAACACAGAGCATCTTTGTAGACAAAGCTCCCAGTTTCCACATAATATTGATTTTTCTGGAATTTTCTTGCTATGCCTAAATTGCATTTTTCCCTCTTAGGATTTTGTCACAGGATTTTTATGGTTACTAAGATATTGGGATTTTCTTCTTTGCATCTGTGTTATGAAATGCTGATGACTGTAGTTTCTGGAATGTATTCTAATTTATTTGCTAGTTGGGCAACCCACTTTGGCTACCTTGGCTAGTCCAAACTATATTTTAAAAAGTTAACATTTTAGTGGATAAAATTCATTTCTCTTACCTAATTTTTCAAATTCTTTAAATAGCAATGTCCTACAAATTCTTACAACACAGCAAAACTGTTTCTTACCAAATTGGATGTAAGAAGAGTAATAAAATATTATGACCCTCAACTGAGAAATACTTCATAATCACTTCAAGTGGTTTTTTTTTGTCTAAGAGCAGATGCCTTAACACACTAAATTTAATTTATTGCCCAGATACAGTTGAAACTTGACCTATGTATTAGTTTCCTATGGTTGTTTTAACAAGTTACCACAACCATAGTAACTTAAAGCCACACAAATTTATCCTCTTAAAGTTCTTGAGACAGATTTCTGAAAACAGTTTCACTGTGCTGAAATTAGAATGTTGCCAGGGCCATGCTCCCTCTAGAGGCTCAAGGGGAGAATCTGTTTTCTTTTCTTTTCCAGCTTCCAGAGCAGCATTCCTTGCATTCCTTGGTGTGTGGCCCCTTCATCTTCAAAGCTAGCAGCATAGTATCTCTCTTCAGCTATCACAGTGATTTTTTTTTTTTTTTTATTCTGGGTGCGTGAAACCTCCCTCTGCCTCCCACTTATAAAAATACCTGTGATTACATTTTAAGACACACCTGGATAATCCAGGCTATACTCCCCATCTCAAGATCTTTAAACTATTCACAACTGTAAAGACCCCATATAAGGTTACATTCAGAGATTCCAGGAATTAGAATATGCATATCTTTTGGGGGACCATTTTTCAGGCTACCACAACCTATGAATGACTCTTTGGAAATATTAAAAGAAACAATAAATGGAAGTTGTAAACATCCTAGATGTCCTTGAATCTTAGTTCAGTAAACAAAATTTAAGTTCAATGTGATTCCCCTGTTTTAATTCATGCCAACTGCCCCACTTTTTCTTTTCTTATTTTGTTTTTAACCACTTCCAGTTTGACTTCTGCTCCATGCTACTGAGACAGTGCATTCAGAGGTTCATCAGTGACTGCAGTGAGCCTACTGCTCCTACAGCGAGCCTACTGCTCCTACAGCATCTCTGTTTGGTTTTCATTTTTCCCAATCTTTTTGAAGTATTCAGCACAGACAACATATTAATAAATGAAATACTGTCTTCTTTAAATGCCTGAAACACTCACCTACTAGCTCCTCTTCTTCTGTCATAATCATTGTAACCAGTCCTTCTTCTCTTTCCTTTGGTGTCTCTCATTCTCCTTCCTAATGACGTTGAAATTCTTCGAGGTTCTGTGAGTGCTCTTTGATTTCTTCTCATAACTCAGTCTTTATCCTTGGTTGAGTTTGACTTCTGTGTTAATGATACTCACAAATCTTTACCTTTAAGTCTGAATTCTAACTATATACCTGTGACAGATGTTTATTTCCTACTCCCTACAAATCATGCATACATAGATATCCTGATGTCATCTCAAATCCAACATTTATAAAAACCTTCTTTCACTCTCCTATCTAGTGGTTTTTTTTTTTTTTTTTAGTTTCTATGCAGGTGAACAACACTAATACATGCTGGAAATTTTAGTGTCTTTTTCCTTACAAGTAGGCTTTTTGAAGATAATTTTGAGTCTTAGTGAAAATTGTTTTTGGTTTTGTTGTTTTTACCCCAGTAGTCTATAGCAGTGTTACTCACAGGGTGGTTTATGGATCAATAGCATCGGTACCACCTGGGAGCCTGTTAGGAATGTAAATTCTTTGTCCTATCCCAGGCTTTCTCCGTTAGAATCAGGATTTAAACTGTGGTTTAGCAAGCTCTCCATGTGATTGTAATCTGTGATGAAGTTCAATAACCACTGATCTAGAGTAGAGTCTAGATCGGCATTACTTCATACTTATATCACTCCAACAGCTTCTTGATAGGTGACTATCCCTATTTTCAGTTAAATATCTTTGGGACAGTTATTTTCCTTTTTATTGCATTTGTTTAAAGGTTTATTATTTCCCCCCAGCTTTAGTGAGGTATGATTGACAAATAAAAATTGTATGTACTTAAGGGTTACAGCATGTTGTTTTGATATACTTGTATGTTGTGAAATAATTACCACAGTCAAGCTGATTAACATACCCATTGCCTCACAAAGTTACTTTTTTTTTTTTTTGTAATGTGGTGAATACATTTAAGATTTAGTCTCTTAAAAGTTGTGGTGCTCCAGGGAGGAAATGGTAGAAGCATGGACAAAATTACACAGATAAATAAGGAGACCAAAAATCAAAAGCCAGTCAACATCAGGTCAGATCTCCTCGCGGCTGCTGCTGCTGTGGCGATACCCTGTACTCCAGCAGACACCACACCTGCACACGTCACTATCGAGGAGTAATGGGAAGATTTCCTTTTTTGTTTTTACAAAAAATGGTACTCACAAAAATTTCAACAGCACCAAAAAGTATTTTTATAATAAGTAAGTTTTCCTTACCTCTCCAGTCCCTTTTTACTTTACCCCTCCATAGAGGTAAGAATTCTAAGTTTCTTGTGTATCCTTTTAGAAATGTTCTAGGTATATATTATATATACACATCTAACCTTTCTTTACACATACTGTTCTACCATGTGATATCTTCACTTAAAATTATATCTTATATACAACTATTATGTACCCATAACATTTAAAAATAAAAAATTAAAAAAGGTTTACTCTCTTAGCAAATTTTAAGTATAAAACACAGTATTATTAACTACAGTCAACATTCTGGACATTAGATCTCTAGAATATATTCATCCTCTCTAACCAAAACTTTATATCCTTTGGCCAACATCTCCCAATTTCCCCCATACTCCCAAACTAGGTCCTGGAAACTACCATTCTACTCTTTGCTTCTGTGAGTGTAACTTTCTTCAATTCTTCATGTAACTGAGATCACACAGGATCGGTTGATGCCTGGCTTATTTCACTTAGCACAATGACCTCCAGGTTCACCAATGTTGTCAGAAATGGCAGAGTCTTGTTCTTCTTTAAAGGGTGAATAATATTCCATTATGTGTGTGTGTGTGTGTGTATGTATATATATATATATATATACACAGCACATGTTCTTTATTATCATTCATCCTTTGATAGACACCCAGGTTGCTTCCACATCTTAGTTATTGTGAATGATGCTATAGTGATATGGGCATGCAGATATCTCTTAAGCATACTGATTTCAATTCCTTTGTATATATACCCAGAATTAGGATTGCTGGATCATATGGTAGTTCTATTTTTAATTTTTTGCGAAACTTCCATGATGTTTTCCACAATGGCTATACCAATACACATTCCCAAAAACAGCATACAAGGATTCCCTTTACAGCTTCTTCAGTATCTGTTGTCTTTGTCATTTTGATAATAGCCATTCTAACAGGAGTTAGGTGATATCTCATTATACTTTTAATTTACATTTCCCTGATGATTAGTGATGTTGAGCATTTTTTTCATATACCTGTTGGAAATCCTGTATATGTTCTTTTAAGAAATGTCTATTCTGGTTCTTTGCACATTTTAAAATTAGGCTAGTATTTTTCTTGCTGAGTTGTTTGAATTCCTTACATATTTTAGACATTAACCTCTTATCAGATGTATAATTCACAAATATTTATCCCATTCCTCAGGTTGTCTCTTCACTCTATTATTTCCTTTTTTCTGCAGAAGATTTTGTTTTTTTGGTTTGATGTAATCTTATATGTCTAGTTTTGCTTCTGTAGCCTGTGATTTGGGGTTCATATCCAAAAAATTACTGCCCAAACCAATGTCAAGAAAGCTTTTTCTATGTTTTCTTCTAGTAGTTTTACAATTATAGATCTTATGTTTAAGTCTTTGATCCATTTTAAGTTGATTTTTGTATGTTGTGTGAGATAAGGGCACAATTTCACTCTCCTGCATGCAGATATCAGTTTTCCCAGAATCACTTTTTGCTTAAGAGACTGCCTGTTCCCCATCGTGTGTGTACTTGGCACTTTTGTTAAAGATCGTTTGACCATAAATGTGGGAATTTATTTCTAGGCTATCTATTCTGTTCCATTGGTTTACATGGCTATTTCTATGCCATTATCATACTATTTTGTTTACTGTAACTGTATAGTATTTTATTATTATTTTTATTTCAATAGCTTTAGGGGGTTCTACCCTAAATTATGCATATAAGTGAGATCATGCAGTGTTTGTCTGGGTATATATTAGGAATTGAAGCCACTTACATGTGTTTTCTTAATACATGGATGAATTATATAGTGTTGAAGTCTGAGCTTTTACTGTACCTGTCACCTGAATAGTATACATCGTACCCAACAGGTAATTTTTGACCCCTCAGCACCCTTCCATGCTCCCCCCTTTGGTGTCTCAAAAGTCCCTTATACCACTCTGTATGACCATGTATACCCATCATTTAGCCCCCATTTATAAGTGAAAATTTGTAGTAGTTGTATCATCTCATCTATTTGGAGTTCTTTGCACTTTATAGATTTGGCTGTTTATTTCTCTCTCCAGATTTGGGGGAGTTTTCTGTCACTGTTTCTTTAAGTAAGCTTTCTGTGCCTTTCTCTTTGTTTTTTTTCCCTGTGGCTTGTATAATGCATATATTAGTTTGCTTGTTGGTATCTGATAATTCCCATAGACTTTCTTCACTCTTTTTCATTCTTTTTTTTTTTGTTCCTCTGGCCAGGTAATTTTAAATAACCTGTTTTCAAGCTCACTGATTCTTCTGCTTGATTGAGTCTGCTTTTGAAGCTTTCTGTCACTTTTTTTCAGTTCATTCATTGTTTTTTTTTAGCTATAGAATTTGTTTTTTTGTGGTTTCTATCTTATTAATAAACTTCATATTTTGTTCATGTATTATTTTCCTGATTTTATTTAGTTATCTATCTGTGTTCTCTTGTAGTTCACTGGGCTTCAAGTTGATTATTTTGAATTATTTGCCAGATAGTTTGTAGATTTCCATTTCTTTAGGGTTAGTTATGTCATGTTTCCCTAATTATTTATGATCCTTATGGATTTGTGTTGCTGTCTGTGTATTTGAGGAAGTACTCACCTCTTCAAGTCTTTACAGACTGGCTTTGTCAGGGAAAGCCTTTTATCAGTCAGCCTGTCCAGAGATTCTGTATGGGCTTGCTGCTGTAGTCTTTGATGAACTGTTTGGTTCCTGGGTCAGTGGGCAGGCAGGCCTGGCTTCTGGGTCTGTGGGGATTAGCCTGGGACCTAGGTCCACAGGGGCAGGCCTGGAACTGGTTCTGTGGGTACTGGCCTGGAGCCTGGGTCTACCTTGGACCTTGGGGCCATGGGAGCCAGCATAATTTGGGGGTTTACTGGGGCTGGCATGGTGCTGAGGTATATGGCAAAGTTGGGTACTCACATCACTCTCCTTCCCCACATGGAGGGTATCTACGTGATGTTCTGGGTCTTTGGGGGTCTGGCCCAGTGCTTGGGTCAGCCTAGAACCTAGAACTGCTGGGTTAGGCCTGGAACTTGGGTGGCCTGAAGACCTCATCCACCAGGCAGGCCTGGAGCCTGGGGCTGCAGGATCCCACCCGGTGCCAGGGTTGGCCTACATTCTGGGGTTGTGGGGGCCGTCTTGCTGCTGGGTTTTACTGGGGAGACCCAGTGTTGGAGTTCAAGGAAAAGTCTGGTTCTCACTTCCCTCCCTTTCCCCCAAGTGTTGGGTATCTTTTCTCATGCTGTGCTGGGGTTGAGAGAGGAGTGACATGGGTAATGTAAAATTGTCCTTCCTACCCTCTTGAATCTTGTCTATGCTACAGCCAGGTGCTATACTCTTTCACTTGACTTCTTTAGCTCTTATGGAAGTATTTTTGTCTGTAGATGGTGGTTCAGATTAATACCTCTGTGAGAGGACAAGCTTTGGAAACTCCTATTCCATAATCTTGCTGATGCCACTCCAATTATTTTACTTTATAATTCCTACACTTTCTGTCAACCTTATTTCATATCTTATAGCATTATTTATTCCATATTTGATGCTTCTGAGAAATAGCTTTCCCCCCAAAAAGTTATATATGAATATGCATAATTATGTAGAAACTTGTCTGGAGGTCATGTTTAAAGAGACATCCAGGATTGATTCATGCACTTCTAGTTTTTTAAGTGACATGTTGTGCCTGTTTTTTCCCCCATTCTCTTCTTTTTTTAATGCCCCCAGCTTACTGGGTTTAGTTTCTTCAGCAGTAAACTTCAAAATAGAAGTCCTGCTCTATCTAGGAAAATTGGTGACAGAGAGGATAGGGCGAGGACTGCCATCCAAAAGCTAAATTTAGATTGCAAATGTGCGTGGGAATTTTAGCACTGGACACATTCTTGAAGTTTGTCCTGTATTAGCAGTTCTCTTTTTAAGGAAAATAATTTAAATAAATGTTCATAGGCCTTAGAAAAGAAGTGATATCTCTACTTAGTTTTCTTCATGTAACTGGAATTCATGGTATTGGTTTATTTGAGATAATCTCTTTTTCTGTTTTCAACATTAGTTAAGGCCAAAGATACAAGGTGGGTGTCCTTTTGTTGTATTACTGGCGTTTGGAAAGAATTTAGAAAGATGAGAGTCTACAAATAACCTAATTATACACTTATTATCTATCCCACCACTCCTGAATACATTGGTTTAACTAAAATTTAGTATTCTGTGAGCATTTTTTAAAAAATGAACATTTGTCAGTGTTGATTTGTGCTGGAAATAGATGTAATGATGCTTAAGAGGGACCCTTTCATGTTGCTCATAGTTTAATGTAGGAGACAGACTAGCAGACAGGCACATCGATGTAATCGGCCTGAGCCCCCTCTGCTGTAACGATGTCGGATTAATTCTGCCATACACATGTGAGAGGCTTAGCAGTGTAATGTCTGCCCTCTTGAGCAGCATGCTACGATAGTCCAGAAGCAGTAGCAGCAGAACCATTTGTTTTGGGAAAATGGCAGAGTCAAAAGTCCTGTGAGATTGTTTTAAGATATAAACCTTATTGACTTATTCTAGGAGAAAAAATAGAAGTAGTGCTCTTATCAAATCATGCCTGTTCTCCATGATTGAAAATTAAACTTAATTTTTTTTTAGCAATGTGTCCAAGCTAAGGGAGTTGAAATGATAGATCAAGTCTTTCATTTGTGTGATAATTTAAGATTCACTTTGAACCAAGAGAAAGATACTGGAGGATGTGCTGAGGTGGCTTACATCTTTGACCATATTTGGTTCAAAAGCTATTTAAATTTGTGAACTTTCCTGGAGATTTCTTGATGAATTACACTGATGATTCATTTTTTTTTTTTCACAAAAGAAGCTGGAAAGATAGCAAGAGCCAAAGAAAATCATGTCTCCTTCCTTCTTTCCTTTCTCCTTTCTTATTGTTAAATTGGAAGAGCAAAGATTATCCTTTATAAATTTCTGACAAATATAGCTTTCATAAGCATTAGTCCGCCTTAAATCTTTCTTGGCCACTTATAAGAAAATATAATCTGGGACCAACTGATCTCACATTTTGGCATTAATGCAATTTAATCCAAATGACAAGAATAAGGCCACATTTGTAAAATTATCTCGTGCATATATTATTAGAATCACATTTCAAATGTATATCCCATTGATTTTAGTTATATTTGTAAACCAATCATCAACATTTCTTTAAGGGACCAATACAGAGCACAATCCCAGGCATTAGTGATCATGATTATAAAACATTCTTTCTCTTAAATTTATAGAAATTTTTCTTGAGAAAGATAAATTGATATGCAAAACTATGGACAAGATAAGTTGCTGCCTGAAAGTAGAAACATTATATGGACAGTCTGCTAAATAAGTAGAAAAATGAACAAAGTTATCCTTAATTGTGAAGGCTTAAAAATAGTCCTTTGCTAGTTTGCTCTGCTGAATATCCACTAGATCTGTACAGGTTGGTGGAGTTCCAGACTAATGTTTATATGAAGTTGTGTTTATATGACATTTAGGAACCCTTGGCATATTTCTCTTTGAAGTTTACTGTAAGCAACATAAATCAAACTATGTGA
>NW_012149730.1:5153688-5161778 GCF_000956105.1 Propithecus coquereli | reverse complement strand
GTTTCTTTAAGCAATGGAATATGTTCTGCCTGGTGATGGAGATTTAAACTGCCTAAGGAAGCTGTTTCCCACATGTTGCTGTTTTAAAAAATATATTGGGATTCCATAATATTGATGCCAAAAAGACTTTGTTACTAAGAAATAACCACTGTTTTAAATGACTGAAAGTTATTCTTTCCAAATATTTGCTTTTCATAATTTTCTTTCTGGTTATAAAAGCAGCATATGCTCTTTGTGGGAGAAAAATTTTAATATATACACAAAATAAAGGAAAAAACCAATAAACCCTTGTAATCTTATACACAAGAGATAAATACTAATAATGTTGGATAATGTTTCCTTCCAATCTTTTTACTTTGTGTATGCAAGTACATGTTATTTGGATGACTTGCAATATTATAATTTCCTCTTGGTTTTTCATTTAATTATTCGATAAGTTCTACTTCATGTTATTTAAATATTCTTTGTAAATACTGTTTTAGCTTTTTGCATTTTAACTAGGACTTCCTTTTGGTTAAGGTGATAACTTCATGGAAATTTCAATTTGCTTATTTGTAGGGTTGGTTCTGATAGCCACCTTGAACTTCTGAGAAGAAATGTGTAGAATTAAGACTGTGTGTGTGTGTGTGTACGTGCGTACACATGCATACACCAAATAGGTTGATATTTTTAAAGATTCTACCATCCACTTAAAGTTGACTTTTATTTTAGGAATAAAGTAATCAAAAGAGGAATATGGAGTCTATTATTTTAACTCAAGAAACATTTATTAAGATAAACTTATGCAAGGTACTGTTAACTGCTAGAGATAGAAAGATGATTATTCCTGCACTAAGCAAGCATATGCTCTAGATTAATACTTAAATAAATAGGTTCTTGACTGCCTGTCTGCTGGATTTGAGGAAACACCAGGCACTAACACCACTTGGATACATAACACGAGATGTACTTATTTGAGTGATACAGAATGAAGACAGTACAGTTATGTTAGAGTGTATGAGGGTATATTATACCTTCTTCATTGTGGTCCAACCATCTTCATAATGTTGAATCATGCTAAAGACCATTTCATCTGGGCAAGGCCAGCTTCACAAGTGTGTGACCAGTGCAGTTGCACAGGGCCCACACTCAGAAGGGAACTATATATGTAGGGTCTAAAGCTCTGATGTCACCACCTTGAACTTTTTAACAACTCATCATTGAATTTGTGTTTTAGAAGTAAAGTCTGATTGGACAATGGAGCATGCACTTGGAACTAGGAGCCTTCACTTGGGAGTGGTCCTGCCTCCTCCTGCCTCCGTGAGTTCTCAGATTGGATTTTCAGCCATCTGCTCCTCTGCCCCAGTCAGATTACTGTGAGCCTCCACACCCGGTGGGACACTAGGCATGGGGAGGGTAAGTTTGGGGCACTTGCACACTCCAGGTCACAGGGCAGGGACCAAGGTACTAGTGAGGGTCTGCACTCCTCCATGAGTGTTTTGTGTCCAACGAAATGTAACGTTAAATAGCAAAATAACAAGGAAAATACAAATAAAAACACCATGACAGATCAATCAACAGACCGCAGAAGGTAGGAAAAAGATTTTTATCCTGTTTTTTGAAGAAAGCACCTTGGATTTTCATTTTGAATTAGGCTCCATAAATTATGTTGCTGGCTCTGCATTTGGGCCAGCGATAGATCATCAGTTTTGGAATTATACATTTGATTGCTAAACTGAAGTACACACAAGTCACAGATTTCCCTTTATTTGCAGCACTTTCCATTCCCACCTCCAAGCTAAAAAGGCCTGACACAAGTACTTTCCTGAATTCTGTGAGGTAGAAACAGAATAAGGATCAGTTAATTACTCAAATGTCTTTGGGTGTCATATGAACACACCCTTAGTGGAGCTATTGGGTCTATTTGGCATTATCAAAAATACTTGTTTGGCATGAAAAATCCTATATTTGTGTCATTACTATTCCTTGTGGGTCAGAAATTAAGACAATATATTCGTAAATACTATAACATTTCAGTGCTGTGAACAATCTTTATGGTTGTAGACGTATAAGAAGAAAAATAAATAATACACTTCAAGCTAAAAATTGGGGAAAATCAGGTCTGAATCGGTACAAGGGATTGGCTTATGAACCATATTTTTAAATCAAATCTGCCATTTATTCATGCGTTAATTCATTCATCAAAAATGTATTGAGTACTCTATATGCTGGGAGCTTTTTTAGGAGCTAGAAATAAAATGGCAAGAAAAAAAAAGATGCGAATCCTAATTTCATGAAGCTTCAGAGTATAGGCAAGAAGGACATTCATAAGATAACCACATAATTGAATGTGATTGAATGTGAACAAAGTGAGATAAGTGCTCTGAAAGAAAGGAACAGCCTACAGGAGCAGATAAGAAAGGAACCTAACTTAGCCTAGGAAGCCATGAAAGGCTTCCCTCTAAAGGCAGTGGTTGAACAAAAGCTGAAGAATCAGTAGGCAACAGGTGAACAGGGCTGGAGTGGGGAAAGCTTGTGCAAAGGCACTGTGGTGATAGGGAGTGTAGATTGACCCATCTGAAGAATTAGAATGTCATTGTGGCAGAGTTCAGAAAATGAGAGGAGGGTTCTGAGTAATGAGCCTAAGGAGTAGGCAGGGACCAGACCATGTAGGACCTGATAGACCATGTTAAGAATTTTTGTCTGTAACCTAAAAACAACGGGATGACACCGAAGGAGTTTAAGCAAAAGCTTAGAAGAACTAGGGTTGCTTGCAAGATCAAATTTATGCTTTGTAAAATGACTCTGGCTACAATGGAGAGAATAGATTGAAGAGTCCAAGGTGAATGTAGAAAGACCTGTTAGGAGGTTAGTGCAGTAGCTCAGGAAGAGATGGTCGCAGCCTAACTAACGGGTGATAGTGGAGACAGAGTTGTAGGGATTTAAGAGACATTTAGTTAGCAAAGTCAATGATGAGTTGAATATAGGAGGGGATGGAGGAGGAGAGTTCAAAGACAATTTCAAGTTTTTTGTCTTGTATACATTGTAGGTCCATTCATTGAAATAGGAAACATAAAGAAAATCAGGTGTAGAGGTCAATATCATGAGATCAATTTTGAGATACCCCCATCATCCAAGCGTAAGTGTTAAGAAGATACTTGCACATATGGATGAGTGCTGTGCTTTCTAGTATTGGTGTTAGAGATGGGTAATTGAAATCTGGTAGATGAGAACATTCCTGCAAGGGAGACAGGAAGAGTGTCCTATCTTGAAAATAAAGGGAAAAGTCGTTTCAAGTATGAGAGATTGATTTAAGGTGTTGAATATAGCCTACTACATAGGAAGAGCACTGAAAATATCCACTGGTTTTAGAAATATCAGGGTTCTCGTTCATATTAGCCAGAACCACTGAATGGAGTGATGGAGCAGAAGCAAGTTGGAAGGGTTGGAGAACATGCTGGAGGTGAGAAAATGGGCTGCAGGCAGCTCTGAATATGTGTGGCCGTTACGGATAGAAGAGAGGAGACAACAGCTGGAGAGGGATGTGTATGTCAGAGTTCTAAATCAGTGTAGCTTAGATTGGTGAGACAGATATAACAGTTTTGATATTTTTACTGAGAAGCAAAAATATATGCTTATAATTATGCATAAGGCCCATTGGTTTCATTTTCAAATGCACCTTTCCTTCAGACTTTAGGTTGTAACTTGAGATCTTTCCTATCTTTTGTTCTTTTAATACTAACTCTGTGACACTCAGGATTGCATACCTTCTTTTTGGAGATCCAGGGTGAATGCTGCATGAAGTTTCTTATAAAATTAAGCAAGACATAAATATTTCCATATTCATAGAAATGATGTCTGATGTAATTCTCAAAGACTACGTCACTGGGTTTGAACAAAAATTGGCTTCAACCTTTTTGTGATTGCATTATTTTTTTCTCCCAATATGGTATGTTTTTGGAGCAGGTCACAATGGATGAGGAAGATTTAGAATAGAGTTGGCAGAACATTTTTTAAATGCATTATGCAGTTAAAGTATAACTAGCAGAGTGCTTTCTTTCAATTATGTTATTAGAGAGCCAGTTACAGTCAGAAAAGTCATGGGTCAGCTTTCGACTTCCATGAGTCTATTTTAAGTATTGTCTGTGAATGCCACAGGGAATTTAGCTGCCCTGGGTTGTAGGGCTTCAAACTCTACTTTCTCTTCTTTGTATTTTCTACCCTTTTTATTATAATTGGAAGGGTCAGTGTTTACAGTTTTGGACATATTTTGGTAAGCCTTCTCATTCCTTGGATCCTATTCCACTATACACGCTTTCTCTCTGTTCTTCTTTCTATACTTTCACCATGGACACTCTTAAGTTCAACTATATGGAACACTTGTAAAATTTTTTCTTTCTTTTTTTGTTTCCCTTTTCAAACTTTTGTTGGCATTACTTCAACTCTCACATTCATGTAAATGCCTCTCATGTTCACAATTCACTCCAGGGTTTTTTCCTCCAGACACTTATTTAACTGCCTGTTACATTCCTGTGCTTACATCTACCAGTGCCCTTATCTTGTTCCCTCAAACCAGTTACCAGTTTCTTTTTTTCAATTTTCTGTTTCTATGAGATCAGTTTCCCAACTGCTTGGGTTCAAACGAGATCAGCCTTCAGTCCCTTTTCCTTTGTCACCAATTCAGTAAGTTGTAAAACTTCTAATAAACTGCTTTTGAGTAAACAAATGCTGGTACATGGTACCATCAGATCAGTAGAGAAGAGCTTCAAAAAGGAGTAGTTCTCTGCTTCTGCCTTCCCCACCTGTGCTTCCACCCTCAGAGGAAATACACTGTAACTGTTTTTTATTCTCCCAGTGGTTACTCCAGAAACTGTAAGCAATGTGCTTATACCTTTATTGATTGCTCTATGAACTTCAGACCACATCTATTGACTCCCCAATGTAAAAGATGAGCCTTGGGATTCTTTACCCCTCTTCTTCTGATGTTTTGATATTTATATTTGGGTTCTAATTCCTTTATTTTTTACTTTTGTTACTTTAATATATGTGAGCGCCTATTTCTTGTCCTTCAACTCCTGACATTATTTCTTGATCTCCTTTTTGTAAAATAAGAACATCAATGACTCTCTTCTCTCCTTTACCTTTGTTATAAACTACAGCTACCTTCTGTCTACCACCATTTCTAAGTTTGCGGTGTTCGATGATCTCTAAAGATTGAAAACCAATAAATATTGCCTATGTTATTATAGCATATCCACATCTGGGTCCCTATTATATTTCTTTCTCCCCAGATTCAATGTTGTTGTCCTCAGGCTCTGAAGGAACATGTACTTTGTTTTCAGTTTCATTTTCTATTGAATTATCTTGTCTAGTATTATAACAACTGCCTAATATCATTTTCCACTTGAGTTTGCTTAATATTTAGAATGTGACTTTTTGGGAAAGGGAAATTTGTGATTCTTATCCTTCCTTATTACTTTTAAAAATTGAAACATAATTCATATGTCATAAAATTTAGCCTTTTAAGGTATACAATTAAGTGGCTTTTAGTATTTTCACAAAATTGCACAACCATCACCACTAATTCCAGAATATTTTCATCATCTAAAAAAAAAAAAACCCCTTTCTCAGTCATTTCCCATTCCTCCATACCCCCAGGCCCTGGCAACCATTAATCTACTTTCTGTCTTTGGATTTGCCTATTTTAGACATTTAATATAAATGAAATCATACACTATGTGCCCTTTTTTGTGTGGATTCTTTGATTTGGCATAATCTTTTCATCCATGCTATAGTGTGTTCATTCATGTTGTAGCACAAATCAGTATTTCATTCATTTTTGTGGCTAAATAATCTATTATGTGGATATAGCACATTTTGTTTATCCATCAATTGTTGGAAATTTAGATTGTTCCTACTTTTTGGCTGTTATGGATATTGCCTCTATGAACATTTGTGCACAAGTTTTGGTGTGGACATATGTATTCATTTCTCCTGGGTATGTACCTAAGAATGGAATTGCTGGGTCATATGAGAATTCTGTGCTTAACTCTTTGGGGAATGTCAGACTGTCCCAAAGCAGCCGCATCACTTTACATTCTATATATGAAAGCTCCAATTTCTCTGCATCCTTTCCTACACTTGTTATTGGCTCCCTTTTCAATTATAGTCATCTTAGTGTGTGTGAAGTGGTATCTCATTGTGGTATTAATTTGCATTTCCCCAATAACTAATGACAGAGAATTTCTTTTCATGTGCTTGTTGGCCATTTGTATACCTTCTTTGGAGAAATGTCTATTGAGATTTTTTTTTGGTCTATCTTTTTAATGGGTTGTCTTCTTCTTGATAAGTTGTTAAGAGTTCTTTATATATTCTAGCCACTGGACCTTTATCAGATATATGATTTGCTGATTGGTGGATTGTCTTTTCACCTTATCAATAGTGTCTTTTGAAGAACAAAATTTTAAATTTTGATGAAGTCTAATTTATCTATTTTTTTGTTGTTGCTTGTGATTTTGGTGTCATATCTATAAAATTATTGTCTAATCCAAGGTCACAAAAATTACATTTATGTTCTTGTCTGAGAGTTTTATAGTTTTGGCTCATACTGTTAGGTCTTTTATTCCTTTTAAGTTAATTTTTGCATATTGCATGGTATAGATGTCCAACTTTATTTGTTACACTGGGTAAGCTCGGAGTCAGGTCAAATAAAGACATTTTTGTGAGTAGGGTCTTCCAGGGAATCACCAGACATGTCAGATAATGACAATTCTCTGGAAATGAGTAGCCCCGTCTCGTGGCTTCCAGGCTGCTGGTTTTTATTGTTGATTTTTAAGGCTAAAGAGTGGGAGAAAGGAATTGGACAAGTTAAAATGCCATAAAACTTACTGATATTACTGAGATCCAACTGCTTTTCTTGAATAAATGCTCCCTAAATTGCTGCAAGCCTTTTGTTAATTTCCAGAGTTCTGAAAAAGTTGATTCTAATTTTTTATCAGTGTTGCTTTTATGGAGAAGAGGCTTTTTGGATATCCTTATTCTGCCATTGCCACTGATGTCGCTGCTATACTATGTTTTTAAATCCCATTCTCACTATTTTCTAGCATCTCAGTCATGTTTACTCTTTTATTGAGTCACTTTTTTGGGGGGATGGGGAGAGCTCTCACCTCAGAGCCCATATCCCCCAATATAATCTTTTGGCATTCTCCCTGGGCCTATTATACAGCTTTTATCCTGGAACATTCTGGATTGGATTCTCTGTTTTCTAGATGCAGCGCCTTGTTTTATGTTGCTTTGTCCTTCATTCTTCTGAAAAATGTTCTCAAATAATTTCTCGAAAATTGGTATGTAGGGAGAGAATGGTTATGTGTTCTTGCATTTGCGAAATGTTTTGTTCTTGCCCTCACTCGTGATTGATAGCTTGCTTAGGTATTGAATTTCAGGTTTAAAACTCTCCCTCAAAATTTTGAGAGCATCGATCTTTTGTGTTTCTATCTGTTCTCTATTATCACAACAATCACAGACAACATTAAGTACCTTAAATGTTGTAGCTGTAACAAACCCAACCATTTGTTATTGCTCCCAATTCTGTAAGTTGCCTGGATGGTTCCTTGGTCTCAGCTGGACTACTCAGGAGTCTGTGATCAGCTGAGAGTAACTATATGACTCTGCTGGTCACAAATGGAATTATATATTGGGAATTGGCTATAGGTTGGTCTAGAATGACGTCACCTGGAATGACTCAGCTGTCGTCCGTATAGTTTTCTTTCTCATTCCCCCAGCAGGCCAGCCTGGGGATGCTGCCATAATAGCGGCAGAAATCTAAGAGTAGAAGAACACAAGCACCTTTCCAGATCTCTGTTGCTAACATCCTATTGAGCAAAGCAAGTCACATGGCTGAGCTTAGAGTCAGGTGAGAGAAAACTGCAGTTACAAAGCAAAGGGGAGATACAAGGAGATCATTATTTTGAGTGGTTAATGTACTTAATTCACCACAGTGCTTTAGTACATAATGTTGCTAATGACAATTCTGGTGCCAGGCTGATTCTTGTTTTGTTTTTGTTTAGGATTTATCCTTTATCCTTAATCTGAAATTTCACCCTACTATATAT
>NW_012149730.1:5151334-5152450 GCF_000956105.1 Propithecus coquereli | reverse complement strand
GCACATGTCGGCTCACTGCATTAAATCCAAGAACTTTCAGGGGTCTTATCATGTCATTTTGATTGTCTCCTCCAGCCCCCAAGTCTTGTTTTTGTTCCTTCCTTTCCAGTCTCACTTCCACTACCACAGCCACATTTTTTTGTTTACCGCACTCCAGGAGGTCCTGCCTGTGTTCTGTGTGAATCAATTTGTGTGCACGTTCAAATGAATCTCCTGTAATGCCGCTGCCTCTCCTGTGTTGAGGACTGCCCTCTCGGTACTCATGTCAGCATTCAAGGTCTTCTACAGTTGTGCTTGACCCGCTCTCCCCACTTAGGCCTCGTTATTCCTTCAGCAATCTCTCTGCTTTAGCAAGGCTGGCTTACTCATTTTTCCTAAATATTCCTTGCATTTTTCTACTTCCCTGATTTTATTCTTGCTGTGTGCCTTACCTCTAATGCTCTTCTCTTAATTTCTGCTTTTTTGAATTGAAACTGTACTTCAAGGTTGAGTTCAAGTTTTTCATGAAGATTTCTCAGATTACTCAAGCACAAGGGAAACTTTTATCTCATCTTGTGTATTTAGACACTTTGTAGAGTCAAGTCTTCCTGTCTCTTAGATCTTTAACTAGAATACAAAGTAGCAACCGTGTTACATGCTTGACCTCACAGAATCCTGCTTTGCAGAAGACAATTACTTCATAAAATTGATTAATTAACCTGTTTTCAGAAGACCCATTAATTTGAGCAAGCTTCCATTTTTGGCAAGAAAACATGTTTCTGATCTTACTTGGTTAAAATAAAAGGGCTCACTTCCAGTTTGCTCTAAATTATTTTCCTTAGTAGAATCACTCTAATTAGTTTAGAAACTTTCCATTTCAATACTAAATTTATTTTGTAACTACAGAGTTTCCTGGGATTTCCAATACAGTCATAGATACTTGTAGGATAATCTGGGAAAAATTTTGAAATCAAGTAGCAATAGAAGTACATGAACACATGTTGAATTCTCATATTTTTAACTGCTTAACCTATTGATGTCCTTTTAATTAGACATGGATTTTAAGAGAAAGTAGAAATTGAAATTTATCAGTAAAAATTAAATTTGAACCTCTATAAAATATATACCATTGGAAAT
>NW_012149730.1:5139772-5150614 GCF_000956105.1 Propithecus coquereli | reverse complement strand
CCACCTTCATCGCAGCAGTTGCGTAAACCAGGGGTTCATGAGTGTTTCGGTATCAGGACCTCTTTACACTCCTAAAAATGATTGAGGACGCAGAGAGCTTTTGTTCGGGTGGGTTACATCTGCTGATATTAGTAATTAAAACCAACGAACTTTAACTGTACTTATTAACTTGTTGAAAATTAATGACAAACCCGTTTTACATAAATAAAATATTTTTATGAAAAATAATTACTTCCCAAAGCATAAATGATTTAGTGAGAAATGTGGCATTGTTTTACATTTTTCAAATCTCTAATGTCTGGCTTAACAGAAGGCAGCTAGATTCTATATATGCTTTTTCATTCAAATTATCAAATTAGGATATTTTATTTGAAGAAAATCCATCTTCATACGGTTATGAAGTTCTGGAGCTTTTGGAAAACTCCACAGTATACTTATGAGGTGATAAAAGTGCAAAAGGCAAGTGACCTTAACCTTAGAGTTATTCTGAAAATAGTTTTAACCTTGCACATCACCTGCACAGGTCTCAGGGACCCTCGGTGGGCTTCTGCTCCCACACTGGGCCACCACAGCTCCCCCATCCCATACAGAAGGCTTCTTGCTCTGCCCCATCAAATGGCTTTTAGGACTGAATTGTCTGTAAAGGAGCTATAACCGAGAAGTATAGAAATCTTGAACTTGTATGTACTGAGGTTAATTGTGGTATTGATGAGTTGATTTTAAAACCGTTTCATGTGTATTGTATGACAGAGTGTATATGTATAAATATTGATATTGGGAATGAGGGACCTCATTGTAGGAAAAAGGAAAAACAAATATGGAATAGGGAAAGTGAGAAAGAATCTTGCGTTAATGAATTTGAACTGGAGATATTAATATGAAGTAGTAAACATGAATTTATGATCTGTTAAAAATGTATTTCTTAATTTTGACCACTAGAAAAGCACAGAAGCAATGGTACCACAGTGGAAATGGCATAGTTGGTGCCCAGGTCTTGCTTTCTTAATTCCTTCTTTGGAGAAATGCCTGATTAGAGTCCTGGGAAAGGAAGGGACAGGTGGGCCCGGAACACTGTGTGCTGCCAACAATCAAAGATGTGCTCGGTGATGAGTGGAACCACCCCAGGACACGGGAGCTGCCTAGTGGGGCTCCCATTGGACTTAAACTATTTTGTTTTATTATTACTTAGATATTTTGTGTTTATACATATTTATCAACTTCCTGTATCTGTAGCTCTTACACAACTAAAAAATTAAAGCTAATTTACAAATAAGCAATTAATACAAAATCAAATACAATTCAAATGAACTTTTAATATACACAATTTGTTGTGACTAAACTACTTTTGTTAGTTGTAACATATTTACTTTGATTCTGTATTTGAACTTCAAGTCTAAAAATGCAGAGAATGCCTACTTGGGTAAGTATGCTGCACATATCATTAATAATTTCAAGGCTTTGTTTGCTGGTTTGCCATAATCAGACTTCATCCTTAACCAAAACTCTGCCAAGGAACAATCCTAGAATGCCATTCTCAATAAGCTATCATTTTAACTCCAGAGGTTCCATGTGTATTCATGATATGGTTATTATTGTGTTGTTACTGAATTCTAAATTAAAGTGGCATCTAATCTAATTACTGTAGGAAAAAATATCCAAAGTTTTTGATTCTTGCATATGTTGAAACATAGTAATAAATACTTATCCTGCTCTCAGACTGAGGTCAATATAAATACCGAAAGAGATTTTTGCCCCCCATTTAAAAATGACATGATTGAAACTCAGGTTTCCTTATTCCTTCTCTTCATCTTCAACCAGAAATTTTGAGCTATTGAAATCTTTTTTTTATATTAATAGTCAACTGGGTGTGATTTGCCCTTCACTTAGAATGAGTATATTTATATATAAATCTACATTTATGATAGTCTTTATTAAATTGTGACAAATAAGTATATTTTTCTACTATATCATGTTTTTATCTCAAATTGGCCTCAATGTTAACATCATAAACTGAAGTCTGTTTTTTTTTTTAATGAAAGACTGGTCTTTCAACTACAGGTTCTCTTGGCAAAGGGGAATTGTCTTTATAACTAGTAGAAATAAATCATACAAATACAGTACAGAACAATTAGCTTGACTTGAATGGTAGCAACCTAACAGCTGTTAGTCATGCTTATCAACACAAAGTTAAATTCTGTGACATGATAGCAATACTTGGGGAAGCAGAATTCAGTTTGGAGATGGTTTTCTAGATGACACAAAATATATTCACATATATTTTTTAAATTATAAAATGAAACGAGTTTAAAAACATCCCCAGAGCACTCATAGAAAGCCCCCACATCCTCCACTAGGTAGACACACACACACACACACAGAGAAATAAGACAATTTTGAAGATACTCAAGTGATGTGAATTTGCTACTATGTTTGGGAAAGGTGTTAATTAGGCCTGTTTTTCTGGCGGGCATAATCCAGTCCCCCCAGTTAGTTTTGTAGAAGCACCTTTGTTTATCAGCCTTGTGCTGAAATTTTTCTTTCCCTCTTAAAGCCTGTTTCCAATACTCACAGCACGCTAAACCTGTAGTTCACACAGCTGTAGACTTTCTGGCACGTCCATGTACATCTGCTACCACCAGTTAAATTGTTTGTTTCAAAATCTGTTTAATCCAGTTGTCTTTTATTATAATCTAATGTTTATTATAATTATATCATCTAATTAGGCACTCTATAAATCAATGCAATAAATGCTTGCATGAGAATTATTTCTATGAAAACTAAGGCAAATGGTTTGACATGCTGATAAAAATGTGGCACTGTGCTTTGCTGTCTAATGAGGTGTAAATGAGACAACTGAGATTGGAGGGAGGGATCACACTACTTGAGAAAGTGTTTGCACTCAACATACTTGACAAGGGACCCTGTGCTTGTTCCTGCTCTGAGACTAGTTGGAAATTTGAATATGATACTGTGAAAATTTGCCCTACATCTGAAGATTGGTAAACAAATGCATATTTACATATTTTAGTTAAAATGTTTAATGTACTAATCAATTTTTGATTGTCCACATTAACTAACTTTTACTTTAAACAGCCATCTGCTGGTCCTGAGAATAACATATAAGAGGGAATCAATCTACTATACCTTCAACCTGTCCCATTACCTCTTTAGTCCTAGCTGGAAAATAAGCAATGATACTAAGAGAGTCATTCAGTTTTCTCAGGTGAGCTTTTATAAAACAAGTCCTAGTGTTTGCTTTTCTGTTTTTTAAAGAAGATAACATTTAACCATTGTAGTTCTTGAGGAGGAAAAGGAAGAAATTATTAAACGATATAGCAGTTATCCAACAAATATGTTGTACATATGTCCTTGTTCTTTACTCACAGTAGATGTACAGTAAAGACTAGATTGGCTCCAAATGATTAGAGCTGAGCCATTTGTTTTAAAATTTGTAAATGTTTAGCAGTTTCATATCTTTTTGAGGCTGGGTTTTGAATATTTGTATTTCTGTCCCTTCCTATTTTCTGACTTGTGCCAGAGTGACCTATCTGAATGGAGCATCATCTGTTTACATGCTAATGGCCACAGAGAGATTGAAGCTGCTCCTGGATAAGGTCTTGGACTTGAAAGAAATGCTTCCGTGATGTGTAGGATTCCATAATCACACTTGTCTTCTCTATAGCGCCAGGCATTTTTAACACCTGTGCTGGTATTTAAAGAAGTACTGGCCCTTGACCTGCTTATTAATGAAAAGAAAGTTCTGCAGACTCATAGCTAAGACCTTTTAAGAATTTCCAAACAATACTGGATTTTATTTCTGAAAAAGAAATATGTTCATGACTCACCATGTGCAAATGCAAGGTACTTTCTGCTCATGTTGAAAGTTGGTGGAGTTTCTCCAACTCTTTAATTTACTTTTCATAGGCTATAATATCACAGTTTTGAGAATTTCCAATAACCCAAATTACAGCACAGCTGCACATTTCCGAAAGCAGCTGCCAGAGTGGGGTGGATCTTGTCATGCTCATTTGAAAGGATGTTTGTGGTGGACAAAATAAAGAGCTTAATCGAGGATAAAGCTTTTTATTCTGTCACTCTCTTCTCTGTATGCCATCTAATATTTTTTATTAGATGACTTATCTGATAACTACAAAGACTTGATTAATGTTAAAAATATTTTAGTACTTAGTTGAACAAATCCAATTTTTCTTTTCTTCTTTACCCTTCACTCCTTATAAGTGAATTGAAGCAGCTTGAAATATATCCCTTTGCAATCAACATAATTATTTTGTTGAATGCATTTTTTGTAAGTCATTATATTCACTTCTGAAAAGAGCTTGAGTTAGAATTTTTAAAGCCCCCTTTGTGTGATGTATTTTTTAAAAAAATACTTTATTTTTTTTAGAGCAGTTTTAGCTTGACAGTAAAATTGAGCAGAAAGTATAGAGCACAGAGATTTCCCTCTGCTCCCACACATGCACAGCCCTCCCACTATCAACATCCTGCATGAGGATGGCATGGTTGTTACAGCCAGTGAACCTGCACTGACATGTCATTATCACCTAAAGTTCATAGTTTACATTAGGGTTCACTCTTGGCGGCGTATATGCTGTAGGCTTCGAGAAAAGTATAATGACATCTATCTGCCATTGTAGTATCACAGAATGGTTTCACTACCTTAATATGCTCTGCCTATTCCTCCCTTTCTCCCTGCAACCACTGGCAGCCACTGATCTTTTTATTGTCTCCATAAGTTTGCCTTTTTTAGAAGGTCATGGAGTTGGAATCATACAGTATGTAGCCTTTTCATCTTGGCTTCTTTCACTTAATAATACGTATTTAAGGTTCAGCTGTGTCTTTTAGTGGCATGATAGCTCATTTCTTTTTAGTCCTGAGTAATATTCCATTGTCTGTACCACAGTTTGTTTCTTCATTTCGCTACTAAAGAACATCTTGGTTGCTTCAAGTTTTGGCAATTATGAATAAAGTCGCTATGAACATCAATATACAGATGTTTGTGTGGGCATAAGTTTTCAATTCATTTGGGTAAATACCAAAATGTGTGATTGCTGGATTATATGGTAAAAGTTGGTAGTTTATGAAAAAGTACCAACCTGTTTTCCAAAGTGGCTGTATCATTTTACATTCCCACCAGCAAAGAATGTAAATTCTTAGTATGATGTATTTTAAAATACATTTACTTTAAATTTTATAACAACCTTATAAAATGGGCACTGATAAAGTTAATATGCAAAAGCGATCAGACTCACTTACCCTGAGACTAAGAAACTAGTCTGAAGTCTATTCTTGGTTAGAAGTTTATACTATTTCTTATGTGCTATGTTGTCTCCCTGAAATACAAACCACAATGGAACAAATGAAACATTTATAAATCTATTACACTGAACCATTTATAAGACAATCTTTCAAAAATTTTTTAATTATTATGGGTATGTAATAATTATATATCTTTACATGGTCCATGGGATGTTTTGATGCAGGAATACAATATCAATTAATTAAATTAGGGTAATTGGGGTATCCATCACCTCAGGCATTTATCATTTCTTTATGTTAGGAACATGCCAATTCCACTCTGTTAGTTATTTTTAAGTATACCTTAACTTATTGTTGATTATAGTCACTTTGTTGTGCTATCAAATATTGTTCATTTTATCTAACTATATAACTATATTTTTATATCCCTTAACCATTCCCATTTTATCTGCCCCTTGCCACTACCCTTGCCAGCCTCTGGTAACCATCATTCTACTTTCTGTCTCCATGAGATCAATTTTTTTAATATTTAATGAGTGAGAACATGTGAGATTTGTCTTTCTGTGCTTGGTTTATTTTACTTAACAATGTTCTCCAGTTCCATCCATGTGGTTGCAAATGGCTCACCTGTTTTTGGGTTCTTCTGAAGGCGCTTGCTTGCATGGATAGTTGTTGAATTTTGTATCCCTGTGGAGGTACAATTGCTGGAGGTTTCTATTTGGCCATCGTGCTCTGACTCCTCCAGCAAATTATCTTGAAATATAATCAGAAATACCATGCACTGGCTCTCTATATGTTAAACCTGAGTCTTTGTTAAATGGTATGTTCAAAGTAACACAGCTAATAATATAGCCAGTTTTGTCCAAAGTCTCTCAACTTCAGATTTTAGGAGTGGTAAGACTGAATTTCATATGTTGCTTATGTCTTACTACATTATATTGACTTTTATTTCTAAGAAGTTTTATTTAATTTGCATTTTGTTTTCTGAAAAGTTTTGTTCTATTTGGTCATATAGTAGTATATTATTAAATTAACAGGCCAATTCAGACATGAGCAACTTGGAAAACTTGAATGTTTTAAAATGAGAACTCACGCAGAAAGGTTTTTAGCGTATGTGTCATAAAAATGAAGGAAATTTATTACAGTTGCCACAATAGATCATTCTATTTATCTGGAATTCCTCCAATGCAGCTAGTGCTTAAATACCAACCAAACTCTCATCTTCCCACTTCAATTTTCCTACTGCTCTCTGCTTCTCACGTTGAGGTTCAAGAAATATTTATGGAGCATCTACTTGTGCAAGGCTGCATGTGGGTGAAAATGTATGGCACAGGGTATATCTTACTCAGCCTTCATTGTAATGCTGCAGAAATGGACATTAAACATACAGAAAAATAATGTGACCTCCCTTCTGCTCCTTAACTGCTAATTATTCCCTGGATGTTTCTCTTCTTGTTACTGGACTTGGCTTCAATAGTTTCTTTAATTTCATGCTTCATATCCTCAACTAAATACAGTATCATTATTCTCCCATAAAATACATCCTACCATGATTGATCCCTTGGATTACTGAACCTCTAAAATATCCTACATTAACTTTTTTCTCAATCTCTGTTTCTCTTATCCTCCAAGCAAGCATACTTCCACCACATAGCATTTGATCAGCACATTAAGATTATGAATTGTGGAGAAAAACTTCAATAATGATGACGGTCAGCATCACTTAAACATGATTTCTAGGGAAAAACTGAAAAATAAAACTTGATTATTGTGACATATTAAAGAATCTTTAAATATAAAAGATTAATTGTCTATTGGAAGAATGAGCTAGAAGGGGAAGTTTAATACTCATACCCACTCTGTTCTCGAAGAACAAGGTATCCCAAGATAGGTGAGTTCCCCAGTAGATAGAGTACCAGTTAGGAGGCAAGCAGTGGTGCCTGAAGCTCAGGTCTTTTCTAACCTCAGCTCCTTCATTGATGTCCTTGGAAACAAGTTCTTCCTGCCCTGTGTCCCTCTCTCCTGCCAGTCAAAGTGTTGCTTGGCTGTTATGCTATGAAAGTCCAGGGACTTTAGGTTCTCAGCCTGGCCATGAGTACAGTTGAGATAAACCTGTAATGTGTCTCAACTTGCTCGGGTGGGGGTGGAGGAGACCTACATTTCTTGGAACAATGGTCTCCCTACAACTTACTTTTTACACTCTTACAAGAGAAAGAAATGTGGCTATTGTTTCACAATCTAAGTGGATGATTCTGAAAGCACAATTATATTTCTATGAGTTTTTTAAGTTAGAAAAATGGAAAAAATGATGTATATTTGTGCATGGGTGAATGACAGCATCTGTCTCCCAACCCTTTGCCTTATCCCAACTAAGGTTACGCTCGTTGTCACCCTGGCCTGTGATCTTACTGTCCCTTTTAAGTAGGCATCTTGTAAGGGGATTTATCGGTCTTGAATCTCCACAACCTCATACAAATGTTTGTAAACAACCTCCCACCCCTCAACACGGGTGTCTTCCCCTCTTGCCCATCCTCCTACCTTCCTCCAAGAATCAACTTCTTTCTACTACATATTCTATTAGTTATGTTATATCACGGCTGTTGATTTAGCTGTTCAGCGTAAATGGGCCTCAGAAGAATAGACCCTCTACCTCCCTATTCCTTTTATCTTCAGTGCTTGGCACAATGTCTTACCCAGAAACAAAGTAGTGGCCAAATGTTAGCACGGAGAATGTTTCCTGTGAGAGCAGAATCCTCACTATCTACAAATGTGTGTGTGTACTCTGAGGGTTTGCTCATATGTGTGCGCACACGCAGTTCTTATTAATGCTACTGCCTTCTGTGACCATAGGAAAAATGTTAAATTTCTTCCTAATTATTTGCAATACATAAAACATCACAGCTAATCAAAATCTGTACAATCACATCTTACAGGTTTGTTTGTTATGCTTGTTCTTTTGAGATATGAAAAAAAGTGTGTGTGCACTGCATTTATGGAGTCTTGAATTAGTAGAATTGAAGCACCAAGTTAATTCAGATTTAGTACCTATCTTTACACTTTAGAAATAGGAGGGCATCCCAATAGTATAGCAGAGTGTTCTAGGTTTAAGGGTGATGCAGGTGATCCTATAGTATGTGATTACTGAATTGAAGACATTATACTAGGTTCATATTGAACATTAAATTAAAACATCTCATGAAGCCCCTAGTTACCCAGACTATTCACTTCCAGGTGGGCTCATGCCATTGGCTCTGGAAACCTCCATATTCTCCCTGTGGGTCACAACACGGAGCCTGAGTGCAGGAAGGTGTCATACCCACTCTTGGCAGCGTTTCACAGTGTTCTAGCTGGATAGCATTTTACAGGGAGTTCTTTGGCTACAACATAATTTGAGAAAAAATTATGGCATGGGGAGGATTCTTAATATTTATAATCTTAGATTTAATAAATATATTTATTTGTAAATTAATTAGTCAAAAACTTTCTCAAGTGTCTTGTTTATTCTCAGAAGCAAAGGGAAGAGGCTAGTGACCTTTCTGTATTTTTACATCAACAGCCATGAGGCATTTTAATATAAGGGGAAACAAAATCTGTGACCCAGTTTTAAACAATTGAGACTGATTAACGTTTGTTAAAATTCAACTAACTTAAACAATCTAGAAATAAGTTCTTAGGTATTTTTCGGTAGGAAGTGAAGAAAGTGGTAGTGTGAAAACACAAAGTGAGAAGACCGGTTAACTGCATAGATGCTGGTATGAATTGTGGGAGTTTCATTTAAAAAAATTTCCTTGGCTTTTTTATATAGAGATCAGATCTCATTTATACTTGTTTTAACAATGGATTATTTTTACACATGTTTAAAATAAAAAAGGATATTAGCATCTATATTTTACGTATGTCTACAGGGAAAATACGTATTTGTTCTCTGTGGAACAAAATAGGGATATGTCTCACTTCGTTCTCCAAAGTGTAGTGAATCAGTCACAGTGCTAAATACAGACTAACTGGACAGGACTGATCTGAGAATCTGTTAACCTGGACACCTAGGGATTTGAATTCTCTTATTGGGGGTGTAGTTTGATAGTATGTGGCATTCATAGTTTTCTAGCTTGCACAGTTTTTGGCTTTGGTGGTATGTAAAGTGCTCTAGATTAGGAGTCAGCAGGCTTGACTAAGCTACTAACTAGTTGTATGACTTGGGCAAGCTATTTAACCTCTCCTGCCTGTTTCTGTTAGAAAGTAGAGAAGAAAAAACAAATTGCCTTTGGGGCAAAAACTGGATATGAGAAAAACATGTTTTAAGTTATATACTTCTATAAAAGTAGAATTAAGATACCAACATTGAAAAAGTTGGCTTAGTTGATGATACTGTTATGAAATTCCATGGTGACACAAACATCCTAAGCTTTAACAACTATAGATCCTTAAATTGAATGCCCTTGGAGAGAAAAGAAGTACACGTTTTGTTGATAGAACATAATGCATTTATAATTCTTTGAGAATCTTTTAATTGTGTATGTATATTTAGTGCTTATCAAAGATCTAATTAATCTATTTAATGGTTAGCATTTTATATCGCTAATATGACTGTTTTTCTGTTTCTGTTAAAATTAGTTTCAGTTTGGAAAGAACCGAGACTGTTGTATAACAACGTTTTTTTTGTCTTAACTTACATACTCTAATTTTCCTTAGATGAATGTTGTTTTAACTAAGTCTTTTATAGGCTTTTCTTCACAACCACTTCAAAATGTAGTTTTTGTTTTAAATCTGTTTGAAACTTATCGAAGACTTTTGAAATATAACTTAATAGCATATAATTACTTATTAGCACTCATTTATAAGGGAACCAGTAATAGATTGATTAAGGGAACCAATAACAGATTGATTTAATCTATTGGAAAAAATGAGGTTTATATAAGAGAAAGTGGAAAAGATGAGAAGAGAACTGTAGATCTTTCAGAAACAACAGATTGTTCTACTTTCCTTGGGAAAAATACGGATGAGCTGGCAGGGAGCAAACAGACCTTTCTATCCGCTGCTCATGGAGTCTCCAGAAGACTTTGGGTATTTCCCTGTAACATGCTGCCCATACTGGTCTGTCTGGGTCTCCCAGTAGTACCTCCATGTTAGCTTCGCTAGGTGTGCCTCATTTCACTTACCCTTTTTCATGACCAATCACTTTTCTAATGTATCCCCAGTACATAGCTGTATTAGTTTCCTATTGCTGCTGTGACAAATTACCACAAAATTAGTAGCTTAAAACAATATAAATTTATTACTTTATAGCTCTGGAAGTCAGAGTCTAAAATAGGTCTGCAGGGCTGTGTTCCTCCAGGAGGCTCTCGGGACAATTCATCTCCTTGCCCCTTCCGGTTTCTAGAGGTTGCCTCAGTGCTACATTACTCTTAACTCTGCTTCTGTTGTTACATCACCTTCTCTGACTCTGACCCTTCGGCCTTCTTCTTATAAAGATTCTTGTGACTACATTGGGCTTACCCAAGGCTATGGTTTGAATGTTTGTGTTTTTTTAAAAATTCATGCTGAAACTTGATCTCCAATGTAATC
>NW_012149730.1:5137752-5138797 GCF_000956105.1 Propithecus coquereli | reverse complement strand
TTACAATACAAGGTAGAAGATAGATGTTGGTGAAGTTATTACCTGTGATGATTGATGTGATTACAGATGCCAGTGCTAGGAATGAGGGGTCTAGAGAGCTTGGTGAGAGTGTAAATGGAATTCCTAACCTGGTTTGGGGGTCAGGGTAGATTTCAGAATGCATAGAGACAAATGGCCAAAAGTTCGTGGAAAAGAACAGGGTCATCTTTAGGCACCCATGTTCTAGGCATTTGTACCATGAGAACACTAACTATGAAAACTGTGAATAGGTGTTTCTCCTTATTCTAACCACCCAGGATATTTTCTATCAAAAACTTTTGTTGTAAGAATTTTTCTTGTCATTCAGAAGTCCATCTGTGATGCCATTTTTAGACAATGGTCTGATGACCATAAGGGAAGGAAGAACACCTATCCTGTCGATGAGGATCATTGGTCTAGTGAGAGGAGAAATATAAAGTTGAAACTATGTCGTCATTTTCCAGGTCACTGCCTCAGTGATGCTAGTGACTGCCTGACCGTCTTGTTTAAAAAAAAAAAAAGAGGGCTTTCTGTGTGAGTCATATCTACTCTAGAGATGATGTAAGGAATTCTGTGCTTTTGGGGGCAATATTTTCTAATGGAGCTTTTGCTCTGTTGAAAGCAGCCATTGACTGGCACAAGGATGCCTGCCTTAATGTCCAGAAACTATCGAATCCTGACCATGGCTACATTTCGAGGAATGCAGACCATTCAGTACTGATTCTTTTTCTTTATGATATTTGGACTGTCCTTGGCCATGGAATAGTTTTTAGATCTGGGGCAACAATTATAGCACAACATGGCACCTGCAGATTTGCATATATATTAATGTCATAGTTATTACCTGAAATCTCAGCTATCTGTAGAGCCATGTCTTAAACTGTGCTGATTACAAACTTCTTTAAGCATTGCTTTTTTTTTTTTTCAGAGTATACCTATAATTTTATTCTTTTCATTGTACTACAGTTCTTGAAGCTTTTGTTCTAAGCTTCAGTCTTGTGCTGTCACTGAATTATAGATTTGGTGT
>NW_012149730.1:5124447-5126437 GCF_000956105.1 Propithecus coquereli | reverse complement strand
ACGGTGTTTTGTAGTTCCCTGTATAAGTCCTTTATTTCCAGGAGATCGGTTTGATTTTTCTTTAGTATTAAAATTTCTTTAGTGAATTTTTCTTCCAAGTCCTGGATTTTTTTGTGGTTTCTTTGTGTTGGTTATCCATTTTTTTCTTGCGTATCATTGAGTTTTCCTACAATCCATGTTTGAAATTCTCTCATTTTAGTGTTCTGAGTTTGGTTAATGTCAATTGCTAGGGAGCTGTTGTTCCTCTTTGGGGTATGCTTTCCGTTTGATTTTTCATACTTCCAGAATTCTTTTGCTGGTTCTTTCCCATCTGGATCAGTCGTTCTTCTTGCCTTTAGGTTTTCATTTGGATAATGACACGCGCTGTTTAGTCTCTGAGCCAGTAGGTGGTGTTCGTGAGTGAGATTCGACCACACCCTTTATGATGAATCAGTAGATGCAGTAAAAGGGTGTGCAGAATGACCTCCTTGTCAGTAGGTAGCACTGGCTGGGAGGAATGAGCTGCAGTGCTGTTTTTGGGTCCTGTAGCCAGCTCTTGTTCCTCTAGAGAAGCCCTCTTGTGCCTCGAGTGGTGGGTGGGGCCCTGGGACTTCCAGGTGTGTCCTTATTCTCCACCTCAGTGGGGACAAGTCTGGGAGTGAGACTGGGTGGAGCTGGGTTGGGTAAGCCTGCCCTCAGGCTCCACAACTGCTGTTAGCAGGGGTCAAAGTTCTGTTCTTTGCTTCTGTGCAAAGCTGCCAGGAAGTGCTGAAATGGCTCCACTCAGCTGAAAGTCTGGGCTTGGGAGGGGTGGGGCTGTCCAAGACCTGCACTCTGGAGCAGGTTTTGCTCCCCTCCAACCTCCCCCTCTCCGTGGCCTCTCCCAGGCCTCTTCCAGCAAGCGGGGCCTCAGGCCGATGGATCTCCCCTGGCTGTGATGTCGGCTGGGAGTTTCCCTACCCAGGATCGTAGCCTGAGCTGGGTGCACAGCCCTCTTTTGGGAGGAGGGTTGCCACTCAGGCACGCTGATCTGCCCTTGGAGGCACACATTCCTCAGTAGGCTCTTTCACAGATCTCTCTTCTGTGCCCTGGGGCAGTGTGATTGTGTCCTGGGTATATGGGATCTGGTCTGCAGGCCTGTCCCATGGGCCCTGGAGATCAATCCCTGACCCTGGCAGGGGGAGGGGTGCTGGTCTCAAATCACCTGCAGCGTGCCCAAGTTGGATCGATTTCACTCCACCTCAGGATTTGCCCCACTCTACTGGAGTCCCCAGGCAAGGAGCACCTGGGAGGGCTGGTGGGTAGGGAACTCACAGTCTGAGTACCCCTCAGTCTGCTGTAGGGCCCCAAAAGGAAAGGTCCCATTTCTTAGAGATGCCTCCGTGTGATGGCTAAATTCTCTCTCTGGGCACCCACAGGTAGGGAAGGTGAAGGAGGGAATGGAGCAATGTGGTGTCTGCCGATAGGCTCAGGTCTGCGCACGCAGAGGTGCCCCGAGGGAGCTGGGAGCCGGGGTCCCATGTCCGCAAGAGGCCACTGCTCACTGACGGCAGCTGTCTCTGGGCTGGTGATGGCAGGACTCTCCAACCGCTCAGGAGCCCAACAACAGTCTGAAATGCAAGTTATCTGCTCCACCTACCCTTGTCGCTGGTCTCCAAGCTTCTCGGGACCTTTTTCCTTCCAGTTCTCCTCCACAACGTTTTCCCGTGGAGTCTCCTGTAGTTTCAGGCACCCTTCCTTCCGACCCTCACCCGATCTATGTTTTTCTGCTAGTTTATTTTTTTTGCTTTCTTCTAAAATCTGTCTTTTTTGCAAAGACACTCTGGCGGTTTTTCTCATCCACCATCGTGGCTCCTCCCCTCCAAGGTTTTATAAACTTTCATATAAGTTACCTGCTATTAGATAAACATTCTAGGGGATTATTTTTCTTAGATTATTTTGAGCTCTAATATGCTGCTTTCTGGCAATCCTTTGGTCATTTGAATTTGATATATCAGACTAAGTTATTTGA
>NW_012149730.1:5117792-5123307 GCF_000956105.1 Propithecus coquereli | reverse complement strand
TATAAATGGCTTTAAATTTTTATCTCAATTATGCTAATTAGAGCAGTGGGGTTCCTTTCGATAGAATAATTTATTTCATTATCACAGTAGGTACAAATATGAACATGAACTTGTAGTTTTATGTTTGCTATTATAATAAGTCAAGGAATCAGGCTGTCAGCCATCACAGACCAAACTGATAACTCTTTGGGGAAAGTTTGTGGAACAAAAAAAGATGGCAGACTAGAAGTAGCCCAAGAGCTTGCCTCTCTCAAGGAAAGAAGAGTAAATGGCAAGCAGGTGCCTACCTATGGACCGCTCTTCTCAGATGGAACATTGTGAAATCACAGAGAAGCAATACAAGACTTGCAGTGGGGGACAAAAAAGGGTAATAGAGTGATATATTTGATAAGATTAAAGTACACATGGAGAAGAATAGGAGGATAGAGTGCATAACTGGGGGAAAAAGTAAATCAGAATTTCAGCATCCAAAAATGGAATTATAGATTTACTTCAAAATATCTGGTTAGGTATTCAACTATTATATTGGACCCTCTATTAGAAATAAAGTAACTTTTAGAAATTTACTATCAAAAAGGAGAAAAGGGCTACTTGATCAGTTTTAAATATGCACTGTTGGATGGAGAATACTTCTCAGAGAAGCCCTGAAGCACCTGGGCAGTTTCAAGGACAGATTTCTTTTAGTATCAGTCATTCACATGTTACTGTGATTGAGTTCCCAGTTTTTTTTGGAAAGTATTAAGGAAGTGGGGGAAAAAACATACTAGATGTGGGAGGAAAGCAGGTGGCTTGGAAGACCCTAGGAAGGACTCAGATGTACTTCAACTATTTTCTAGATTTAACCAATGCCTTTGCTGCTTAATTAATCAAGTGTTAGACTTTGTTTTAAATGGTTTCTCCTTATTTGATGACTCTATCTGCATTGTAACATCATGGCTATAGTACTCAAGGAAAGGAAAACTGACTGAGGAAGGAAGATTCAAAGTACACTAGATATGGCTCTCGGGCCATCAAAGGAAGGAAAGAGGAGAATAATAGTTTCTCACACAGTAGTGAAACCTAACATATCTTTGCTCTGAGCTAGATTTCAGAATAATTCAGGAGGTTGAGTGTGAAGTGGAGGCCATGTCATAGTGGGTAGCATTGTGTGGGAAAAAATCACCCAGAAAACTGCTCTGTCCTTTCAGCCTTGGGTGCGGTAGACTTCCAGAGAGTGGCATTTGGTAATAGGAAGTTTTGACTCCCATATGAAATTAGACATGGTATTTACTTTTGAATGGCCATAAAAATCTAATTCTTTTAGAATATCGGGAGAGGAGAATATGTCCACAAGACATTTTCTGAAAGAATTACCTGAGAAATGTGTGGAAGAGTACTTGTTTGTCACTTTTTTTAAAAAAGCTGAAGTGGAGAGAGCGGCAAGATGGCTAACTAGAGACATCAGTTACCAAATTGTCTCAGAAGGAAGGAAAAGTTTTAGTTGGAAAAAAAAACCCCAACTTAGTTCAGATATAATTCTGAGGGAAAAGTGCCATGAACCTACCAGAGATTCCACTGGAAGAAGTTGTGGAGCAGAACAAGAAGGAACAAAATGTAGCCAGAAATCAACCCCTGAGAGGCTTGGAGCCCAGCAGAAAGGCCGCCCCAGTATCTCGGGGGCTCCAGCCTATGGGGTAGATTCAGCACAGAGCCCACAGTGGAGCCACATGAGGCTGCCTGTGCCCAAGCCCTGGCCCCAGGGCTGAGCCCCAAGCAGGTGCTGTCACCACCACCTCATGTGGCCGGTTCCAGGACACACTGCCACCACCAGAAAGACAGTGGGTGCCAAGCAAATCGCCAGCACTTCTCTTCACCCGGGGGAAATTTCCACAGCAACCGTCAGTGGGAGTTGGCACAGTCTGGCCACCACCACTGAAAGAGTGTATACTGAAGCCACCATCAGAACTAGACCTCAAGAGAAGTTTGGCACCCATGGGCTCAAAGGGAAAGATACCAGTTGAAGGATAGTTGTTTTAGGTTTATAAAAAAAAAAAAAAAAAAGAAAAAATTGATTCAAAAAGTCCACCAGAGGAAGATGGACATTTGACAAGATTGAAGGTAATTGTGCGGAGGTGTCTACATGCAGGAAAAAATGGGCAGATAGAATGCTGGGGTGCTGAGAGGGCTCCTTCCACTGCCACATGCCTCTGCCTGGACAGACCGGGGACCTGCCTGGAGTCTGTGCAGAGTCACTGTACCATACAACAGGCACAATAAGGATTGAGTGGCAGCTGATCCCAGGTTTCTGTAGCTGAAGCCATCCTGTGGTCTCAGGTGCATGGTGCCAGGTCAGCATGAAACTGAGTTTTGCAGTGGCAGCCTTCACATCACCCCCACTGGGTTGTGGAGGAAGTGGACTAAGTAAAGGCTTCTCTGAACTGTACTCTGTGACTGGGAGCAAAGCACCCCACCCCTATAGTATAACGGAATCTGAGCATAGGAGTTGACTGCAGGATCTGGCCTGGGAGGCTTTGGGTGACTGCTTCAGTGGGTCCTTTCAGAGGCAGGAGAACTCTGTGGTCCATGGGCTGCTGGAACTGACCTCCACCCACATGATCTGGCATCAGTGTGGTCCCTGAGCCTGTGGAACAGCCCACCACCTGCTCGGCCCTTCAGGTTGGATCAGCCCACTGACTGCAGGGCCCCACTTCCAGTTCTGAGGACTTGCTCAGAAGCTCAGCTTCTGGTTCCTTCCCAGTCCCAGCTCTGAGGCTCTCATGCCATAGCCCAAGGCTCTGCCCGTATGGCTCCAGAGCCCCTGTCAGATCTGGGACAATACCCCCGAGATTACAGTGCTGCACCTGGACCCCAAGATCCCACTCCTGAGTCTCCACCACTGCTGCAGGGCCAGAAGAATTGCTCCGAGGTTCAATGCCCCACTAGGGGCCCCTCAGTCTCAAGCCACCAGTACACTGGGACCTGGTTTAAGCAAATGCCTACAGCCCAGGAAGCCACAATAACTGCCTAGATAGCTTCACCCAGCTGCCACTGTCACTTTTGCAGGAAGACCCTGGGCAGAGCGATCCCCACAATGCCAGCCTTTGTAGAGAGGGACTTGCCCAGCTCCCAACTTGAACTTCCTACAACTGTCTGGTGAACAACCCAACAACCAGCACAAAGATCATCCAGCACAGGCTTAAATAGTCACAATCACAGGTGAACAGGACAAAGCAGAGCAGCTGAATTACAGGCTTCTAGTGTGCACACCCCTCTGCCACATCAACATTCCAGAGTAGGAGGAAAATAGTGCCATCTAGGGACCTCCTCTTCTAATTAAGCAGGAGAGTTTCCAGCAAAGAACAGTGGCTTTGTGAACCTGTTAGCCCTGAGTTGAGAAAAGAGGTTTCAGATGGGAAGAAATCAGCAAAAGAACTCTGGCAACGTGAAAAAACAAAACAGCTTGACACCCCAAGGGATCACAATGGAACTACAGTAGTGAACTCCAACCACAAGGTAGTTGCCAAAATGACAGAAATGGAATTCAGAATATGGATGGCAAATAAGATGAATGAAATTGAAGAGAAAGTTGAAAGACAACAAAAAGAAGCCAAAAAATTATTTTAGGAAATTAATGAAAAAGTCACTAAAGAACTAGACAACATAGGAAAGGATATAATAGAGCTAAAAGAAATGAAAGAGAGTCATTTAGGGAATTTCAAAACAGCAGAAAGCTTCAGCAAGAGACTAAAGGAAAAGAAATCTCAGAGCTTGAGGACAAGGCTCTCAAGCTAACCGAATTTAAAGAGGCAGAGAAGAGAAGAAGAAAAGTGGAGTAATCACTTAGATATGGGACTATGTGAAGCAAACTAACCTATGAATTATAGGTATTCTTGAGGGAGAAGAAGACAGACCTAAAAGTATGGAAAATCTATTTGAGGGAATTATTAAGGAAAACTTCCTTGGTATCTCCAGAGATCCAGACAGCCAGATACAAGATGGTCATCGAACACTGGGAAGATTCATAGCAAATGGGACATCTCCCAGACACATAGTAATCAACCTGGCCAAAGTCAAAACAAAGGAGAAAATTCTACAAGCAGTAAGATGAAAGAAACAACTGAACTACAAAGGAAAACCCATCAGGCTAACAACAGACTTCTCAGTGGAGACCTTAATAGCCAGAAGGGATTGGGCCCTCATCTTCAGTCTTCTTAAACAGAACAACAGCCAGCCAAGAATCTTGTATCCTGCAAAACTAAGTTTCATAAATCATGGAGAAATAAAGACTTTTCCAGACAAGAAAACACTGAGGGAATTTGTCCCAACAAAATCTGCCCCACAGGAAGTAGTTAGAACAGCATTATACGTGGAACAGCACAATAAATACCCACTGGTATAAAATCACCCAAAAGCTAAACCTCGCAGCTCATATAAAACAGTAGCACCAGAGGGAAAACAAAGAAATAAAGGTATACCCAACATGATGAACAGGACAGCATCCCACATATCAATTCTATCACTCAATGTTAACAGTCTGAATGCTCCACTCAAAAGACATAGGCTGGCTGGATTGATGAAAGAATACAACCCAAGTATATGCAGTCTCCAGGAGACACAGCTAACACACAAGATTTCACATAAAGTGAAGGGATGGAAAAAAATATTCCATGCAAATGGAAACCAAAAGAGAGCAGGAGTAGCCATTCTCATATCAGACAAAATTGACTTTAAATCAACAATGGTAAAGAAAGACAAAGATGGTCATTATATAATGGTAAAGGGAGCAATTAAACAAAACACAACAATCCTAAAAATACATGTTCCTAATACAGGATCTCCCAGAGTTTTAAAACAAATTCTACTATATCTAAGCAAAGAAGTAAACGGTAGCATCATAATTTCCAGGGGCTCCAACACCTCACTGACAGAGCTGGACAGATCATCAAAGTAGAAAATAAGTAAAGAAACACTGGACTTAAATGAGACTCCAGAACAAATGGACCTAACAGACATTTACAGAACATTCTACTCCAAAAATGCTGAGTACACATTTTTCTCATCAGGACATGGAACATTCTTCAAGGTTGATCATATCTTAGGCCATGAAACATGTTTCAACAAGTTATAAGTATCAAAGTCATACCATGTATCTTCTCAGACCACAGTGGAATAAAACTAGAAATCAAATTTTCAAGAGTAACACTCAAATCTATACAAAGTCATGGAAATCAAACAACCTGCTGCTGAATGATCCTTGGATCAATGATGAAATTAAGATGGAAACCAAAAGATTCCTTGAACTGAATGACAAAGGAGTCACAAGCTATCAAAATCTGTGGGATTCAGCAAAAGTAGTCCCTGGGGGAAAATTCGTAGCTTTCAATACCTACAGCATAGAGACAGAGAGATCACAAATTAACAACCTAATGTCTTATGTCAAGGAACTAGAAAAGGAAAAGCAAACCAAACTCAAAGCCAGCACAAGAAAAGAAATGACTAAGCTCAGAGCATAACTAAATGAAATGGAAACCAAACA
>NW_012149730.1:5113216-5116727 GCF_000956105.1 Propithecus coquereli | reverse complement strand
AATAATAGCAAAGCTGAGAGTCAAATCAAAGACCCAATACCATTCACAATAGCTACAAAGAAAATAAAATACTTAATAATGTACTTAACCAAGGAGGTGAAAGATCTCTACAAGGAGAACTGTGAAACACTGATTAAAGAAATCACAGATGACACAGACATATGAAAAAACATCTCATGCTCATGGATTGGTAGAATCAACATTGTTAAAATGTCCACACTGCCCAAAGTGATTTATAGATTCAATGCAATCCCCATCGAAATACCAATGTCTTATTTCACAGATCTAGAAAAAATAGTTCTATACTTTGGAACTGAAAAAGAGGCCAACTAGCCAAAGCAACCTTAAGCAAAAATAACAAATCTGGAGGCATCAGTTACCTGACTTCAAATTATACTACAAGGCTATAGTAACCAAAATAGCATGGTACTGGTATAAAAGTAGACATAGACCAATGGAACAGAACAGAGAACCAAGATATAAAACCATCTACCTACATCCAACTGACCTTTGACAAAGCAGATAATAATCTACACAGGGAAAAGGAAGCCTTATTTTATAAATGGTGCTGGGAAAACTGGATAGCCACATGCAGAAGAATGAATCAGGACCCCTATCTCTTGTCATATACAAAAATTAATTCAAGATGAATAAAATACTTAAATGTAAGGCACGGAACCATAAAAATTCTAGACATAAATGTAGGAAAAACTCTTCTAGACATGGACATAGACAAAGAATTTATGACTAAGACTCCAAGGGCAACTGCAACAACAACAGAAATTAATAAATGGGATTTGATTAAACTAAAACTTCTGCACAGCTAAGGAACCAATCAACAGAACAAATAACCTACAGAATGGGAGAAAATATGCATAAGCCATACTTCTGATAAAGGGCTAATAACCAGAATCTACAAAGAACTCAAGCAAATCAGCAAGAAAAAAGCCAAACAACCCTATTAAAGAGTGGGCAAAAGACATGAACGGAAACTTCTCAAAAGAAGAAAGACAAATGACAAACATATGAAAAAGTGTTCAATGTCATTAATTACCAGGGAAATTCAAATTAAAACCACAATGAGATTAATTAAAACCACCTTACCCCAGTTAGAATGACTTCTATTAAAAAGTCCAAAAGCAATAGATGCTGGCATGGATGCAGAGAGAAAGGTACGCTTATACATTGTTGGTGGGACTGCAATTTAGGACAACCTCTATGGAAGATGGTATGGAGACTCCTCAAAGAAATAAATGGAGACCTACCATTCTATCCAGTAATCCCTCTGCTGGGTATCTACCTAAAGGAAAAGAAATGATTTTATCAGAATGATACCTGCACTCAAATATTTATTGCACCACAATTCATAATCACAAAGATGTGGAATCAGCCTAAGTGCCCTTCGATTCATGAGTGTATAAAGAAAATGTATGTATATACCACAGAGTACTACTCAGCCATAAAATGGAATGAATTAATGTCTTCTGCAGCAATTTGTATGGGACTGGAGACCATTATCTTAGGTGAAATATCTCAGGAATGGAAAAACAAACACCACATGTACTCTCTAGTAATTTGGAACTAATTGATGGGCACACATGGGCAGAGAGAGAAGTAGAAGTTGTTGAAAATCAAGCGGGGGTGGGGGGTGGGGTGGGGAGAAGTGGAAGGGTAAAAACCTACCTAACAGGTACAATGAACACGATTCTGGTGGTGTACACCCTAATAGGCCTGACTTAAACATTATAAAAGCTGTCAATGTAACAAAAACATTTGTACCCCCTTAATATTTTGAAATAATAATAAAAAAAGCCCTGTAGCATTTTACTTCCTTTCCTATATTTTGGAAATTTCCTACCATAAAGGTCTTGGTGGGAAGCAGAGTCTACCCACTATAGAAACAGAAAATTCTCAGAAATTGCTTTTCTAGCTTCTGTGGAACCAGGTCAATTGAACACAGTGGCTGGAATTTTCAATCTGGAGTTAGTGAAGTGAAGCCAGAGGCATAGGTAGGGAGGAGCTTCCTGAGGGCAGCAGCAGGAGTGTCCTCGGGTGGTGGGTCCAGTGCTGGGTCGGGGGAGCATGTCACCAGGAGGTTCTGGTGTGGCTGTGGCTGCAGAGCTTTCTTTTGTTCCTGCCTCTTTGTGCCCGATTTTCCAGCCTTCCCAATGAGTATGAGATTCCAGTATCCTTTAATATTAATTTTTCTACTTAAATCAGGTAGAGTTTGTTTCCATTCTTTGCAATTAACCAATACATGAGGGAACCACAAAAGCTTCTTCCATTCAGCCCCCAAAGAAGAGAATGTGATGGTGTTTAAAGAACTAGAAATTAAATTGAGCTCTTAACTGCAGAGCTTTTAACACCAAGTAACATGCTGGGAAGGGGTGGAGGAAGGAAAGAGGGAGAACGTAACTCAGTGTAATAACTCTGGAGCTCAGGAACAGGGCAAAATGCAATGGAATTTGGATAAATAAGATTGCTTAATGACTTCTTTTTACACATAAAGTTATTTATATCTTCTCTTGTTTACTTTATGGCTTTATGGTTCATTACGGTATGTTTTTCCTTCTTTCATACTCACTCTTTTGGAAACTCTGGTTCTAACATGGGGCCTGGCAGAGAGTGGTTGCTGTAAGATTTGTCAAATCAGTTTTCAAGGGTCTGTAGTTTGTTTGACTCTTAGAAATAAGTAGGGAAAATAAAGTTTCAAAGAATGATGTATGTTTTGTTGATTTCTTTCTAAATGCTGTCAAATCACTCTCTAATTAGAAAGTAGATTATTATTTTTCATGGAGCCTTAAGGAATTCCTTCATGGATCTTCTGCTTTGGAGAGAATCCCTTTGCTATTGCAAACTTGTTCCTTGTGGTTTGATTTTTGAGTGATTAACATGGGATAAAGGAGTCTTTTTGAAGGATTTACTTGTGTGTTCAGAATGTAAATGTATCATCGCAAGATTTGCCACTGTGGGGAGAGTCCTAAAGCAAAATAAAGCTTAGAAACTTGAGAGTAAAATGGCAGGACTTTGTTTTATCCAAAGGAAAAAAAATAGAAAGAAAGAAAAGAAAGATTTTATAGCACCATAATTGGAGCTCAGTGTGCTTGGAGCCAGATGGCTTGCCCTTCGCTTTGGAGTCCAGCGGGCCAATTTCCAAACTTCACAGCCTAAGATGGCCTTGTAATCAAAAAGGAAAATAACTGAGGAAAACTTTGGAAAACCCCTAGTCTCTGTTTGTTTTTTCCTTTGCCTATCTGGTAAGAAGACTTTTTCCATTCTTTTTCCAGTGTTTGGAATGGTTCTCTGAATCCTAACACTTGTCCTTGTCCATGTACATATTAGATAAACCCTGTAACATAAACAGGATTGCAGGATCAGTTTAACATTTTGCTTTAGGATTGGAACAATCTGTAATTATAGGGGAGTTTGGCAGTTACCTTCACTGATGCCAAACTCATACATGTGACTCTTGTTTAGCTTCACGTGTAATTAGATTGAAGTTTGAAGCATA
>NW_012149730.1:5099756-5101981 GCF_000956105.1 Propithecus coquereli | reverse complement strand
CCACTCAAAAGACATAGGCTGGCTGGATTGATGAAAGAATACAACCCAAGTATATGCAGTCTCCAGGAGACACAGCTAACACACAAGATTTCACACAAAGTGAAGGGATGGAAAAAAATATTCCATGCAAATGGAAACCAAAAGAGAGCAGGAGTAGCCATTCTCATATCAGACAAAATTGACTTTAAATCAACAATGGTAAAGAAAGACAAAGATGGTCATTATATAATGGTAAAGGGAGCAATTAAACAAAACACAACAATCCTAAAAATACATGTTCCTAATACAGGATCTCCCAGAGTTTTAAAACAAATTCTACTATATCTAAGCAAAGAAGTAAACGGTAGCATCATAATTTCCAGGGGCTCCAACACCTCACTGACAGAGCTGGACAGATCATCAAAGTAGAAAATAAGTAAAGAAACACTGGACTTAAATGAGACTCCAGAACAAATGGACCTAACAGACATTTACAGAACATTCTACTCCAAAAATGCTGAGTACACATTTTTCTCATCAGGACATGGAACATTCTTCAAGGTTGATCATATCTTAGGCCATGAAACATGTTTCAACAAGTTATAAGTATCAAAGTCATACCATGTATCTTCTCAGACCACAGTGGAATAAAACTAGAAATCAAATTTTCAAGAGTAACACTCAAATCTATACAAAGTCATGGAAATCAAACAACCTGCTGCTGAATGATCCTTGGATCAATGATGAAATTAAGATGGAAACCAAAAGATTCCTTGAACTGAATGACAAAGGAGTCACAAGCTATCAAAATCTGTGGGATTCAGCAAAAGTAGTCCCTGGGGGAAAATTCATAGCTTTCAATACCTACAGCATAGAGACAGAGAGATCACAAATTAACAACCTAATGTCTTATGTCAAGGAACTAGAAAAGGAAAAGCAAACCAAACTCAAAGCCAGCACAAGAAAAGAAATGACTAAGCTCAGAGCATAACTAAATGAAATGGAAACCAAACAAAAACAAACAAAAAAACAAAGGATCAACAAAACAAAAAATTGGTTCTTTGAAAAGATAAACATAATTGATAGACTGCTTGCTGGATTAGCCAGAAGTAAGAAGAGAAAGGACCAAAATAAGCTCAATCAGAAATGAAAAGGGAGATATTACAGCTGTTATCACAGAAATACAAACTATCATCCATGAATACTATGAAAGTCTCTATGCACATAAGCTAGAAAACAGTGGAAATGGACAAATTCCTGGAAACACACAACCTCTCTAGACTCAATAAAGAAGAAATAGAAACCCTGAATTGACCAAAAACAAGCAGCAAGATTGAAGCAGTAATAAAAATGTCTCCCAATGAAAAAGAGCCATAGACCAGAAGGATTCACAGCAGAACTCTACAAGACCTACAGAGAAGAACTGGTACTCATTCTGCAGAAATTATTCCATAACATTGAGAAGGAGGAGATCCTCCCTAACTCATTCTTTGATGTCAATATCACCTTGATACCAAAGCCAGGAAAGGACACAAGAAGAAAAGAAAACTACAGACAATAGCCTTTATGAATATAGGTGTAAAAATCCTCAAGAAAATCCTACTAGCAAATCAAATTCAATAGCACATCAAAAAAATTAATTCACCATGACCAAGTGGGCTTCCTCCCAGGGAGGCAAGGATGGTTCAATATACATAAATCAATAAGTGTGATTCACGATATAAACAAAAGAAAAAAAGAAAGATCATATAATCTCAATAGATGCAGAAAAGGCATTCAATAAAATCCAGCACGCTTTCATGATAAAAACCTTCAACCACCTAGGTATAGAAGGAACATACTCAAATTTCTAAAAGCCATATATGACAAACCCACAGCCACCAGCATGCTGAATGGTGAAAAGTTGAAAGCATTCCCCCTGGGAACTGGAACAAGACAAGGGAGCCCACTGTCACCACTTCTATTTGACATAGTTCTAGAAGTCCTAGCCAGAGCAATCAGGCAAGAGAAAGAAATAAAGTGTATCCAAATCTGGAAAGAGGAGGTCAAACTATCACTTACTGCTGATGTTATGATCTTATATCTAGAAAATCCCAAAGACTCCACCAAAAGACTCCTAGAATTGATAAATAAATTCAGTGAATCTCAGGTTACAAAATCAATGTACACAAATCAGTAGCATTTCTATATACCAATAATAGCAAAGCTGAGAGTCAAATCAAAGACCCAATACCATTCACAATAGC
>NW_012149730.1:5086515-5088800 GCF_000956105.1 Propithecus coquereli | reverse complement strand
CAAAAAACAAATACCAATGTAAATGGCAATTTCAAAAAATAGAAGACTGTCAGCATCCCAGAAGACTATTTCATGTACCCTCTCAAACATTTTCTCCTTTTCCCAAAGGAAATGATTATCCTGACTTCTAACATTCTAAAAATGTTAGAACGTTTTTCCTGCTTTAAAAATGTTACATGAAAAAACCAATACTCTATACGTCCTTTTACGTACACTTCTTTTTCTCAATATTGTTTTTGAAATGACTTCACGTGGTTTAACTCAACTCATTTTTAGTACTGTGTATTATTCTGTCACATTAAAATATCACAATTTATCCATTCTACTGATTGAACATTTAGACTGTTTCCAGTTTGAGCTACTATGAATAATGCTGCTGTTGTGAATATTTTTGTTCCTATTTTTGGTGTACATGTGCTTGCATTTCATTAGGTTTATAACTAGGAGTGAAATTGCCAGTTATAGGATATGGATATATAAATCAATTTTATCTGATACTGCCAATTTTCTAAAGTGATTGATTATTCCAGTATCCAATCTCATCAGCAGTATGTGAACATTCTCTTCCCATTATCCCTTCTTTACATCAATATTTGGTATTTTCAATCTCCTTAAGTTTATCCATCTTGGTGGATGTGTAGTAGTATCTCAGTATGGTTTAAATTTCACTTCCTTGGCTACTGAAGAGTAGGTCACCTGTGTATCCTCTTTTTGAAGTGCCCTATCCATCTCTTGCACATTTTACCATTGGATTGTCTCTTTACTGATTTGTATGAGTTCACTGCATATTTTGGATACAAGCCCTTTGTTGATTATATGTAATATCTGCTTCCATTAGCAGCTTGCTTTTTCATGCTCTTAATGGTGTCTTTTGATGAATAGAACTTCTTAGATTTAATATAGTCCAATTGATCACTCTTTTTCTTTATGGTCAGTTTTTTTTGTGTGTGTTCAGTTTAAATAATCTTTCTAGCACTGATATCATAAACAGCTCTAGGAACTTTCTATAATGATGGAAAGGTTCTGTATTTGTGCTGTCAAATGCTATTTCCAAGTGTTATTGAACATTTGAAATGTGGCTAGTATGACTAAGAAACTTTAATTTAGTTTAAAATTTAATTTACATTTACATTTAAAATGTCCTGTGTGGCTAGTGGCCACTGTGTCAAACAGAGCAATGCTAGTTTATTGGTTCGTATTTTACATTTAGATCTGTGATCCAGCTGGGATAGATTTCATGTGTTTCTATAGTATAGTATAAGTCAGGTTAACATGTTTTCCCACATGGATATTCAATTGTCCCAGGAAAATTTGATGAAAACACTGTGCTTTCTCCACTGCTCTGCAGAGCCACTTTTTAAAACTCTTGCCTATTTGCATAGCTTTGTGTTGATTCCACATGATATTAATTATGTAGATCTATTAAGTCTTCATTTGATAGAATAAGTGCTTCTACTTTGTTCTTTAAGAGCATCTAGTCTATTCTTAGCCCTTTGTATTTCTATATGAATTTTAGAATCAGCTAGTCAAATCACACATACACATTCACACACACAATTCTATTGGTTTGCAATTAGAATTTTATTGACTCTATTGGCTTATTGGGGAGAATTAACATCTTTACATTGTTGAATTTTCTATCTAAGAAGTGGCATACTACTTTCTTTCAAACATGGTGGCAATTTTTTATATCTTTTGTTAGATTTATAGCTTTCAAAGATGGTGGCAATTTTTTATATTTTCTTTCAAAGATGGTGGCAATTTTTTATATCTTTTGTTAGATTTTATTTTTATATTCTTTCAAACATGGTGGCAATTTTTATATCTTTTTTTAGATTTATTCCTGGGGATTTGATATTTTTGATGCCATTATAAATAGCATCTCTAAATATTTCATTTTCTCTTTGCTGTTGGTATAGGAATGCAATTGATTTTTGTTGTGTTGATCTTATATGTGACAATCTTGCTAAACTCATTTATTCTGGTAATTCATTATGGATTCTTTTGTGTTTTCTACAAGCAGAATATATACAAGTAATGACTCTTATTTCCTTTTTCTGACCCTCCACCCTCATCTTTTTCTTGCCTTATTGTAGTGGTTGAAATCTCCAGTGCAGAGCTGAATAGTAATTAAGACAGTGGACGTCCTTGCCTTGTTTCTGATCTCAGGGAGAAAGCTGACAGTACTGTATCATTTTAGATATGATATTTGCTATAGACTTTTCTGCATTAGATAGCCTTTAAGAGATTCTGTTCATAGTCTGCTAGGAATTACATATAGAATT
>NW_012149730.1:5074018-5086359 GCF_000956105.1 Propithecus coquereli | reverse complement strand
GGCTAATTTTTTTCTATATATTTTTTAGTTGTCAATATGTATTCCTGGAATAATTTAGCCACGATATATTATCTTTTTATATCACTGAGCTAAAATTTTGTTTAGAATTTTTACATCTATAGTTTTTTATGACTTTGTTTTTTTAGAGCAATTTTAGCTTCATAGCAAAATTGAGAAGAAGGTACAGAAATTTCCTATATACTCTTCTCTTACATATGCACAGCCTCTCTCATTATCAACATTCCCTACCAGAGTGGTACATTTGTTACAAGTGATGAACCTACATTGACTCATCATAGTCATCTAAACTTCACAGTTTACATGAGAGTTCACTTTTTGTGTTGCACATTCTATGGGTTTGGGCAAGTGTATAATGACATGTATCCACTATTATGGTGTACAAAATATTTTCACTGCCCTAAAAATCTTCTGTGCTCTGCCTATTCCTTTCCACCTCCTCCAACTCTTGGTAACCACTGATCTTTTTATTGTCTCCATAGGTTTGCCTTTTCCACAATGTCATGGAGTTGGAATCATACAGTATGTTGCCTTTTCAGGTAGGCTTTTTTCACTCAGTCATATGCATTTAAGGTTCTTCCATGTCCTTTTATGGCTTCATAGCTCATTTCTTTTTAGTACTGAATAATATTCCGTTATCTAGATGTGCCACAGTTGATTTATCCATTCACATCTCGGTTGCTTGCAAGTTTTGGCAATTATGAATAAAGCTGATATAAACATCCATATGCAGTTTTTTTTTTTGAGTGGATATAAGTTTTCAAAGCATCTATAGATTTGAGCAAAATTGACCTGTATCAAGGTTACGCTATCCTCATAAAAAGAGGGTCAGCATTCCTATTTCTTTTTTTAATTTAATTTAATTTAATTTTTTTTAAATAATGAAAAAAGTTTAATACACACAAATAAAATTGAAAAAAATGTCTGACAGACTGATTAATTGGTAATATGCTACTCAGAAATTGCCTTTCAAACCTGAAGGACCTAGATTGCTTTATTTCTTCTATCAAAAGAGAATGTTTTGCCACAAAATGAATCATGAACAAAGAGATAGGAGGCCATTGACATGTTTCCGATTAGAAAATGTCTAAAACTCCTTTACTATTGACTACAAAAATAGTTAAGAGTAATTGAAACAACTTTTATTTTGAAAGTAAGGAAAAAGCTAATCTAGTTATAGTTAATACCTTAATTGTTATACTTTCAAGATTAGAATGGGAGACTTAAATGCTTAAAACATTTTATGTTATTTTCATTTAAGAGTATGAAAAAAAGGAATTGGTGACTATCTGGCTATAAATCACTGTCAAATCACACCCCTCACTCACTGAGATAAAATACAACAAAACAAAAAAGTAAAACAAATAGAATTCCTCAGCCAACACAAATAGTCTCTTCTTAGGGGCCGCCATTATATTTCTGGTTAATGGTAACATTCTACAAGTGCAAATAAAACATTAGAAATAAAGTATCTTTTTCATTGAATAAGAAAGCTGTTATTTATGTGATCTTAGAAACTCTGAAAGGAATATGTAAAATTCATTCATAATTTAATCAAATGTCTTTTTTTTTTTTTTTTACCTCTTAGTATAAAAGTTTACAGATGAGTTTCATATTCCATCATAGTACATGGTCTAGTGCCTTTCAGAGTATTTGGACATTATCAAAGCTGTCCTTCCCAATGAAAACATTTAAGAAAATGTAAGCACTTCTCAAACAAGTGACATGATATGGAATTACACTTTTGGCTCTCACCTCTTTTAAGTACAAATATATTATTCACCAAAGCAAAACTATTTCACATTGTCTATTAACAAAAAATTCTCCATTAGATAGAGGAAGCTACAGTATCCTGAAGATATTTCCCAAGAGCTAGTTTAGTAGAAAGAACTTTGGGCTCTTGTTTTTTTTTTGGTAAGGTAACTTTCCATTGTGCACATACTATATCATCATCTTTAGATTGAGATTAGCTGGGAAGTAGCTGCATATTTTTAGTGAGATCACTAATGGCAATGGACCTCTAAGATCATGCTGGTGCTTATGGTTAAATCACATCTAATGCGAAATTCTGAATTACATCCGAAGCTCCAGTATCAAAGCCACACATATCCAACATGCCTCTATCATCTGGATCTGCAATGGTAAAACCATTTGATGTCATTCCACAAACAATCAATTTTGCTGGAATATCCATTTTCTTTCGATATTCCCTCAGAGCAATAGCAGGATGGACACTTCCAGCAAAGGTCTCATTATCAGTGAATACAATGAAGACATCTGCAGCTGTGTTTGTCTTCTGAGCCCAGATCATTGGAAGAGAGCAATCAGTCCCACCTGCTGGGATCTGACTCATAGCCATTGAAACCTGTTGTAAGGTCATATCTGTAGTCAGTGGACATGGTACCATTTCATCTGAAAAAGCAACTATATAAGAATCTTTTTCTGTTTGTGTGACAACCATGCACATGGCTGCAGCAACTGTACTAGCATTGAGGATGCTGCCTAAAACTCTGGTTCATGGAAGCGCTGACATCAACAGCTAGTAAGAAACGCTTTCTAGTTGGCTCAACTGTCTTAAATGTTTTATAAAAAGCAGCATGCAAATCTTTCAAAATTTCTTCATCAGGGCACCACTTCAGTTTTCCTCTGAGCCCATAACCTTTCTTGTACATTTCTAATGCAATTAAAACATGAAATGGATGTATACGAGCCTTTTTAAACAATTTTTCATTACATAGTTTTTCACAAACTAATGATACTTCCGAATTTCCTGGTTCAAGCACTGAATTTGCAGTCATCTTTCCTAGATTCCTTAGTAATGCAGTAAGAGGCATTTCTTGTAACAAAGCCTTCCATACCTCTTTATACTTTAAGTGATTTGTCAGAAGATGTTCTCTAACTTACCTATGTTCTTCTATTAGAGGAATTACTTCCAGTTCATCTTTTGTGCGCTTCACTTTCTCTACAGCCTCCAGATACTTTAATAATTTTTCAGTCTCCACCGAAAGTGCTTTTTCTTTATACAATTCATGAACTTCTTTCCAGCCCTTTGTAATATATTTGGTAACAATTGCAAGTCCTTCAGAACCAAAACACAAGAACCAGTGTAGCTGATTCATGTCAGTGACTTGCCATACATATCCATCTTCAGAACTGGCTATCTGCTTCTCATTTAGTGGTTGCATTTGGTTTACAGATTCCTCCATTATTTTCTTTTAGGAAACCTGTGCCTCACAGCCAACCCAGCAGCGCCTCCAGGAGAAGCCTTGCGCAGCCCTGGGACGCTACAAGATGTGGTGGCCTGACGGGCGGCAATAGCTCCAGCTCCAGCTTCACTGCTGCGGGGACTACACACTTTATTTTAAAAACATGTTCATCACATTGACTAAGTTATAATTAGCTTCTCGTCATAAAGAGGCTTTTATAATTTTATAACTACAAGTAGATCCACTTGAAAAAGAACTCACATTCATCGATTTCTCCTAATACAATTACAGCAGGCTTATGTGTTCTTGCTGTTACAGTTGTTGGCATTTGAAATCCATCTGCATAGTTTAAGTCCTTCATTTTGTTAATTTTGCCAAGTCACCAAGTAACTCTTCATTTTCTTTTAGCCTTTAATTTCTCTTGTGATATGAGGGAAAAAGAGGTTACCAGCCTCCGTGTTAAGTTTTCAATTTCCTCATTCTGTACTGCTAGAAGAAAATATTTTTCTTCCAAAAGTTGGGCTAATTGCTCTTTCTCCATTGCCCAGGCCTGACTCTCTGAAGAAAACTCCTCTAATTGTTTTTTTGGGATCCGTTACTTCTTCTCTATCTTTCCAGGAGAGCTTCATCGCTTGATACTGTAAAGTTTTTTAGCTGCGAGCAGAAAGACAGACAGACAGAGGGGGGGCCAAACAATGTGGCTTTAGTGAGCGCTCCCAGGAGAGGTTCACGGGTCCTGAGAAACGGGGCCAGAGAAGTCGTGCCCGTTCAGAGGGGGCTAGGGCTTTTTATGCTGCGTGAAGTGGGTTTGGGGATTTTCCACTGAGGGTTTTGGCTTGTTCCGAGAAACAGAGTCTGCTGCACAGTCCCGGGAACCAAAACTGCCTGAGTCTGGCTTATCGTCCGCGTTCAGTTATTTTTGGTGGGCACAGTCGGGTTCCTCTTCTTTTACAGTTTTAGGTAGGGGGAGGGGTGCCTGCCACCAGCCTTACATCCTGGCCTTTTTGGTTATAATGGGCGTCGCTCTATCTGACTACTTCCTGCTGTGAGGGGTCGTAGTTAGGGGCTATAGGCCGGAGTCAGCTGGTGGAGGGGTGACTGGCAGGGGGGAGTATGGTTGAAGAAGCAGCTGGTTGATGGCAACCCTGGAGAGTTCTTGGATGCACTATTGAAGGAACTGAAAGAGACAAGGAGTGAAAAGAAAAATTAGACCAAGTATTATAATGGGGCCTATGAGGGGTAATAGCCAAGTGGCCAGGGGGGACTGAATCCAGCTGAAAGGGGAGGCATCCTGATGCCTCTGATTGTGAAGGTCTTCACTTAGGGTGGTTAATTTATTTATGTTTTGTTCTACGAGGCCTGACTCGTTGACATAGTAGCAGCATTCCTCTCGGAGGAAGACACAGGTCCCTCTTTTTTCAGCCGTCAGCAGGTCTAATGCCCTTCTGTTTTGGAGGGTGACTTGAACCAGTGAAGTCAGCTGCCGTTGTAAGGATGCCAGGGAGGTGGATGTGATCTCTAAGGCTATTTGTAGCCGGTCTGCAAAGTCCTGTGCAGAGATAACACTGTGCCCCAAGGCACCCCCTGCAAGCCCAGAGGTGGTGACAGAGGAGGCCAGGTTGAGATCCACCATTATGGGCAGGAAAATGGCTCGTCTTGGGCAGGGTTCTGGGAGTAACCATCCAAGTTCGGACTCACCATACAGGCTCAGCTGAGGGACCACCATGACAGGGAAACAAGGACCTGGGGTGGATGTATTGATGCAGGGGGCGAGTGTTCCGTTACACCAGAAGAACTGTCCCGGAGCTGAGGATGTGGTCGCAGCCATAGTATGGTTAGTAAGGCAGCGTCCATGAAGACTTAAGTTGGGGTCAGTGTGGGAAGTGAGAAAGCATACGCGATCTATGTAGGATTGGCCTGTAGGTTCAGGTTCTCAAAGGGATATGTGAGTGAGTGAGGTTGAACATGGAGGACCCGTCAATGGGGTCTGTGGGGGAGCAGAGTAGTTTAAAGGAATGGCGGCTAGTAAAGGCCGTTGGAGGGATGCACAGAGGAAGCAACGGGCTATGTTTATCATGGTATGTGATAGGTTAAGGAAGACAAGGGTGTGTTGAATGATATCTAGCCAAGAGGAAAGAAGAGAGTGTTGTGGGCAGGGGGAGAGCTGTCCTATCAAAGTTTGCTCTGCCTGTAGAATGTTAGTGGAGACCTGGACCCGTGTTTGGTGTCTCAGGACATATTCACAGCTGATGTGGATAGTTCCAGAAGGGTAGGAGGAGTGTTTGGAGTAGTAGAGTTTTCCCATGACTCTGGCCATCCACTGCGAATCCCATGGATCAGTAATGCAGAGATGGAATAGGAGGAAACGTGTGGCATTTTTCTGAACAATTAGAGTGCCACTGGGGGAAGTGGTGGCCAGGGGGAGATGACAGGAGCTGTAGGGACAACCCCCATAGGTTGAGGGCCACTTTCGACAGGAACTCTTGGTCTGGTCATGTAGAAAACAGAGGAGACCACCCCACCGTCCCAGGCGGGGAGGGGCCAGAGTTTTGAGGTTATTTAGGGGGATGAGAATGGCCATTTGGCACCCCTGGGGGGAGCAGTCAGCAGAGCCAGCTAGATGGGTTATTTGGGTGGATTTATAGGTATGGGTTTTGCATACCTGGAATCTCCAAACATAGACCAAGTCAGGGGAGGCTGTTGGAAGGATTAGAAGATATAGGAGTCCATGTAAAATGGAGTTTAGTGGGACCCACTGGGTGGCAGGAGTAGGATGGGGAAGCATCCTGAGATGGGGGCCTTTTGATGTGTGAGATGTGATTCCCGACAGGATCGTCTAGTAGCTTGACAACAGTGGGGGTGGCCAAAATGACTGTGTGGGGCCCAGTCCACCAAGGTTCAAGTGGCTTGGGAGGAAGGGTCTTTAAGAAGACCAAGTGTCCCGGCTGCAGGACCGGCGGGGTATATTTGGGGTCAGTGTCCAGAGGTTGAGGCAGTTATTTGTTGGCATGGGCACAGAGGAGCTGTCGGAGAAGGGACAGGTAAGGAAGATAGGAAGTGAGTGGTGGGGGCTGGGCAGGAAGGTGGTGATTAATGAGAAAAGGGCAGCCATACATGAGTTGAAAAGGGCTAAGGAAGGTAGGGCTGTGGGGAGCCGCCCTGATGCAGGTGAGAGCCTTGGGAAGGAGGTCAGGCCAGGACTGATGGGTTTCAAGAGAAAGTTTGGTCACGTGATCCTTGTTGAGGCGATTGGCACATTCTACCTTACCGCTCGATTGAGGCCTATAGGGAATATGGAGTTTCCATTGTATGTCCAGGGACTCACAAATTTGCTGGACAACCTTAGAGATGAAGGCGGGACCATTGTCTGATTGAATGGAAGAAGGGAGACTGAAACGGCGAACAATTTCAGAAATTAAGATAGTGGCTGCAGTGTCCGCTGTTTTATGGGTGGAGGGAAAGGCCTCCACCCATCCAGTAAAGGTGTCCACCAAGGTGAAAAGATATCTGGTTCGCTTATGGGGGGGGCATATGGGTGAAATCGACCTGCCAATCCTGTCCAGGAAGGTGTCTGCACATCTGGTGGGTGGTGACAGGGAGTTTAAGGGCCCCTTGAGGATTTACACAAGCACAGATTTCGCAGGCCACACAGTTTTGATGAGGGAGTGTAGGGAGGGGAGAGAGAAAAGAGGCTGGAGGGGAGAGAGAAAAGAGGCTGGAGGAAATGTGTTAGCCCTTTGGTGCCGATATGTAAGGAGCTGTGGACCTGTTCAATGATGTTTTTAGCCTGCATTTTTGGGAGGGTTAATTTACCGTCGACCATGATCCATCCCTCAGAGGTGGTGGACCCATCCTGGGAGAGGAGTGCTTCATGTTCGCCTGATGTGTAACGTGTTTGGAGTGAAGCAATAGAGAGGAGAAGAACGGGCAGGGGCCGGCTGGTTACCAGAGGTCAAACCTCGGGCAACAGCGTTGGCCCTGTTGTTTCCCTTCGTAATGACAGAGTCGTCTGTCTGGTGTCCTCTGCAGTGGATGATGGCGAGTTGTGTGGGAAGTAAGAGAGCATCTAAGAGATGAGAAATGAGAGATGCATTAATGATGGGGGAGCCCTGGGTGGATAAAAATCCACGCTCATGCCATATGCAGCATGACAGTGAGCTATCATAAAAGCATATTTAGAGTCTGTATATATGTTGATAGTCTTGCCCTTGGCCAGATGTAGTGCTCATGTGAGGGCAATGAGTTCAGCCCTTTGGGAAGTGGTGCCCGCGGGGAGTCGGCTGGCCTCAAGTGTCTGGGAGGTGGAGACGATTGCATAGGCTGCGCGGGGCCTGCCATCAGTCCCCTGGCTGGAGCTGCAATCCACAAATGGTGAGTTCTGCATTGGGTAGAGGCTGATCTGACAGGTCCAGCCTGGGGGCCGTGGAGGCCTCAATCATTTCCGAGCAGCTGTGAGAGGCCAGCGCTAAGTGGGGGATGGGAAGCAGGGTGGCCGGGTTGAGGGTAGGAGACTGAGATAGAGAGATGGAGGGGTTTTCGACAAACAAAAGGTGGAATTCTTGTATCCTGGAAGGTGTCAGAAGAGCTAGGGAGTGGTGTGTGAGAAGATCCTGTAAACAATGGGTGGAGAAGACCTAAAGATCCTGACTCAGGGTGAGCTTAAGGGCCTCCCAAGTGAGGGCAGCCACATATGCTAGTGTCCAGAGGCAGGGCGGCCAACGATGGACGGTAGTGTCTAGCTGTTTAGAGAGGTAGGCCACTGAGGTATGTGTAGGGCCAGGGGCTTGGGTGAGTACACCAAGGGCAATCCCTTGCCACTCGTCGGTGTATAGGATGAAAGGCTTGTCCGAATTAGGGAGGCTTAGAGGAGGGGACCGCAGTAGGGTGTCACGAAGTTTTTGGAAGTCCTGCTGGATGGCCCGTGGAGCCAAAAGGGGACCCTCGGACGCGTCCTGTGCAGCCTCATATAAAGGTTTGGCGAGGAGAGAAAAGCCAGAAACCCATTGGCGGAAGAATCCCACAAAGCCTAGGAATGATAGACTCTGTTCCGCAGAAGTTGGAGGTAGAAGATCGCTAAGTGCCTGTTGGCGATCTGTGGTTAGATGACGGTTATAAGGAGTGAAGCGGAGCCCTAAATAGGTTACTGAGGGCATGGATAGCTTTACTTTAGCCAGAGAGACCTGATAGCCTCTAGAGGCTAAGAAGTTAAGTAAAGCAGCTGTATGGGTCTGGGAGTCGCAGTGAGGGGGGCTACAGAGCAGGAGATCATCTACATATTGGAGGACAGTGCTAGGCCCTAAGGGACACTGCAGCAGGTCTTGGGCAAGGGCTTGCCCAAACAGGTGGGGACTGTCCCGAAAGCCTTGCTGGAGTACAGTCCAGGTAAGTTGTCTGGACGCATGTGTGTCAGGGTCTTCCCAAGTGAAGGCGAAGAGGTCAGAGCAGGCATGATCTAATGGTATGGTGAAGAAGGCATCTTTAAGGTCTAGTACGGAGAAGTGAGTAGTGTTGGAGGGAATGTGGGAGAGTAAAGTGCAGGGATTGGGAACTACAGGGTGTATAGGTATGACTGCCTCATTGATGAGCCTGAGATCTTGGACTAGTCGATATGAACCACCAGGCTTTTTTATGGGTAGGATGGGGATGTTGTGGGGAGAATTGGTAGGGATAAGGAGGCTCTCACACAGAAGGCGTTCTATGATAGGCTTCAGACCCCTGCGGTGTGTAGGAAAAATGGGGAACTGCGGCCAAGAGGGGAAAGAAGATGGGTCTTTGAATCGAATGAGGACAGGGTGGTGATGTGTGGCCACTATTGGGGTGGAGGTGTCCCAAACTCGGGGATCTACCAGATCCGGTGGGAGAGGGTGAGTAGGGGCCGATGGGGTGAGCGGAGCGGAGGGGTCTGGCAAGAGAGAGAGAAGGAGCAGGGTGGAAATCCCAGTGGCGAGCTGAAGGGTGGTGCCTAGTTTTGCTAGCAGGTCCCTGCCCAGTAGGGGAGTAGGGCAGGAGGGCATAACTAGAAAGGAATGGGTAACAGGGTGGTCATCAGCAAGGCACGTTAGGGGACCAGTGGTGGGAGGTTGTGAGGGATTGGCATCAATACCCATAACCAACACCTGGGAAGGATATAGGGGTCCTGGAAAGGATGGCAGGACAGAATAGGTAGCCCCTGTGTCAACCACGAAGGACACTGTCTTACCCGCTACCTTAATTGTTACATTGGACTCGGCAAGGGTGATCGGGGTCGCTGAGCTGGGGCCTCTTCAGTCTTCTGCAGCCAAACCCAAAACCGTCAATGGCAGGTCTGGGGGTAGAAGGACTGACTCTCCGGACTTTTGTCCCAAGGGGCAATCACTCTTCCAGTGTCCCTCTTGACCACAGGCTGGACAAGGTTTAGTGGGCTGATGTGGCTATGGGCACTGGTTGGCCCAGTGGCCTTCCTTACCGCATTTGTAGCAGGTGCCTGGAGGAGGACGACTCGTAGTCCTTGATGAGGCCTGCTGCTTTGCTGGTGCCACTGGCTGCAGGGCTGCAACCAAGGCTTGGGCCTGGATTTGTGCCTTTTGGTGGGCACAGGCCTCTTTTTGGGCCTCTGCCTGCTTGTCTCGGGAGTTAAAAATTTTAAATGCCATATTTACCAGGTCTTGGATAGGGGGCTGAGGGCCCTCCTCTGCCTTTTTAAGTTTCCGCCTAATATCCAAGGAGGATTGAGTGATAAAGTGAGTTGCAAGGACAGTAGCCCCTGCTGGGGAAGTAGGGTCTAAGCAAGTGTACTGGATGAGGGCATCTGTAAGGCAGCTACGAAAGCCTGCTGGGTTTTCGTCAGGCCACTGGGTAATTTCCCTGAGCTCGTCATAGTTGACAGCTTGGTGAGCAGCAGCCTGGAGACCGGCTAGGACGCATTGCAGCATCCTGTCATGGCACCTCCTGCCCTGCTGTCCAGCCAGGGTGTCAGGCTTGTATTCCCACTCGGGTTCCTGCCGAGGGATGGCCTCGGCCCCTACAGCCATGGTGGGGTCCGTGAGATGGACTTGGTCAGCATGACTCTGAGCTGCTGTGAGAACATGCTATTTTTCATCTGTGGTGAGTGTGGAGGAGAGAATGACAAAGATGTCATGCCAGGTGAGGTCGTATGCCTGTGTGAGGTAGCGAAATTCTTTGGTGTATGTGGTGGGGTCGTTGGAGAACGAGCCCACGTGTTTTTCAATCTAAGAGAGATCAGATAGAGAAAAAGGAACGTGTACTCGGACAACCCCCCTCAGTCCTGGCCACTTCACGCAGTGGACAGATGAGAGGACGATCGGAGGGGAGTGTGTGAGAGCGAGTGTGATGGCTGATAGGAGACCATGGGGGCAACTAGGGGGATGGAGTGGTGGGTTGGGCAGAGAGTGACCAGAGTAAGGTGGGGTCTAACAGGAGGGTGGGTGAGAGAGTCTTGGAATCTGAGAAGGCCAAGGTGGAGGCTGCTGGAGAGAGGTTTGAGAGGGGTGGTGGGGAGGGATCTGGAGAGTGAGGAAAGTTGCGAACCGGGAGGACCTGTGCAGGGTTACAGGTCTGACAGAGGGAGGGGTGGGAGCTCAAGTAGAAGAAAGTCTGGACATAAGGGATCTCCTCCCATTTGACATTCCGGTGACAAGAATTATCAAGATCCTGTAAGATATTGAAATCAAAAGTCCCATTTTCAGGCCATTGTGAGCAATGTCCAATTTATACATTGGCCAGGTGGTGTTACAATAGAAAATGAGTTGCTTGGGCCGAATATCCGGCCTGAGGCCCAGGACTGTGAGATTGGCCAAGAGACAGCCCAGAGGTGTGCTAGATTCAATTTTGGAGGGTTGACTGCCCATGGTGTCCTAGCCCAATGGAGAAAGGAAGAGATCGGGGAGCCAGCATCCCAGGTCACCGACCAAGCCTTGGAGAGAAGGCTATGAGCCTTGGGAAGAAGGCCACAAGAGTACAGGGGATGTCTCCACCAGTATCTTGTGCCTGGTCAGAAGGACTGACTGACTGGTTCAGGCATCCCTGAGGCACTCAGGTCCTGACGGTGGAGGGTCTCTGACTTGGGCCCAAGGTTTTAATGGACAGAGACCCTGGAATGGACAAATTGGGCCAGGACCCCAAGGGCAGAGGGACTTAACCAGGCCAATTAGCCGACTGGCATCCGGTGGAGGTCCCCGTCCGAGGACAGAGAGGTGCGAGAGGGGACGGCACAGCCAAGGCCCTAAAGTGGGCCGGTGCAGCCAAGACTCCCCTTCCCTGGTTTTGGCACCAAATGTAAAGTTTTTTAGTGGCAAGGAGAAAGAAAGACAGAGTGGAGGGGGGGCAAACAATGTGGCTTTATTGAGCGCTCCCGGGCGAGGTTCACGAGTCCTGAGAAATGGGGCCAGAGAAGTTGCGCCCATTTGGAGGGGGCTAGGGCTTTTTGTGCTGCCTGAAGCGAGTTTGGGGATTTTCCACTGAGGGTTTTGGCGGGTTGCGAGAAACAGAGTCTGCTGCACAGTCCCGGAACTGAAACTGCCTGCGTCTGGCTTATCGTCTGTGTTATTTTGGGTGGGCACAGTCGGCTTCTTCTTTTACAGCTTTAGGGAGGCAGAGGGGTGCCTGCTACCAGCCTTACAGAGACTTCATTAACATAAGGAGTATTCTTTATATATTTTTATCTGTGCTGGCCAACTGGAGAGTTGCAAGGGTTTTCATCCAAAAACTCTGGAGTAATTGTGCAGATAACACGTGTGTTTGCATTTCCTCCCAAGGAATTCTGGAGAATTTGTGTTAACTTGCTATCTCAATAATTTATGAAACTTCCAATTTGTCCATCATGGAGTTTTTTGGTCACATGACTCAAAATAAATAAGCTTCGATTTATGTTACAGTCTTCCTTGAGTCGCACACTTGAATCTTCAGCTTCTGTTTGAGCAGCTCTTCCACTCCTGCAAGGTCAACCAAATTCAAATGGGAAACCTTCGCAGACCCTTCCCAGTTAGAAGGCTCACTACCCTTCTCCCTGCTTTCCAAAATCATCCTAAAAATTGTATGAGAATGACTGCTTCTCTGGTTCATTTTTGTTTTTCCATAATGTCTGTTCGTTTCTCCCTTTGTGATCCATCTCAGAGCCAT
>NW_012149730.1:5070728-5072864 GCF_000956105.1 Propithecus coquereli | reverse complement strand
AGATACTTTGTATAATGCGTAAGTCGGGACTTAATATATGTGTTTAAATCATGTAAGTTTCCCTTTGAGCATGGCTTTAATTGCATTCTACACATTTTCATATATAGTTTACTATAATTTTGTTCAAAATGATTTCTAATTTCCATTTTGAGTTCTTTTTTTTTTTATGCCCATGGGTTATTTAGAAATGTGTTAACTTAAAAATTCCCAATTGTTTAGAAATTAAGTAATCTTGCTGTGTTTGATTTCTGGCTTACATCAGTTGTAATTATAGAGCATGTTCTGCATATGTTTATTCAGTGTCCCATCCCAAAGCTCAGAGTCTCACCAGCCTCTCGCTGTCTTTGGCATTTCCTGGACACCATTTTTTTGTCCACTTGTATTTTGAAGCTATTAAATGCTCTGCATACCTCCTCAACCTCTCAGTCTTCTCATACAGGATCAGTCTTCATGGAAGAATGGTCCCAAATGCCTGGCTTACCTTTTTCTCTGATTCCTTCTGTCATATCTTGGTCTCATAATTTTTATTGCCTTGTTAGGTCTCAAATGAATTCATACAGAAATTTTTTTTATTTCGTCTCATCTTCAGTAGGAGGAGTGGTCCCAAACTGGAAATAATAACACATTCAACCTTCACAATTACCTTGCAAGATAGACCATATCTCAGTTTTACCAACGAAACAACTGACATATAGAGAGATTAAAATAAAATGGAATTTTTAAGAAGTCACTTACTAATGGAACAACAATTTTCTAATCTTTAGCACTTAAATTGGGACAAATATTGAATGGGAAATAGTTTACACATATCACAGTTCATGAATCCAATGAATGTCAGTGAAAAGTAGGGGAGGGAGGCCTCATTAATGGAGTAACCATGATTTTGAAAAAAAATCTGTCTTTGAGGTTTTTCTTTTTTGTTTAGCACCTCTTTCTTTCACCTTCCTGACATCTCACATGCAGGTGATAGAGTTACAGTTTGTGATGAAGTGCTCAGATAATTACAATATACATCCTTAAAAACAGTAGTAGCTGGAATATGAGAGACATAGGATTTGTAGCGAACTCTGTAGGTGAAAGTTTTATTCCCCCTCTCCCAGCTCCTTGCAATAGCTGCTTTCTGAATAGCTAACATGTGCTGTCTCACAGGTAGACAGGTTCACACATGTAGAATGTCACTTGTTCATTCTTTCCCTTCCAATTCCTAGAAGTTGAGACACCCTCCTTAGGCATTAACAAAGAGTTGAAAACTACTAAAAAATATATTAAGGATGTTATTGAAAACTCGTATATGAAGTATAAGCAGATTCTACATGATCGAAATCATATTTTCAATTTCCTTTCACAAGTTCTTGGTGATAACTATTTCTTGAGTCTCTATACAATTTAAGGAAGCTCAATACTTGTTAATTTTAAACACTTTTTTTCCTGATCATATGCTTATGGTGGAAAATTTCATAGAAAGCATAAAAAGGGAAATAGCGTAACCCACAATCCTGCCACCCAGAAAAAAACACTGCAGTTACCATTTTAGAATATGTTTTATAGTCTTTTCCATGCACATATATTTAAAAAAATATATAGTAGCACCTTTTGTAAACTGTTTTCTAAACTATTTTAAACTGTCTTCCCCGATCATTAAATCATAATAGAATTCCATAAACATTTTAATAATTTCATACTATTTTATTAACTATATACATTGTATAAGACCAGTGGAAAGGTTGATTCTAAGATTTTGCTATTTTAAACAAAGTTGACATGAGGGTCTTTATAAATGTTTATTTGCTTGAGTAGCTTCAAGAAAGGGTCAACATGTTTGAACATGGATTACATTGATTTATCATTTACCAGCAGTATATGTGAGGGCTCAGCTCACCCTAACTCACCAGCATTGGTTCTAAGCAATGTGTTGTAAACAGAAATGAGTGTCTCTCATTTCTAAGTTGAATGTTTAAATTCCAGCGTAGGACCCTCCACGGTTCTTTCTCTTTTCCCTGGCACAGCAATTAATAACGTTCAGGATGGTGGCTGTTCTGTCAGCCATGGATCTCTTAGTAACAGCCCTTTTGCTGGGGCATGAGGACAAGTGGCATAAACAAGAAAAATAGACACTTTGAGAATTGGGGATTATTG
>NW_012149730.1:5059029-5061001 GCF_000956105.1 Propithecus coquereli | reverse complement strand
CTACTGGGTATCTTAAACCAAGAGAAAAACCCTTGCATTTCTGGGGACAAAAAAATATCAAGACACCTGGTACTCACATAATTTGCTGAGTGAATAAATAAGTGAACCAGTGATTCCAGTATTTTCTACCATGCTGGACCATCGATACCTTTCCAAATGCCATCTTAAAGATGTTTGACATCTGACAAACTGAGCTGATAAGGAAATGTGCCTCCCCCAGCTCCCAACCATGGAATATTTGGGAAAAATGGAAACAAAAGTAAGTTGTAAATGAATACTTCAAAAAAATAGAAGGAAGCCCCCAGGGAGCAAATTAAAGGAAAACAACCTCAAATGAGAGAGATGAGCAAAGCTAAACTAAATTGCCCCTGGGTGTTATCTAAGCTGAATGGTCTAAGAGACTGGCATTTGATATGAGAGAAGGAGACTTAGCTCTGCAGATGCCATATGTGGGGGAGCTGGAATTGGCCTCCCCATATAAAGCCAGGAATCTGAAGTGGCTGTCTTGCTCCTAAAACTGGTTTCAGAGAAATAGGCTGAGGCAATTAGAATAAGAGTAACTGCCATGGTCACTGGCCGGAAAGTGTTACCCTGCAAATTCAAAACATCAAGCCCATGTTGGGAATCTACCATGGCATAGGGATTGTGATGGTCAATTTTATGTGTCAACTTGACTAGGCCAAAGGGTACCCGGCTATTTGATTATTCTTGGTATGTCTGAATGAAACCAACATTTGAATAGGTAGATTGAGAAAAGTAGATTGCCCTCCCCAATGTAGGTGAACCTCATCCAATCTGTTGAAGACCTGAATGGAGCAAAAATGGCTGAGCGAGAGAATATTTTCTTTCTCTTTCCAACTGACTGTCTGAACTGGTACATCAGTTTTCTCCTGCCTCTGGACTCAGACTGGAACCATTGGATCTCCTAAGTCTCCTGCTTGCCAACTGCAGATCTTGGGACTCCCCAGCCTCCATAATCATGTAATTCAATTCCTTATAATGAATTCTCTCCATCTCTCTTCCCCTCTCTCTCTTTCTCTCTCTTTCCAGACAGATAGATAGGTAGATACGGATATATAGATGGATAGATTCTGTTCCTCTGGAGAATCCAGACTAATTCAGGGATGAATCAATGATCTTCTCCATTTTCCCTTCATTCCTGGAAAGGATCAGAATTGGAGTGACATTAAATTTCTTACCAGCAGCAATGGAAACTAGTAAATGATAGAGGAATGCTTTTCAAGTTGAGAGGAAATACTTTTTAGCCTGGAATTCTATGCCCAGCCAACTGTCAACTGAGGATAGAATAAAAACCTCTGACAGGCAAGCTCTCAAATATTTTTTCCCAACATACTCTTTCTCATGAATTTACTGGAGGATGTGTTTCATCAAATTAAGAAAAAAAAGAAGTTAGAAGCCAAAATACCCCCAAAATAGAGAATTCTATAGAGAAGAGTAAGGGAATTCCTAGGATGATAACAAAGGGAAACCTTAGAGTGATAGCTCTTTCTAGAGAGAAGACAGTCAAGTTTTGGAGTAAGGGCATTACAGGATCCTGGCAGGATGTTTTGAAAGAAAACAAAATGCAATGGGTAGATTACCCAATGAGTTGAGGGAGGTTTCATGGCTCTGGTGGAATGTTTAGGTCTAAACTAGTAATAACCACTAGAAAACTAAGGAAGGAAAAAAAAATCAGGTATCAATATCCCTGAAAAAAAGAATTACACAAAAAAGGTCAGATCTTTAAAAAGTTTCTGCACAGAAATGGAAACAAAAAATTAAAAGGCAACCTACAGAATGGGTGTAAATATTTGCAAACCATATATCCAATGGGGTGCTGATATCCAAAATACATAAGAAACTCAAATAATGCAATAGCAAAAAACAAATAACTCGATTAAAAAATGGGTAAAGGGCCCAACCAGACATTTTTCCAAAGACAACATACAAATGGCCAACAGAATATAAAAGC
>NW_012149730.1:5057527-5058979 GCF_000956105.1 Propithecus coquereli | reverse complement strand
TTCCACATTAGAGCCTGGGTGAAGCTCTATTATAATTAACTGTATTGTTTGCTTTTCTTAACTCTGGATTTAAAATTTCAATGTCATGTTTAAGGGTATAATGAGAAGAGCACCAGAGGCAAGTTAGGAGACCTCTGCTCTAGTGCTGGGTCAATTATTATCAAGCTAAACAACCTGGGTGTGTATCACATCATCTCTCTGTGCTTTGGTTTCCTCATCTGTAAAGTGAGGAGGTTGGACTAGATGCTTGTCCAGTTCTAAAAGATGACAGTTCTAGGGGTAGAGGCTTGTATATTGACTTGTGTAGATCTGCCAATGGTAACATCCTAGCACAGATTCTTAATTTATTGCTATTCATTTCTGCTTCTTCTTCTGCCTTTATTTCAACCACCCACTCATTCTGATTTAGGGAACGTGATTTCAGAGTGAGACATTAATGGTTCACAGTGTCACAGTTTAGATATGTGATCTTGAAACAGATGAGGTCCTCACTACACACAGTGCACACAAAAAGCCTTTAATTAAACATGTGAAATATATTAATCACATGCTCTTGAGAAAACTGTAAAAAGGATCCATCCCAGGCCCAGATGTGCCCTTGGAAAGAATTGGGCCAGCAAAAGAGGGGGAGGAGTGGGAGATTTAGCTGTGATTATTCCCATCTGTTGTTCTTTCAAAAAAAATTTTCCTAAATGAACACTAGATGTGGGAAAAATTATAAGAAGCCAATAACAAAGCCGGACCAAGTATGTAGAGTTAATAAGTTAATGTCCTTAAAATTTGAAATAGGATTAAAATCTAAAATTCTCATTACTTATTGCTTTTTTCCCCCTTAACTTCATTCTTCTTCAGCTTGGATACTTCTGTCATGAGCCCAGAGCATACCATATATTATGGCAGATAAATCCACTCCATGGGGCTTAACATGATCAAAATTTTCCACACAAACTTTTGGACACTTACTATAGTCATCCAAACATGCTTGGAGAAAAGTGATATCAATTTTCCTAATTCATTTAAAGAGTGAAGACTATCCCAGGCTGTCAGTGGGGGTAGAACTCAGTTGAAGGTATAACCTTAATATGCCATCTTTTAATTTAACAAACAGAAACATGTTACAGCAGAGGATATATTTTACATTATTAGATATTCTATTACTTTTTCTAGATGACAGCAGAGTTTATGATAACCTTGACCCTTCGTAACCGTTAGTGTTAATAATCAAATGAACTGACTAAAATCTCATAGATATGTTAATGACATGTACAGTTGTTGATGTCTGGAGATTGTGAAGGAATGAGGTATTAAGGATATTTTTACTCTTTAATTTCTACTTTGTTGCTGTCGAATATAATTTGAGATCCTACTATACATTTATATGTCTTAAGATGATAGCTTTATGGTTGTGCTTGACCATTTTAACGTAATTTCATTCAAGGCAGTTAATGAAAA
>NW_012149730.1:5053424-5054672 GCF_000956105.1 Propithecus coquereli | reverse complement strand
TTTTTAAAAAGACAAATGATAACTAGTGTTGGCAAGAATGTAGAGAAAAGGGAATGCTTATGCACTGTTGGTGGGATTGTAAATTGATACAGCCATTATGGAAAATAGTATGGAGTTTCCTCAGAAAAACTAAAAATAGAACTATTATATGAACAAGCAGTCCCACTTCTGGATGTATATCTCAAGGAATTAAAATCAGGATCACGAAGAGACAGCTGCACTTCACGTTCTTTGCAGCATTAGTCACAATAGCCAAGTTAAGGAAAAAACCTAAGTGTCTGTAGATGAATAAAGAAAATGTGGGGCATCTATAAATGGAATTTGAGCCATACAAAAGAAGAAAATCTTGCTATTTGTGACACCATGGATGAACCTGGAGAATATTATGCTGAGTAGAACAAACCAGACACAGAAAGACAAATACTGCACGATCTCACTCATATGTGGGATCTAAGGAAGTTTAACTCTTAGAAACAGTAAAATGGTGGTTCCCAGGGTCTAGCAGGAGGGAGAGATGGGAAGATTTTGGTCAAAGGGTACAAACTTTCACTTATAAGCTGAGTAAGTTCTGGAAACCCAATGTACAGCATGATGACTACAGTTAGTAATAATGTATACTTGAAATTTGCTAAGTGAGTAGATCGTCGATATTTTCACCACACACACAAAACAAGGGTAAGCATGTGAGTGATGGATCTGTTTGTTAGCTTAGTTGTAATCACTTTATAACATATATGCATATCAAAATATAACATTGGATTCTTTAAATGTGTACAATTTTTATTTGTCAATTTTTTCTCAATAAGCTAGAGGAAAGAAAGATGAGTTTTATTAAGTCTTTAAGGAGCAAATGGCTTCCAACTTGTACCAATTATTTCAGAAAAAGAAAAAATATCTCAACTGATTTTAATGCTATTACATTCTTGATGCCTGTAATAGGCAAAATAATGGCATCTCAAATATATCTATGTCCTAATCACTGGAACCTGTGGACGTGTTATAATACATGTCAAAGGACAACTAAGGTAGCAGCTGGAATGAACTAATGCCTCAAGTGGAAAAGGACAATGTAAAAAAAAAAGTACAGATAAATCTCATTTATAAACAAATATAAGCATACTAAATCAAAGATTGGAATGAAATCCATACAGCAGTATGTGTTAGGGTTTCTCCTAGAAGGTAGAGATAGCTCTGTTTCAGAGTTTATTTATATAAGGTACTATATTAGCAAATTAAAGGAAATATATG
>NW_012149730.1:5035932-5051568 GCF_000956105.1 Propithecus coquereli | reverse complement strand
TGCCCTTCTGCCTAGTGATGCAGGCAGATGGAGGTGACCTTTGAGAGTGGAATCCAGAGGAATAAATGCCCCACCTAAATTCTCCTACCTCCCTCTCATCTCCTGCCAGGGCTCCCGTTGGCTGACCCTAGCTGGAAGCCAGACTTAAGGGATCCTAGTGATAAAGTCCATAAAGGTCAGCCTTCCAGAGAAGAATGCAGAGTGGAGAGGAGGGGAGCGGAAGAGGCCAATGGTAGACAACTGACACAAAAAGCAATATACTGTGCGATCCTATTGTGAAGATTGTGGATAACAAATGGTACTGGGTAGCTTAGAACGAAGTTTGTGAGTGTGTGAGGCAGAGATTCTACACTTACCTGAACAGAAACAAAGGTGATCTGCTCTAGAAAAGTATAAATGATGTAAAAAGTGGCTCAGTGATGACACATCTTGATGTTGGATATGCTCATTAGAAGTTTGAATAAAAGCATTTAATGAAATGTGAGTGATGGGAAAAGGAATGTTTCTAAAATAATTTATTATATAATATGATTTGAAATGTGCATGTTAAATGACATTAACATAAAATGTGATCACAAACATTTAATTATTTTATTTGTTTTTGTATTCAAGTTATGCAAAACTTTTTGTATGTCCTCAATTGGAACACTGAGAGATAGTCTTAAATTTGAGGCTACCTTACATCCCAACACACATAGTATGTAAAGAACTCTGGAAAGAATGACAGGTCACTATAAAAATGGATAAAAGATATGAGCTACCAGTTCAAAGAAGAGGTAAACAAAACAAACAATGAACACAAGAGGACATTTATCTAGTAATCAGAAAAAGTTAAAACGAGATATCATTTTGTACCCATTTGACTGACAAACATCAAAAAGTTGGAAGATGTTTTCAAGTATGTACGTAAAAAAGATCTTATCCACTGTTGCTAAGAGTGTCGAAGGTTCCCACCACTTGTCAAAACATTTGCCAATATCTAGTGAAGTATTTAATAACAGCTTAAGACCTGCTTGCTTGCTTGCTTTATTTATTTATGAATGAGACAGGGTCTCGCTCTGTCACCCTGGATAGAGTGCAGAGGCATCATCATAGCTCACGGCAACCTCAAACTCCTAAGCTCAAGTGATCCTCCTGCCTCAGCCTCCCAAGTAGCTGGGACTACAGGCAGTGCCACAACGACCAGCTAATTTTTCTATGTTTAGTAGAGAGAGGGTCTCACTCTTGCTCAGGCCGGTTTTGAACTCTTGAGTTCAAGCCGTCCTCACACCTCAGCCTCCCAGAGTGGTAGGATTACAGGCACGAGCCACCACACTCAGCCAAGACCCACTTGCTCTATATCTAGGTTCATGTAAGTTGATCTGGAACCTCTTGTACATGTATACAGAAAGATATGTAAAATATGTTCATTGCTGTATTTTTGTAATAGTGAAAAACTCGAAGTAATCTGATATCAATCAATAAGGGAATGGATAAAATGTGGTTTATTCGTATGTTGGAAAATTAACAGCAATTAAAACAAATCAAAGCAGTGTATGTCAGGATGGAGAAACCTTAAAGGTGAAAGAAAAAGCAAGCTTCAGAATGATTTATATTATAGAATAGCATTTACATAAACCCAAAGCCATACTATATATTGTTTTTGTATTCATAAATGTAGGAAAAGTATAAAAAACTTAACTGGAAGGGACATGCCAAATTCCTCTGAGTAGCTGTCTTTGGATTGGAAGGGAGGGGAATGGGAATGGGACTGGGTGAGCATCGGCTGCATCAACGAGTACAATGTCTTGGCTTGAAATACTCGAGTGTGTGTTTATATTTTGGTTAAATTTAGACTCAGTTCCTTTTATGACTGAACATATTTCTAAGAATTTCAACTACAGCCGACATAATTGTTTATTATTTGGAGGGCAAATGGAGATTTGTGTTCTTAGTGTTATGATTTTCAGGGCAAGTTATAAAATGGTTGATTGGATTAATCATACCCATTTTCTATATCTTATTGCTCCACTAGTCCAGCAGGGGGGACTTTTAAATGGAAGAATTTGATCTCCAGATAATGGAGGGGTAGGAAGACAAATGCAGTCATGTATGTGGCTATCTGGGAGCATATTTTTTAAAATTAATGAGGCTTTTTCCCACCAACTTGAAGGTGACATGCTTCTAAGGTGGAAACAGTATGTGGGGAGAGAATGAAAAACTTGAGCAACTTTCCAATTTATATTGTCAACTTTATTGTGGCACGATTTTTGATTAAATATTGACCCTATCTGTCTTCCAATGTAATCATGACTTATAAGCAGAAACCAAACAAATTAGTTTTAAAATTAATGCCCACTGCTCTTAATTATCTGTGTTGCTCACTCTTGTCCCTATTCTTCATATATTAGTTTCTCTCTGTTATATCTGAGCTACATTGTTCTCTTCTAGTTCAGTTGGCTTCTCTGAGACCTCAGCTTGAATTGAATCCTTTCCATCTCTCTAATTGAGTCGAGCATTCACTGTGTGTGAATTTCTCATGCCCCGTTTCCTATCTCTTTAGGAAGTTTTTATTTCTTATGAACATTTTACAAATTAACCCTACCAGTGTTTTTTCCCCATCTGAATACTTCCCGATCTCCTCCCATTGAAACTACTATTGTAATCATTGCATTGCCTTGTATGTATTCCATTTGTATATACTGCCTTGTCTGCATTAACAAACATTTGTAGCAACTTCCCAAGAATACTTTATGCTATCAAGGGGACAGAAGTATAATAGACTATTCACTAACGACCTGCCAATTTCTATTCCACCCATACCTCTCCTCTGAGCTTCTGCCTATTCAATAGACCATTTGGATATCTCTGAGTACCTGAAACTCAACATGATGAAGACCTGACTAACATCCCCCCAAACCTGCTCTTCCTTCTGTGTTTTCTACCTGGTCAGTAGCACCTCCATCTACCAGGATGTGCAAGTTAGACTGTCATCCTTGAAACTGGATCTTCTTTCCTTATTTCTTATACCCCATTTTCTTCCAATGTTTGTCATTTTTGCTTTCTACACATCCCATACATGTGTCTAGATTTGAGCCACATACCATCATCCATCATCTGGACCATTGCAGCAGACAGCTACTGGCCTCCCTCTGCTTTCTATGGCCATCGTTCAGCATGTTCTATATGCTGCAGCCAAGGGGAGCTCTTAAAAATGTGTATGTAGTCATATCACACAAACACCCAAACCCTCAATCCTTCCCAATTTTAGGGTGAGCTTAAAACCCTATCCTCAAACTAGACATCAAAATTCCTTACATGGCCTGTAATGCCCCGTAAGGTCTGTTCCCTGTTCCCTCTAACATCCTCTCCTTTATCCACACTAATATTAGAAATCATTTCCCCTTTGTTGATGCCTGGATTGCCTTTCATGACACCCCACTCCATCCAGTTGACTCCTACTCTTCTTTCAGATTTCTCCTCCCTTGCCACTTCCTTAGGGAAGTTTTTCCTGACCTTGCTGAATTGGTTAAATCCTCCCATTATTAATTCTCAGAGCACTCAATACCTAATATCCTTCTTAGTACAAGCATAGGAATAATATTACATTTATTTGATTGAAGTGTTTCTCCTTCTATACCTGCACTGTCTAATATAGTAGCTAGTAGCTAGATGTAGCTAGTTAAATTTAACTAAAATTAAAGGAAATAAAAAATTCAATTGTCTAGTCACACCAGATACATTTCAAGTTCTCAAGAGCCACATGTGGCTAGTGGCTACCATACTGGGCATCAGAGAATAAAGAATATTTCCATCACCAAAGGAAGTTCTGTTGGACAGCAGGCACCAGAAGATAAGCTCTTCAAGGGCAGATAATAGTTCTTCTTTTTTTCTGTCATCTTTCTATCTGTCTTTTTGTCTTTGCTTTGCCATGGTATTCCCAGTGCCTAGCAACATCTGGCCCAAAGAAGATCCTCCAAAACATTTGTTAAAAAACAATAACAACAACAAAAATGAGTTAATGAATGAGTGCCTCAGAGCCTTGTGAGGACAATATAGAACAGTTAAGAGTGTCCCAGATTGTGAAGCTTTCACCAGGGCTGGTATTTGCAAACCATTGCTCCCAGAGGAGTCAGCACTATGTGCATCTCACATGCTCAGTTATTGACAGCCTGCATAATGCTTTGTTTTACTGTCTCAAAACTATACTTGGCAACACATGGGCTGGAGATCCTTCATGAACATTTTGTAAGAGAGGGCGCTTTGTGGAAATGAAAAAGTACCTGAATAAAGCACTATATGTACTAGCAGATATTTATCAGTTTTCGGCAGTGAATGATTGTCATATCTGAGATGTGTTCTTATGCCTAAGGGAATATGCTAAATTATATGAGGGATCATGTTTGTTATTTTACTTTATTTTAGTTTAATTTTATTTTGAATGGAGTGAAGAGTTAATGAAGTATAGTCCAAGAAACAATTAAGAGAGGCTTTGATTTAATGGAAACCCATGTTAAAGCTAGAAAACTCTACAAAGGGTTCTCCTACTTTAACAGAGGCGCCTACAAATTATGGCCCATGGGCCAAATGCAGCCCAAAGCCTGTTTTTGAAAATAAAGTTTTATTGGAAAAGCTACATGCATTTAGTTTTTCATCTACGGCTACTTTCACCCCATAATGGCAGAGTTAAATATTTGGGACAGAGACAGTATAGCCCACAAACCCTAAAATATTTACTACCTGGTCCTTTATAGAAGAAGTTTTCCAACCCCTAATGGGTTTAGTGGGTTTAGTACCAATCCACTAAATTATAGTGGCTTCTTTCTCTCTCAACCTCTGAAACGCCCTTGCTAGAAGATGAGCTGCAAATGAAAATTGGATATGACCTTAAAAGTTTGATTCATGTAGAAACCCATTTCCAATGGACTTACGTAAATAATATCCAATAATTTGTGTTCTTTAAATAGATGGCTGTTTAATGTAGTGGAAGAATATCCTTATTTTTAGGATTTTGTTTTCCTTTGAACAGACCGTAAAATAAAGAGTAACATGTCTGTGTGGAAGCTTCACATCACTGATCACAATTCCTGCCTTGCAAAATAGCATAATATAATACCGAGCAGGAAAGAAAGTGAAAGGATTGGTAACGGTGAGGAAAATTTAGGCAAGTGTTTTTTTAAATTGTGGTAAAGTATACATAACATAAAATTACTATCTTTTAAAAAAATTTTTAAGATATTTTTTATTTATTCAATACTTCTGGGGACTATGTCACTCTAGATGATCAAGTTTTACAGTGAATGGTTAATGTTCATCAATGCATAGGTTCCCCCTTTTAAATCAGTTAGAATACAATAGAATAAACCAAAATATACAGGGTGGTTTATAAAATGATTCTGAAAATGTAATACGTGTCACAGAATCATTTTTATGACTGTCATTAAGACAGTCTCACAATATACAAAGGAAAAATTTTATTTGTTAAAACTTTTCAGTTTCTATTGTAGATAAATTACAACTTTACTATATGTTAAGACATCTTAAAAATATCATCAAACCAGGGGGGATAAAAGTAATCTTTATTGAGTTTTAAATTGTGCCAAAATTATCATCTTAATCATTTTTAAATGTAGTGTTCAGTAGTGCTAAGTATATTCACATTGTTGTGCGACCAATCTCCATAAGTCCTTTTATCTTGTAAAACTGAAACTCCATATCCGTTAAAGGTTAACTCCCCATTTCCCCCTCCCCCAGCCCCTGGTAAGCACTATTTTACTTCTGTTTATGATTTTGACTATTCTAGGTACCTCATATAAGCGGAATCATAACAATATTTATCATTTTGACTGGTTTATTTTACTTTTTATAATGTCTTCAAAGTTCATCCATGTTGTAGCATGTGTCAGAATTTTCTTTGTTTTAAAGGCTGACTAATATTCTATTTTATTATTTATTTATATTGTATTTTATATACATGATCCATTTTGCTTATCCATTTATCTGTCAATGAACACTAAAGTTGCTTTCTCCTTTGGCTTTTGTGAATGCGCTGCTGTGAACATGGTGTGCAGCAGGCAGGTGTCTTTATGAAATTCTTCTATGACATGCCCTCCTTGCCCCTTTGCTCCCCAGATTAGTAGCGTAAACTTGGGTTCTGGACCAAGTAGGACCTGGGTTGCAACCCTGGTTTTTTCCCTTAGGGGCTGTGCAATCTTGGGCAAGTTACTCCTCTGAGCTCGTTTTATTCTCTGTAATAAAAGAATAGTGATATTTACACCAAGTTGTTTTAGGAGTTAAAAGAGACTTCGTGTGGAGCCTTTACACAATGTTTGATGATACATAGTAAGAACTCAATAAATTTATGTCCCTCTTTTCCCCTCAAATGTATCATCTCTCCTTCTCTGATCACTTATGCACATCTCCTTCCTTAACTCTCGATTTACTGCAAGAAGAATCACAAACATATCCATGAAGCCTGAAGTTGGCTTGCATTGTTAACACTAAAAAAACATTTCCTCCTAATAGAAGGGCCCAGTAGAATTGATCCAACATTGCTTAACTAAACTAATATTACTTAGAATTTCAGGGTTCTTTTGAAAGAGTAGTGACAAGAAGTCTTATGATCCTATCTTTAAGTTCCCTTTCTTAAAAGCAAGAAACAGTATTTTTTTCAAAAGAAGTTTCTAATTTTTAAATTCAATTCAACAAAAACTTCGAGGGAGTGCCAAATTTGACCAAAATATATTCCCTAATGCATAACTAAATTGGGCCCACTTGTTTGATCTTGATCATAGTATGGGAAACAGGGCATTTACATGTTCATGTTGGCAGCTAACATTCGATATCATTTCCTTTGGATGGTGTCATTGAGATAAATGCTTCTTTGTGGTCCATCCTAAATATTATAGTATAGTGGCTTTAGTAGTAATAGTCTGTTTACTTAAACTCAATTTAGTGATATAAATATTTAAAATATCAGCAAAAATATACTTTTAAATATTTGGAAAAGTGTACAGAAAGACTCTAATTTTAGATGTTGGCAAAACACTATAAAGGAAAAAGATGTGGGATTTGCTCTGCTTGAAAAATTAAATTTAATGATTATTTTATTTTGAGAAAAAAGAGAATAGCTTGAACTTTGGTTAAGAAAAATAATGTAAAGAAGAAGAAAATTTGGTAAAGAGGACATAAAAATTGGACAGATACATACAAATAATACTTGTTTTTAAAATTCTGCACATTAGCCTGGGGACTGGCCCACCCAGTCACTGGCCACAACCGCTGCCGGTGCCCATGCATGGGGCTCAGGGATCTGAGGGCTGGCATGCCGTGGCTACTGTCACCACCAACATCATGCATGCTCCCCAGGGACCTAAGGACCTGCTCACCTGCTCAGTCTACCACTGCTACTGCTGGCACCTGAGCAAGCCACCTGGAAGCCCAAGGATTGGCCTTCCCAGACCTGCTACCATCAGTGCCCACATATACTATCTGGGGAATCCAAGGACTTGTACACCTGGCCCACTACTGCCACTATTGGTACTGAAGGACTGGTCTACCTGGTGTTCCTGTCCCCAGCAAAGCCTTACCACTGCCTCACCTATCAACCACAGCCTAAGCCACTGGCGCTGAGTACAGCTGAAGAAATCATGCAAAGCACCCACCTAGAATCAAAGCCATAATGCCTACCTAACCAATACCATAGGAACATCTTTAGGAAAAAGTCTTTCTCTACAAAAACCAATCCATAGAATTGGAAGAAGCAACTGTTACACCAGATATGCAAAATCAACATAAGAACAAAAGAATCATTAAAAGCAAGAAAACATGACATCTACTAAGAAGCACAATAATTTTCAAGCAACAAATTCCAACAAAAAATCTATAAAATGCCAAAAAACTTCAAAATTAATGACATTAAAGAAACTCAGCTACAGGAGAATACAGATATACAATAAAAATAAATCAGGAAAATAATTCATAATCTGAATGAGAAATTCAACAAAGAGATATAAAAAAACAAATTCTGAAAGTGAGATTCAATAAATGAAATTAAAAAATATAATCAAGAGCTTCAATAGCCTAGATCAAGCAGAAAAAAGAATTTCAGAACTTGAAGGTGGATCTTTTGAAATAATCTAGTTAGACAAAGAGGAAAAAAGAAAAGAAAACAAAGAAAAAAGGCTGCATGACATATGGGGCACCATAAAGTGACAAAATATTAGAAAATTGAGAGTTCCAGAAGGAAAAGAGATGGGAAAAAGCATAGAAAACTATTTAACAAAATAATAGCTGAAAACTTCTGAGGTCTTGCAAGAGATATAAACAGCCAGATAGAGGAAGCTCAAATATCCCCAAATAGATTCAACCCAAAAAGATCTTCTCCAAGGCACATCATAGTCAAACTTTCAAAAGTCAAAGACAAAGAGAGAATTCTAAAAACAGCAAGAGAAAAGTATCAAATCGCATATAAAAGAATTTCCATAAGACTAACAACAGATTTCTCAGTAGAAACCTTACAAGCCTGTAGAGAATGGGATGATATATTCAAAGCGCTGAAAGAGAACAAAACTTTTAGACAAGGATATTATACTTAGCAAAGCTATCGATCAAAAATGAAGAAGAAATAAAGTCTTCCTCATATAAGCAAAAGCTGAGGGAATTTGTCACCACTAGACTGGCCCTACAAGAAATGCATAAGGAAATCCTACATCTGGAAGTGAAAGGACAGTATCTACCATCATGAAAAAAACATAAAAATATAAAAACATAAAACTCACTGGTACAGCAAACACACAAATGGGAAATAGAAAGGCATCAAACATTATCACTATAGAAAACCACTAAACCACAATGTTAAATAATAGAGGAAGTAAAAAACAAAGAATATACAAACAACAGGAAAACAATTTAAAAAATGTCAGGAATTAGTCCTCACTGATCAATAACAAGCTTGAATGTAAATGGATTAAATTCCCACTTAAAAGATATAGACTAGCTGAATGAATAAAAAAATTATAACCCAACTATATGTTGCTTATAAGAAACTAACTTCACCTGTAAAGACACATATAGACTGGAAGTAAAGGAATGGAAAAAGATACTTCTATATGCAAGTATGCACTATATGCATACTTTCTATATGCAAATAGAAACCAAAATCAAGCAGCAGGGTAGTTATAATATCAGATAAAACAAAATTTAAGTCAAAAACAGTGAAAAGAGATGAAGACCATCATTATATAATGATAAAGGGATCAATGCAGTAAGAGGATATAACAACATATTTGTACCCAACACCAGAGTACCCAGATATATAAAGCAAATATTATTAGATCTAAAGAGAGAGAGACTCCAATACAATAATAATTGTGAACTTCAACAACACACTGTTCTTTTTTATTATTTCAGAAAATTGGTCAGGGATAATTGTTTGAAATGGTTTTTAAACCTCTGTTAAATTAAATATGTAGATATGTCTTCATTCTGTGTTTCAGTTTTCCTAAGCTGGAAGTGCATTCCATTGAAAACTGATCAAGTCCTTGTGCACGTTAGATAGGTTTGGTTTCAAAGGCTGTAGAATTGGTGCTTGGAAATACTTCTTTAGAACACTTCTAACCCCTCAAAAAATCTTTAGCCAACCAGTATTAGTCATGGGTTGCTGAGTGAGAAGAGAAAATGACTGATTTTTCCTCTGAAAGTGTGAATGTGATGTCTTTGATATAGAAAGAGAATGAATTTTGGCTTCAGATCTGTGTCAGAATCTCAATTCTTTAACTTTGGCTAAGTTTTTTTTTTTTTTTAACTACCCCATGTTTCAGTTTCTTCACTTATATAATTGAATCTATCTGAATTTCATGTGAAGATTTACAGAGGTACCATGGATTTACAGAGGTAACATTGATCATGCTCTTAGAACAGTGCTTGTTGCTGGTGGAGACTTGATGAATTCTAGTTCTTTTCACTTTTCTTTCTATCAGTATACATAAACTGTTTAGTTGTCTTTGAATTGGGATTTGGGGCCCCAGACAATTGAAATTAGAGTTTTGACACTCTAACACTTCCTCTTCCTAGAGCTTATTCTCAAAAATTATTTTGATAGACTTACACTGAATGAAAGATTATATAATCACGTACACATCAATCAGGCATACCTTCATGCATTTGGACAAAATTGATAGCAGGGCAAGGAAAAAGGAGGAAATTTTATATGTTGATGATTGCTAGCAATATACTACCTCATTATAAGGAGGGAATGAAGTAAAGCCTGTCCTATTAGGGCTTGATGCCATTCAGTCATGACTTTCCTAGAATATGTCAGTATATGCGTTCTGAAGAGTAGCTGGGAGAAGGACCAACATTTATTTCCCTGCATTAGTGAATGGTTCATCCATCCCTTAGCCCATTCATCCCACAGGTGTTTTAAGTTCTCAGGAAGTGTCAGGCACTGTCATAGCCCCCAAATCTAACAACAAATAAGACACATCTCTGCTCTGGTGGAGGGAATGCGGTTTAGGGATACTGGTTGAGTATCTCTTATCGGAAATGTTTGGGAGCAGAAGTGATTGAAATTTTGGATCTTTTTTGATTTTGGAATATTTGCATTATATTTACTAGTTCATCACTAGTCCAAAAATCCAAAATCCAAAATGCCCCAATGAGCAATTTCTTTGAGCCTCATAATGGCACTCAGAAAGTTTCAGATTTTGGAACGTTTTGGATTTTTGGATAAATCCTGTAATAAGCAAATACATATGATGTCAGGTAGCAATAAATGCAATAACAAATAAAAACCAGTTAGGAGAAAGAGGGTATGTGTGTGTGTCGTGCACTTTTCTACATAAGGTGGTCTACACAAGTCTCTAGAAGAGAGATTAGAACAGAGGATCAAATGTTGCGAGGGCACAAGACTTGTAGGTCCTTGAGGGATGGGTTTCCAAGCAGAGGTGACTGAAAGCATGACAGTCCTAAGCAGCATGTTTGGTGCATCTGAGGGATGGCAAGGGAGCTGGTGCAGGGGGAGCAGAGTGAGCGAGGGGGAATCAGAGAGGGTGAGGTTAGAGACATGGTGGGGCCAGCACACAGGGCTGAGCACATGCATGGATTAGATTTTGGCTTTGAATCCAAGAGAAATGGGAAGCCATGGGAGAGTTTTGAACATGATCATATTTACCTTCTAACAGGATCATTCTGGCTGCCATCAGAGAATAGTCTTCAGGGGGTGGGGAGGATTGGCAGAAACAGGGATACGGGCTAGGAGGCCATTACCAAGGCTAGTGAGAAGCATGTTTCCCTCAGTGCTGGCTGTTAAATTGTTAATAAAATATACCTCCATATGGCATTCTTTCTCAAAATCCAAATTCTTTCTAGTGTCTACAGACTATTTCATTAATCCCAGCCTATTTCTCTTGGCGTATCCTTTTATTTCCCTGTATATACTACCCCTCAAAGGTAAAGAACTGGACTAGAATAATAATAGTGGTGGAGAATAGTTGGATGTTGGATCTACTTCAAAGGTAGAGAGGACAGGATTTGATGATGGACTAGATAAGGGGTATGAAAGAAAGAGGAACAAAGAGTGACACTTATGAATTGGGCCTAACTTAGAAGGGTGGAAGAGAAGGCTAAGAGAGAGGCAGGTGCTTGGGAATACTGTCACGTCTCTTTCATTCTCTAAGAATATCCTATTCCAACACAGTTTTTGGGTGGAATCCTACCTTAGGCTTATCAGCCCTGTACTTCCTATGGTTTAGTTGACTGCTGAAGGTTGACTCTGTGGGATATAAGAGAATTTCCCAACACGAATGGTATTCTGAAAGAGAAATTGGGAGGAGCATAAAACACAAATTGTACCTATTTGACTGCTTAGCCAAGGGCTAGCCCTGTTTATTAAGGACTGGTCCTGACTGTCTCCCTAGAGGCCCAAACAGCTGTAGGTGATTCCCAACATGGCAGAGGTTGCAATGGCCATTAAGCCTCCAAAAATGAATCTTGAACTTTTCCAAGTTTTAGTTAGTTAAAGCATAGTACTGCAAGAGGAAAGGACTCAGAGAAGGTCACAGCTGATAGAGACTTTAGCTAAAACCTAGATTGAAACTTGGAGAGAGGGATGTGAAGAGTAGCAGAGACAGGACTAGAACCTGGGTCTTTGACTCCCAATCCAGGATTCTTTTGGCTGTATCATGCTGGAGAGAATATGAAAGTCCCAAGTTTGCACTGCTTTGGAACAACTCATCATTTACTCTCTGAAGACTAGAGATCAATGAAGCCTTCGTCATATACTACTTTGAGTCCATATTCACAGATCTCTTGCTTTATCCTGAGGAGGAAACTGGTGTTTGACTCGGTTTCCTGGTCCAAGCAAACAAAGAATGGCAAAAATGTTAATAGTTCTTACTTTTCTTTTGGGATAGAATATTACTTTCACATTCAGGAAATGATGGATTGCAAGTATAAAGGTTGAAAAAGGACAGTGTTGTAATGAGCAGATGTTACCATCATGAGTGTGGGGATAATTAAAATTCATCTACAGATGAATAGATAGATAACTTCTATGAAAATAAATTTGTAATATTTCCATTTCCTTGCCTTATCAAACTGGCAGTTTAAGGCAAAATGGCTTAGCTTGAATACTAGGCAATAAAAGTAAAATGGGAGGTATCAATCTACCGGACTTCAAACTATTCTACAAGGCTATTGTAATGAAAACATCTTGGTACTGGCACAAGAACAGAGACATTGACCAGTGGAACAGAACTGAGAACCCAGATATGAAACCATCCTCATATAGCCATCTAATCTTTGACAAAGCGGACAAAAACGTACACTGGGGAAAAGAATCCTTATTCAATAAATGGTGCTGGGAAAATTGGATAGCCACATGTAGAAGACTGAAACAGGATCCACACCTTTCACCTCTCACAAAAATCAACTCATGGTGGGTAACAGACTTAAACCTGAGATGTGAACGTTTAGAATTCTAGAAGAAAATGTTGGAAAAACCCTTATAGATATTGGCCTAGGCAAAGAATTTATGAAGAAGAATCCAAAGGCAATCACAGCAACAACCAAAATAAATAAATGGGACCTGATCAAATTAAAAAGTTTCTTCACAGCCAAAGAAGCTGTCACAAGAGCAAACAGACAACCTACAGAGTGGGAGAAAATTTTCCCATGCTACACATATGATAAAGGGCTGATAACTAGAGTCTACTTAGAACTCAGGAAAATCAGCAAGAAAAAAATCAAACAACCCTATCAAAAAGTGGGCTAAGGACATGAACAGAAACTTTTCAAAAGAAGACAGAATAATGGCCAAGAAACATATGAAAAAATGCTCAACATCTCTAATCATCAGGGAAATGCAAATCAAAACCACAATATGATATCACTTATCTCCAGCGAGAATGGCCTTTATCAAAAAGCTCCAAAACAATAAATGTTGGCGTGGATGTGGAGAGATAGGAACACTCATACACTGCTGGTGGGACTGCAAACTAGTGCAACCTCTGTGGAAAGCAATATGGAGATACCTGAAAGAGATACAAGTAGAACTACCATTCGATCCAGCAATCCCATTACTGGGCATCTACCCAAAAGAACAAAAGTCATTCTATAAAAAAGACACCTGCACTCGAATGTTCATAGCAGCACAATTCACAATTGCAAAGATGTGGAAACAACCCAAGTGCCCATCAATAAATGAGTGGATTAATAAAATGTGGTATATGTATTCCATGGAGTACTATTTAGCTATAAGAAACAATGGTGATACAGCACCTCTTGTATTTTCCTGGATAGAGCTGGAACCCATTCTACTAAGTGAAGTATCCGAAGAATGGAAAAATAAGCACCACATGTACTCACCAGAAAATCAGTTTCACTGATCAACATCTAAGTGCACATATAAGAATAACATTTATTGGATGTCGGGCAGTTGAGAGGGGGGAGGAGGGGATGGGTATATGCATACATAATGAGTACAATGCTCACCATCTGGGAGATGGACACACTTGAAGCTCTGACTTGGGGGGGAAGAGGGATAAGGGCAACATACATAACCTAAACATCTGTACCCCCATATTATGCTGAAATAAAAAAAAAAAAGAAAGAAAATGGCTTGGCTTGAATTTCAGCCATCTTTTTCAGAATGCTGAGGGAGGTGCTACGAGGTAGTAAAAGATCCAGGGTAGACTGCTAGAGAGAGAGAAAGAAATGTTATGCAAGGAGTCAGCCTCTGAAAGATTCAGATTTGGTTGTTTATTTCCATTGAAATACTTTTAAAATGTAGGTGGAAGTTTGTGAACACCTTCACACTGGGACCAAGATCATCTCTGATTACTACAGAGTTATCACATCCATATGTCAACAATAGTTATTGTTCACACAAACTGTAGTCATGCTCTCAGCTTCTCCCTCTCTCTTCACCCCTCCGTGTTTTCTATCTCTCACTCTATCTCTCACTCTTTCTGTAAAATCAAATAGAATGGAACAGTCCAAACTTTTAGTGAAAGTTGTATTGCCTTAGTTATATGCTTAATATTAAAGCATAATATCCAGCTTGATTTCCAAGTTCATTGACTCTAAACCTTACTAAGATTTAAGGACTCGTTCAGTTCTGTACCAGTTGATTAGTAGCAGATGCTTCTTTTTTGTTTTAATAGGGAAAAGTTTTTCACATCTCTAGATTTCTTACCCTGGTATATTAGGGTTATCCAGAGAAACCGAACAAATAGTGTGTGTGTATATGTAGATGTAGATAGATAGATATAAGAGATTTCTTATGGGAATTGACTCATGTAACTGTGGAGGATGACAACCTCCAAATTTGCTATTTGCAAAGTGGAGAATCATGAAAGCTGGTAGTGTAATTCAGTACAAGTCCAAAGGCCTGAGAACCAGGATCATAGATACCTGAGGGCAGGAGAGGTTGGATGTACCAGTTCAAACCAAGCAAATTCGCCCTTTCTTCACCTTTTTCTTCTATCTGGGACTTCAACAAATTGTGTATGATCACTCACTTTGGTTAGACCAATCTTTTTACTCAGTATACTCATTCAAATGCTAATTTCTTCCAAAAACATGCTCACGGACAGACCCAGAAATAATGTTTTACCAGCTTTCTGGGCATCCTTAGCTCAGTCAAGTTGACACATAAAATTAACCATCATGAATCCACCCCTTGTCAACATGGCATCTGTATTCATCTCCTTAAGCCATACTTAATCTCCAAAAGAAGATGAAAACAAAGTGATAATTTCATCCAACATGATACAAGTATCCTGTGTAAAACCAAAAATGTACTAATCCCTTCCCCAGAAGAGAAGGTAAAGTCCTTGAGTGAAGTTTATTCTTCTCCTGATATTTTGTAAGTTAAATACCATGATGTAAAATTAACAATACTTAAATACTGATATAAAGTTAATACATATTATGTTATATAATAAGGGAATAAGAGAGGAAGGATAGATAACAAAGATATTTGTATAATGTATGTATATATACACACAAATGTATTCATAACAAAATAAAAACATATTCATGACAATTACAGTTCTTGTTTCTATAACATGTGATCATACCTGGTATTTATAACTGCCTTCTTCTACTACCCATTCTGTATTCTCTTTGCCTTCAGCAAGAAACCACCTCAGCTGG
>NW_012149730.1:5033655-5034667 GCF_000956105.1 Propithecus coquereli | reverse complement strand
ATGTGGCAAGTGCTTCTAGCTAAGGGCAGGCTCACAGCTCATGCTGGGCCTTTGGGGTTCTTCAGTGGAAAAGGAGAGCTTTATCATGTCTCTTGATTGCAACAACCTGCCACCTGGATAAAGGATACTATAATCCCAAATTTCAGCTGAAGTGTTTATTGTTTTTCTTTGAAGTCTGCTTGTCCATCTGACCTTGCTCTTGCTCTTGCTCCATCCCCCTGCCCCCATTTACAACTAGTTACATGCATTTGATTGGGAGTGAAATAAAACATGAATATTAATTTTTAGGGCATTATGAAAGTTATCTCCTCAATTATCCGAATGAGTGAGCTACACTGTTTGCTGCATTATAAAATAATTTTTCCTGTTGTAATTTTAAAACTCTCTGTGTTCTAGAATCAACTATTAATATAGTGACCACAGTGTTTAGTGACCACTCAGATTTGGTAGTTCTGTCCCTAGGTGAGATCGACCTTGCGCCAGCTGAATGATTGTTGTAAGGAAGGCAATATTGACATGGCTACAGGATGTAGAACCTGATGAGATTTAGGGAGCAGCTGATAGCTGAAGCCAACCCTCTCCCCAGATTATTCCATATCAAATCTTTGTTTCCATGGCAGTAGCCTCAGTATCAGCTAGATAGAGAGAGATGCTTGCACAGGCAACAGTTGCTTAGGATCTTTTCCTCTCGGTCAAACAGGTATTGTAATGTCCAAACTAACTTCCTTATCTGTACTCAGTCACAGGGAAGTTTTGGAAGGCATTGTGATGGGTTATCTACAGACCCTTTAGTCATTCTGTGGAATACATTGCATCCATGGTGTTCATATAGTTTACTGGGCTAGGGGGTGTTTGTGTCCACAGACAGCCATCTCATGCTGTCAGACTCACACAGGACTGGCTTTTGTTACTGTGTGTGCGTGTGTGTGTGTGTGTTTTCTGCTAGGCTCAGGTTCTCTGACTTCTTTTTCTGAGCTTTCTGTACATCAATCATTTTTGTATTAAAAGATTT
>NW_012149730.1:4956395-5031895 GCF_000956105.1 Propithecus coquereli | reverse complement strand
CTATAATTCTAAGTATAGCCTTTTTCAACCTGCTATTGTCATTCAACTTTGCAATTCCTCTGTGTTGTTGCATGTCATTGTATTTCACTCATATTCACTGTTGTATAATATTGCTTTGTGAGACTATACAAAAGTGTTTCTATTTTCTGTTGATAAGTTTTGGGTTGTTCCCATTTTTTCAAGTTATAAGCTTAGCTTCCATGAACACTCTTATATATGCCTTTGGGGTGGATATGGAATTGCTGGGTCACAGTATATGCTAATACTCAACATTAAAGGATAAGGCCCAATTGTTTTCCAAAGTGATTGTTCCAGTTGGCATATGTATGAGCACGTATGTAATGGCTCCTTTTGATGCACATCCTTGCCAGTAGTTGTATTGCCAGGCTTCATAGTTTTTGCCAATCTAATGGGTAGAAATGGCATTTTATTAGTAACCAAGAAAATGCAAATTAAGATACCAGTGAGATTAGGCATTTGTTGTATGTTATTGGCCATTTTTCATTTCTCTTCTGAGAAATAACTAGTCAAATCTGTTGTCCATTTTTTCCTAATGGGTTGTCTTTTCCTTATTGAGTTGTAAGACTTTTTATGTATTTTAGTTACTCTGGCTTTGTCAATTGTATGTGTCACAGTTAACTTGTAGTTTGTAACTTTTCTCTTTGTTTGTGGTATCTGTCAATTAGCAGACATTCTTAATTTTAACATGGGTGAATGTATTAACTTTTTTTCATGGTTAGTGCTTTTTATGCCTTAAGAAAACCTCTTTTCTCCTGAGGTTATAAAGATATTCTCCCATGTTTTCTTCTAAAAGTCTTAAACTTTTGCCATTTATAATGGTGTCCTAAATCCATCTGGGATTGACTTTTGTATACAGTATGAGGTAAGAGGTTCTAGTTTCTTTTTGTTTTTCATAGACAGAATTAGTTCTCTCAGCACCATGATCTGCACAGTTAACATTTATAGCATTTGAAATTTCTGTTTGTGTCTGTCTGCCACAGGGCTTTGTTCCATTTTGAGAAAATACTTAATTTCAAATAAAAATCTCATATTTTGAATTGATATTGAATATTATCAAGTGATTGTTCTCCCTGCAAAGTTGAAATCATATGCTTTTTTCCCCATTAATCTGTTAATACTGTAAAAGACATAGACTATTAAACCACCCTTGAATTCCTGAGATAATCCCAACTCAGTTGTGATGTCATGTACATTTTTTGAACTGTTGGGTTTGGCTTACTAATATTTTGTTTAGGGTTTTTGTATATGGGTTTCTGAGTAAACTTTCCTTATTATTTTACTTTTTCAACTGTCCTTTTCTGATTTTGGCATCGATATTATGTTTGCCTCATAGAAGGCATTGGGAAATGTTCCTCTTTTCCTCTTCTCTGGAAAAGCTTGAGATAATCTGTTCTTTGGGAGTTTGATAGAATTCACCTTAAACAAATTTTTTTGACTGGAGAAGATTTTAAACTACTGATTGAATTTCTTTCATGGTTATAGTATACTTAGGCTTCCCAATATTATTTGATATAGTGTTGTTTAAGTTGTATTTTTTTCTCTAGGAAAAGCTCCCTTTAGGATTCCCAGATTTGTTGGTGGGCAAAGGCTTCATCTGCTGTTTTCAGAGCTATATCCTTCAAGGAAAACACTTTTAAAATGATGTGCACAAAGGTACTGTTTGGTGCTTTTGCAGTATATTTGCCTTGTCAGTGTAGATCACACAGCTGATATTGTCATTTAACCTCAGTAAACTTCTATTTTATCTTAAAATCCTTAGCTCTCTGGCTGCTTGTACACATGATTTTCAGAGATATCTGGGGAGATTCTGATTATGGTTTACATGATTTGTGGATGTCTCAATTATAGGAGCAGCACCCTCCTGTATTCTATCCCCAGGGAGAAAACGCTCCACTTGGGCAGCTGCAAAATGTCTTCTCCCTCTTGTATAGCTCCTGGGTGCTGCCAAAATGATGAATATCTCACTAGCTGAGAAGCACTGTGTGGTATATATGAGCCTGGGAGTATTCAGTAGGTATAAGGAACCCATTTCTTTCACCATAAACATAATAAATTCATGGTTACCATTTTTAAAAAGAACTTATATGCTGAATTGGTATCTTGGGCATCTGAAAGATATCTGTGTTGCTCAACTGCTGCATTTGCTAACAACAACCATGTGGGGAAACCATAGCAGACATTTCCAGTGTCACATATCTATTGCAGCCTCTGCATGCTTCTCATTTTATTAACAATCTGCTAACATTAGGGGAAGATTCAACAAGAAAGCAAGTTCATGTTTTTGAGGAGCTAGAGCTAGGCTGCCAAGAGCTTGACAGGTTAGTTATTTCCTTCTTAAATTTAGGCCATTTGCCTGGCTGTCCCTTACTGTACCTTATTGCAAATTTTAGCAAGTGCCTGAAACTGAGGAGTAACAGGGTCAGGTTGCCTCAGAAAAGGCATGACAGGCTGTATTTATAATATGTTCAGCAGAAAGACTTCTAGAGAGGAAAGAGTAAGATCTGATTGCTGAGCTTTTCTTATCCCACTCCACCCCTGCCTGCATCTGTTCCTTCCAAGCCCTGAACTCCTTTCTTTTATGGTATCTTGCCAGAAAAACTCATTATTTGTTCCCAGGAAATGCTTCTCCTAGAAGACTAAATGGAAAACCCAGAAAATAAATTCTAAGTTATGCTATATCTATGTTTTCTGTTCTAAACCAGATATAGTGTGTCAGTTGGGAAATATATTTTCTTCCTCATGTAAAAGTGGTAACTGTATATATTTTCTGAAATCTTAGGATCAGGGGAATAGTAGGGGTATTTTATAGCAGGGATTGGCAATTTTTTCTGTAAACAGCTAGATAGGAAATATTTTAGGGCTTGTGAGCCAGATGGTGTCTTTTGCAACTACTTATCTCTGCTACAAAAGCAGCCATTGACAAAGTGGCAATACATAAACAAATGAGTATGGCCATATTCCAATACAATTTTACTTACAAAAATAAGCAGTGGGCCAGATTTCCTCCTGGGCCATAGTTTGACAAATTTTTTTTAGAGGCATGGTTTTAAACGGATTTCCTTCAGGGTTTGCTGCATATCTATTGCTATCATTCATTTATTTAAAGCAAACTTTCTCAACTATAATACTATTGACACTTGGGCTAATTAATTCTTTGATGTGAGGGGTATTCTGGGCATTATAGGATGTTTAGCAGCATCCAGCCTCTACCTACTAGATGCCAATAGCATCTTCTGAGTTATGATAACCGAAAATGTCTCTGGACATTGCCAAATGTCTTCTGGGGGGAAAATTACTCCCTGTGGAGAATCACTGATCTGAAGTGATGGGGATGACAGAGCACATGTCACAATTGGGGACTTTAAATTGTTCAGTGTCTGAACATAGAGCAAAGGAAGGGGTATCAGGGATTGAGGTGAAGAGGTAGCCAAGGGGAAGATCATTCTGGGCCATTTAGACTTTCTTTTGAAGGTACTTGGATGACACCAAAGGATCTTATGGAGAGGGATGTGGTGGTATGTTTCATATTGTGTTTTAGAATGGTCACTCTTGCATCAGAGAAAAAAATGGGCCAGGCAGAAAATGAGTAGAGGCAGGGAGTTAAATAAGAAGATCCAGATTCCAACATTTTGACTGTTACATCTTGAACAATGCTGGTCTGGTTGCTGGTTATTAATAAATCCTTCATGTAACACTGGCCAAATCTACAAATGACTAATTAGTGCCATACAGTCAATCTACAAATTATTAAAGATAAACCTGACCTTAAAAATCAAGCTCACTTACCTTAGAACACTTATTTCCTTCTTGTTGGAAATTTCACCTTAGAAAACAAAACCCACCAAGGATGCTTCTCAAGTGTGACTATAGAGCCAGGGCAAGGATGCTGACTGTCACTATGGGATGTGTTCAACAAGCTATCATACATAGCCAAATGAATAGGCAAACTTGGTTTTAGAAAAGAACTGACTCTTGAATTGAACATTGGACTGTAGGTTCAATTCAAAAGTCAGTTTTTCCCTAAAACATAGGACTGTAGGTCCAATGTTCATTTAATACATTTACAATATCATATACAATTTGTTATGTCACCCCTGCTTCAAAAACTCTGTCACCTAGCTTCCAAGAAAACTCATGATATTTTTCAGGCTATAATTATTCTATAGCTCTTTTGTTTCTGTTTTTTTACTTCTATAAGATATTAGGTATTTGATCTTTCTTTCCAAAGACCTGGAATAGTTGCACTGAATGAGTGCTTTCTTCCCTAAATGGTCTGTTGGGAATGTGGACAAATTCTCATCATCAAATGTTCCTTTGTGGCCAGATGCGGTGGCTCATGCCTGTAATCCTAGCACTCTGGGAGGCTGATGTGGGAGGATTGCTTGAGCTCAGGAGTTCGAAACCAGCCTCAGCAAGAGCAAGACCCTGTCTCTACTAAAAAAATAGAAAGAAATTAGCTGAACAACTAAAAATATGTAGAAAAAATTAGCCGGGCATGGTGGCACATGCCTGTAGTCCCAGCTACTTGGGAGGCTGAGGCAGGAGGATTGCTTGAGCCCAGGAGTTTGAGGTTGCTGTGAGCTAGGCTGACGCCATGGCACTCTAGTTCAGGTAACAGAGCGAGACTCTGTCTCAAAAAAAAAAATGTTCCTTTGTTACATTTTTCCCCCAATTTCAGTAATTCTTATGATTGTGATGCTCAACACTATTTATCAAAGGTCTTTCCTCTCCAAGCACCATGGTAGGTAGTGGGGATACAAGGATGAGCGTTTCTGCCCACAAGGGGCTTACAGTTCCATGGAAGATGAGGGAGGGGATTTGGACATTAAAATAACAAGTACAACTGATATAATTCATATAATATGATATACTCTTCGTTAGTATTGAGGGAGGAATATGAAAATCACTGTGTCAAATCAAACTTTCCTTAAAGCAAATTATCTAATGATGCCTTTTAATGAGTATCTTTTGGGTCTTCTTTTCCTCCTTCTGGCTGAAAATTGATTCCAACTCTACTTCCTTAATCAACTCCTATTGATTTCACTTCTACTTCCTTAATAGCTATTCTCTTTGGTAAATTTATCTCTTATTGTCCAGAATCCAAATTTGGACAAAATGGACAAGTCACAGCAGTGCTCAAGGTGTTTATAAGGAGAGGTGGTCTCTCCAGCCATCAGCTGCCACCAGCGCAACATGATTTTCCTGATCACTTAAACTCACAAAAACTTAGTTTCCCCTAAGTAGGGGAAACCTCAGGGCTGAAGGATTCCAGAATATATGATTCCCACTTTAGCAAAGTGGGAGATGAGCTTAAAAATTAAATGATGGCCTTAATGTTATATGTAATACAATCTGAAATCTGAAATGCCTAAAAATCCAAAACTTTTTGAGTGCCAAGAAGACACTCAAAGGAAATGCTCATTGGAGCATCTTGGATTTCATATTTTTGGATTGGGAATGCTCGACTGGTATAATGCAAATATTAAATAAGCCAAAAAATAAAAAAACACTTCTGGTCCTAATAATTTCAGATAAGAGATATTCAATTTGTAGTTTAATTCCTTTTTGTATGTGCTCGAAATCATACTCACCTTCTTATCACCCATATTTTGATAATCCAATGAAGTAACAGAAACAGCCTTCTTTTTTTTTTTGAGACAGAGTCTCGCTTTGTTGCCTGGGCTAGAGTGAGTGCCATGGGGTCAGCCTAGCTCACAGCAACCTCAAACTCCTGGGCTCAAGCGATCCTCCTGCCTCAGCCTCCTGAGTAGCTGGGACTACAGGCATGCGCCACCATGCCCGGCTAATTTCTCTATATATTTTTAGTTGTCCAATTAATTTCTTTCTATTTTTAGTAGAGACGGGGTCTCGCTCTTGCTCAGGCTGGTTTCGAACTCCTGAGCTCAAACAATCCGCCTACCTCGGCCTCCCAGAGAGCTAGGATTACAGGCATGAGCCACCGTGCCCAGCCAGAAACAGCCTTCTTTAGGTATACATTACACATTTCACTATTCAGTGCACATTTGCATAAGCACCGAAGCACACTGCTGTGCATCTTCCACTAAGAACAATAAGTAAAGTACTGTAAACTGGAAGACAGGAAAGATTTGTGAGATTTTTTAAAATTTATTTTCCCCCCACCATCTGCCACATATCTTACTGATAGTGTAATGCTTTGGATAAAATTCAATAAATTTGGTAAACTTAAAGGAAACCAAGGTAATAACTTTCTCTTTTAAACCACTATATTTTTCAGCAGTGTAGAACTATTATAACCAGGGTTTAACAGAGGCATACCTTTGCCTCTAAAGGCACATAAATATCATAAAATTTAGTTTTGGAAGCTTAAGTGCTCTAGATTTTTTTAAGTCTGAAAGAGTAGCAATTCATATGCTAGAAGACATTTTGTTTGAACTTAATGAAACAGCAGGAATGGCACAAATAGGACAAATCACTTAATTTCACGCATATAAACATGCTCTTCATCTCTAAACTGAAAAATGGTATTTGTTGCACTAAGAAAAAAAATTGCATTTCTTTTGCTAGTGAGAATTCCAAGAAAAGGAAAAAAAAAAAAAACCTCGTTAAAATATTTAATCCTTTTTTTCTATGTGACTCACGGTTTCCTTTTTGCTCCTGACAAACATTAAGTATCTTTGTATATGTGTATCAGCCTGCCTGAGGCTTTGCTTCTTCCATCTCCCAAAGACAGAGCCGTGGGACACTTTCAAGAGTCAGTTAGGGAGACCGCTAACACTTAAAACCCACACCTGTTAATCCCCTGTCTTTTCCAAAAGAGTTTCTTATTCAGTTTTAGACTGGGAGCCTTTGTGTAGGAGTCCAGAATATTTTAACATTTCCTGCTTCATCTGCAACTCAGAGCCAAAAGCATAGCCCTAGTTTCTTCCAAGATGTTTGTTTTATGAGCAAAGAATCATGTGCTCTGCAATTGTTCTTAGTTAAAGATGCTTCAGGTTTCACACTTTTGGGACAGAGAAGGAAAGTACATTTTCTCCTGACACTTTAGTTCACGTGATATATATTCTGGAATGCTCATTTTTTCATCTGGATTGTGATTTTTCTGAACAAGTTGGAGGGGCATGTTAAAATGCACACGTATTTATTTGGCAAATGACTGTGGACATAAGTATGTCTAAGAACAGTTACAAGCACGACGGTGTCGTCAATTATGACACCGTCAATGAAGGTCTTCATTGCCTCTGGTTTTGCTCCCTGTGTCATTTTCTATCTTGATGCAGCCCTCCCACATGCTTCAAAATGTCATCCTTATATATTTCTTGGTTTTTCCCTCCTTTCAAAATGAATTACGAAGAAAGTATTTGTAGTCTACTCACACTGACTAAAAATAGCTAAAAACTCCCCCTTCGCAGTAAATTAACATTTAAACAAGGCGTTGAACTAAATGCCTGTGTTTTTCAGTAGATTGAGGAGATGGAGGCCAGAACTTTTTGCTAGGTGATTCTAGTTTGATCCTAATTAGACCTTTTATGGTCATCACCAGGCTGATTCCACATTAAACATATTTTTCTTTTTTCATCCCAGCCTTCCTTTAGTGCGTGAAGTAAAGGGAACCAAAACAATTTAAGGAAAATTCCTCTTTATTACTTCAAAAGTCGTAACCAGTTACTTAAATATCTACATGCCTATTATTCAAAACCAATATTCAAAAATTAATAACAAATACTTACAGTGAAAAGATAAACTGGAAGAAAAATAGCAGGTGCTAAATGCTGGTAGGTGAAACAGACACCAAGACCTTGATCAGAGGAAGGAAACAGCAGATTAGGGCTTGGGGTTTAGGGAATTTTTATTAAATTGGAGATGGTAGAGGCCAGGTAATTGACAACAATTTAGAAAATAGCTACATTGGTCCACAAGTGAGGGGGGCTGCACACACACACAAACACACGTGTGTGCATACACACACACACAAACACATGTGTGTGCACACACACACACATACACATACACTCCAGAAGTGACTCTACGGATGACAGTGACTCTTCCCCCTCTCTGCTGCTTTTGCACATGACAGTTGGAATTTCGTGACCACTGAGTCCCATTTCCCTGCAGTTGCATTGTGGGTGCTGGAACATAACAAAGGGGAAGGGATGGTAGCTTCTCATTCAGCAGATAATTATCGAGCGTCTGCAATGGACTGGATACTGGGCTTTTCTAGAACGGCCACTATCAACCTGTCTATTCCAGTGAGGCCTGCTTGGGCACCCCTCTCACCTAAACCTGGGACAGCACATCAATTGTGCCTCAGCATATGTGATTGACACAGACACCATTACTGGCTGGTGCTTTTCTTTTATCTTGTTGTGTTGCATATGTGAGCTTCCACTGTAGGTTGTGATGTGGCACACTGGGGATGTGAATAAGTCACTTGGGTGAGAAGAATTGGGGATCTGATTATCTACTGTGTTTGTATCTAACCTTTCTTGGATCCACCTACTGCTACCAGCTATTTATTGAGATGGTTAGGAATAAGAAAAAATTACTTCTAGAACACTTTTCTATTGTACAAGAAGTACTTGCCTATCATAAATATTTGAAACTATGGAAAAATAGAAGAAAAAGCATCTTCATAGTTCTATCACATAGAGGCAACTGGTTTTACTTTTTATCCTCTCAGCCTTTTAAATCTCTATACATATATTTTCATATAATTATGCCTATACAGTGTTTAATATTTTATCAATTGTATTTTTTTTCTCTTAGCATTCTAGAATTTCTTATGTGGCCAATATTGTGTGGCTTTTAGTGACAATAATATGTTTATTAGATTGTACTTCAGTTTGTATTACTAATTTCTTTTTAAAATGCTCTATTCTATCCTATGCTGTTGAGAATTTTTTTTACTTTTCATAAAAGATATTTAGATGATGTTTATATTTTGAATTATTACCTTGGCATATATTTTCCAATGTGAATTATTGAGTGAAAGGGTATGAATATTTTAAATGCTCTGATAGTTTTTGGTAGAGAAGCATTAAGAATTATTTCTTAGTGTGGATGAGTTGGTTCCATTGGTATAGGTGGAACCCAGTGACAAGGACATGAGAGAAGTCATATATTCAAAACAGTAAGTCTAATCTGGTAGTGATGTCTTAACACACTCCATCCATTCATAATGCCTGTATGCTAGGTTTCCTCAGGTAGAGTCAACGAGTAATGGGTTTGAAAATGGTTCAACAAAAACTCTTTATTTGTTTATCTTTTACCATTGTCTCTTTTTAATCTTTCTAACCTCCCAGTCTAAAATATTTCTATTTAACATCCAAATACTCCTTAAGTTCTTTGAACTATCTTGTCATTGTGATTTTGGAGAAACTTCATTTCTTTGGGGAAATTTTACAAAAATGGTCACATCCTAATACTTCCAACCTTGAATGTTAGGTTACATGGCAAAAGGGAATTAAGGTTGCAGATGGAATTAACTTTGCTAATCAACTGACCACAAAAAAGAGAGATTATCTTGATTATCCAGGTGGACCCAATGTAATCACAAGGTTCCTTAAAAACAGAAGAGAGCGCAGAAGAAAAGTCAGAGAAAGAGCCATGACAATGAAAGCCATGTTGGAGAGACACTATGTTGTTGGCTTTGAAGGTGGAGGAAGGGGCCAAAGCCAGAATGCAGGCTCCGGAAGCTGAAAACGGTAAGGAAACAGATTGTCTCCTAGAGCCTCCAGAAAGGGATGCAGCCCAGCTAATACCTTGATTTAGTGCAGTGAGACTTGCGTCAGACTTCTGAACTGCAGAACTGTCAGATATTAAGCTTGTATCATTTATATTAAATTTGTGTTTGTTTATATCTTCTGAGGAATGATAATATGGATGACAGGGATGGATATTGAGCATCTAGCTTATGGTGCCCTAGGTCAGAGGCTGGTGACCAGATCTTGGTCCGTGCAATGCACCCTGTGTTGGCAGATGGGCTATGTCATTTGGAACGAGACATGCCAGTCTTCTGGGAGGAATTCAGAACCCTATCAGCATCACCTTATGTGGTTGCATCCTTCGACTCAATTTCATGTCCTTCCTGAGCACTGGTGTTGAGAACAAGGCATTTCATAAGTCCAAGGCCACCAATTTTCAGTTCAGGCTGTGACAGCTAATGATATATTGAATATGGAGTTGCCACATCTCGTCTCATGGACTCCCTGTTGCTTTCTACACATTTTTGTGTTTTAAGCCCTGTTCCTGGAATTAATGTCAGATGTTTCTGGTGAATCACATAATTTCAAGGAAGACCGTTCCCTTTCACTTTAGCATGGAGAAGTAGAGAAAAGTTTTTCTCAGCATTTGCCTGGGATAGTCATTGAGAAGAAATTCTCTGGAAGTTCTCATCCCTTCTTCCACTAGGTCTGAGATCCTGCTTGGTGATGAGGCCGTGTGGCCTCAAGGGAACATATTCACTCTGTAGAGTAGGACCAGGACAAGCTGATGGATCTCAGAAGGTTGTCTTGGTCCATAGGTGGTCTTAAATTGGAGATAATTCAGGGGTGCTTAGGTGGTTTCTCGTTCCCTTAAGTTTTTATGGTTGTCAGGGTTGAGGCTAAAAGAAAAAGAGACTGAAAACAAGCCATAAAGAGTGGATAGTTAGATGCATGGATGGATTTTAAAAGAGAAGGGGGTGAGAAAGTAAAGCCCTCCATAGATTCTAAAGTCCTTTAGGATAAGCCCAGGCCTGGATTCCACTAAAGTCCTTAGGATGACCCTAGTTTCAACTTCCTACATACCATTCCATCTTCTTCCCACTCCTCTCAAGAACCCAGTCTTCTCTTGCTCTATCTTCCCATCTGTCTTGAATGTCTTTATGAAGTTTAAGGTGTAATGGCTGGGCATATACTTGCTCACAGTGTTACCCTTCTAAGGGATCTTTGCATTTTATCCACCAGACAAAAGAGTTCTCTAAAATGTAATTTCAAATATAGATAGTAAATGAGGGGAGAAATTTTGTGCTTTAAGCCCTCAGGAGATTATGATGCACACTGTAGTTTGTGAGCTACACCATTGACTAACTGTAACCTTTGGGCAAGTTTCTTAAATTGTGTGAGTCATGCCTTCTCCATCTGAAAACTTTCACAGGGTTGTTAATGAGGATCAGACAATGTGAAACGTATGGTTTGGGAAACAATTAAAAAATTGAGTACTACCAGGGGAATGCTAGAAGAAGAATAAATCATTTGGAATTTTTTTTTTCTGAGCGGGTTTTGCAAGTATTGAAGAGAGGGAGACCAGCTCTTCTGGAAAAAAACTGAGAAGAAATGTTTTAGAAAAAAAGAAGGGAAAAAAAGGCAGATTTGAAAGTTGTTGTGAAGAAATGGAGTTTATATTTTCCTTTTAAAGTGGATATTTTGGATGTTTTGCTCTATGATTAGCTCCTCTTCTGTCCCAGGATGAAATCTTCAATACAATGCATGTTATCAATGCTTTTAAACTCAGAGTTGAGAGCAGGGAAGGGAGGATTTGATAGCAGACACTAGGTGAGAGCAAAGTTAGCCAAGGAGGCTCAGTTACATTTACATTACTTACAAAGCAACTAGTCAACTTGTACATCATAAATCATTATGAGCCGGAGCCCTTAGTTCACAGCCAGACCTAGCTGTTTGGCCTGAAGTAAAGTTACTTATGCTTATTGAGCTTCAGTATTTTTATCTGTTAAAAATAATAGTAACTCTCTAATTAGGTTATTTGAGGATTAAGTGAGATAATATATATATATGGTGTTTATACAGTGTTGGACATTATACAGTATAAATAGTATAATAGTATAATAGCTGCTATTTACCAAAATCACTACCATCATCATCACCATCACCATTTTAACCTAGATAGCTGATAAATTCTTTGATCATCTCATTCTGTCCAATCTTTTCCTATTAATTTCTGACTCTTATTATACCAGAAATCCTAATTATAGAGCACTCCACCCAACAACAGCAGAATATATATTCTTTCCAAGGGCATATGGAATATTTATTAAGACAGATTATATTTTGGATAAGTCTCAACAAATATAAAGAGATTAGAGTCACAAAAAGTACATTCCTCAACCATGATGGAATTAAATTAAAGTTAAAAACAGGCAGACCTCTGGAAAATCACCCAAATATTTAGAAACAAAATAACACACTTATAAATAACTCCTGGACAAAGAAGAAATCAAAAGAAGAATTAGATTTTGAACCAAATGAAACAAAATTACAATATATCTAAATTTTGGATTCCTACTAATCGATATTCAAAGTGAAAATGAGAGCACTAATCATGTGTATTAGAAAAGAGAAAGGTTTCGGCTTTCAGTTGAAGAAACTAAAATAAGAAGAGCAACTTAAACCTAAATTAAGTATTAATAGAAGAAAGGAAATAGTAAAGATTGTAGCAGAGATCAGTGTAATAGAAAACAGAAAAATAGAGAAAATCAATAAAACCAAAGTTGGATCTTTGAGAAGATAAATAATATTTTTTATTTCAATAGATTTAGAGGGTACAAGTGGTCTTTTGATACATGGATGAATTGTATAGCGGTGAAGTCAGGGCTTTTAATGTACCTGTCAGCTGAGTAGTATACAGTTACGCTATGGGTAATTTTCGATCTCTCACTCCCCTACAAACCCCCTTCTGAGTCTCCAAAGTCCATTATACCACTCTGTATGACCATGTATACCCAACATTTAGATCCCACATATGAGTAAGTACATGCAGTATTTTTTTCCATTCCTGAGATACTTCACTGAGGATCATGGTTTCCAGTTCCATCTAAGTTGCTGCAAAAGACATTATTTCATTACTTTTTATGTCTGAGTAGTATTCCACGATGTGTGTGTATACATACATACACCACGTTTTCTTTATCCACTCATCAGTTGATGGGCACTGAGGTTGGTGTGATATCTTTGCAATTGTGAATTGTGCTGTGATAAACATAAAAGCACGTGTATCTTTTTCACATAATGACTTCTTTTCCACTACCCAGTAGAGGTATTGCTGGATTGAATAGTAAGTCTACTTTTAGTTCTTTGAGCAATCTCCATACTGTTTTCCACAGAGGTTATACTAATTTACATGAAGGTGAATAAATTTGATAAACCTCTAGCCAGTCCAAATAGCAGAAAACAGACACAAATCAATATTAGCAACGAGAGAGATGACATTACTGCAGATTTTACAGATATGAAAGGAATAATAAGGGAATATTATGAAGAACTTTGTCAACACTTTTGATCATGTATGCGAAATGGTCAAATTCCTTAAAAAACACAAACTAATAAATCTCTTTTAAGAAGAAATAAATAATATGAATATCCCAATATATATTAAAGGAATTAAATTTTTAGTTAAAACAAAAACAAAAATTTACCCTGGAGAAAACATCAGGCCCAGATGGCAAATTCTACCAAACATTTAGGGAAGAAATAGCACTGATTCCAGACACTCTTCCAGAATATTGACAAGGAGGTAATACTTCCAAATTCATTCTGTGAGAGCAGCATTGCATTAACATCAAAACTTGACAAAGACATTACAAAAAAGAAACTACAGATCTGAAAAAGAAAACCACAGATCATTATTGTTCATGAACATAGGCACAAATATTCTAAACAAAATTTTAACAAGTCGAATCTAACAATATATAAGAAGAATAATAAATCACGACCAAATGGGGTATAGACCAAAAATGTAAGGTTGGTTTACCATTCAAATATTGACCAATGTATTTCATTATATTAACAAATTGAAAAAGAAAAACTGTCTGATCATTTCGATATAGCAGAAAAAAATTTGAAAAAATCCAACAACCATTTCTGATAAAAATTCTCAGCAAACTAGGCTTAGAAGGGAATTTTTTAAATTATAAGAGCATCTGCAAAAAACCTACAGCTAACATGAGACTTAATGTTGAAAAACTGAATGCTTTCTTTCCTAAGATCAGGCATAAGACAAGGATACCTGCTCTCATTATTTCTATTCAACATTGTACTGGAGATTCTGGCCAGTTCAATAAAGCGAGAAAAAGAAATAAAAGGTATCCAATTAGAAAGGTAAGACTGTCTTTATTTAAAGATGACCTGATTATTTATCTAGAAAAATCTGGATGAAATGTATGAAAAAGCTATCAGAAGTAATAAGTGAGGTTAGCAAGGTTGCAGGATATAAGCTCAATAAACAAAAATCATTGTACTTCTATGTTCTAGTGGTCAAAAGCTGGCAATTGAAATTAGAAAAATACTATGTACAAATAGCTTTAAAATATAAGAAATAGTAGACATGCAGGCTGGATGCTGTGACCCCAGGACTAGAGTGGGTTGCTAAGGGGGAACAGGAGAGATTTGGGAGCTGGACTCAGCAGGTGAGGGAGCCCACGTGGTAGAACTGACGGGAGAATACTGTGGAGGTCCAAGATATGGTGATCTGGGGGAGCACCCATCCCCCCCACAGGAAAGCCACGCTGTCAGACTGAAGAGGGTCCACCAGCGGGGAAGATCCCAACAGCCAGTGGGAGAATTATGACCTCTTCCTGATCAGCAGTCATTCTGGTTTGGAGAGCCAGCCTTGACCATCCTCCCAGTGGCTCTCACTAGTGGCGCAGAAGACAACCTTTGATTCCTGCTGGGGTTTTGCAAAGTCTTCCACGCTCTCCCAGCCTAACCATGCCCAGCCTCGCTCCTCCAACCACCTCTGCTGTGGTGGAGAATAAGCAACCCCTGGGAGCTACAGGACCCCTCCAAATGCCTGGGGCATTCAAGTGCTCCTCCTAAGGGACTATAGCTTATTATAGGCACAAAAGACCATCTCTGCAGTTGACTCTTTCTTGCAAGCATAAACCACTGTCAGGGAGAACAACTCTATAGCTCATTATAGCATCTACCAACTCAATCAAACAGGGCATGGCTGATTCTTATTCACAAGCATCACCCACCATCTCAGAGATTAAGCTGGGGATCCCAATGCAAGTCACACTGCTGGGAAGTAGTGAAGACAGCAGGATAGAAGCAACCTGAGCCGACGCTGCTTTTTAGGAAAGAAACAAAAGTTATAGGCAGCTTGATCTGTGAGGGGTCTCTCTCTTCTACTGCAGACCCCTGGGCTGACTGGGGAGCTGTTCAGAGTCAACAGTGTAAAGGCCCTGGGTGAAATTTTTTTGCTGTATTGGAGGTCTTTCGCTCATGGCCACAAGATGGCTACCATACCTCTAAGCATTCCTTACTCATACAATAATATTCAAAGCAGGAAGAGGGGGTGGGAAGGTGCTATCTTCTTATAAATTTCTTTTTCATCAGAGAAGCAAATCTTTGCTAGAAGTATGTCAGAAAATTCCCCTCAAATTTCATGGGTAGACCCGAGTCACATGGCCTTCTCAAGCTATCCTCTGCCTTGGGAGGCAAATTCTCTTGAAGAGGAAGAAGGACGAGGAGAATTGCTTTTCAGTTGGTAACTGACAATGGCTGGGCCACTTTGATATATCCTGCCAGCAACCCTAGATGACTTTCCTAATGGTGGCTGCCTGACACTTCATAAGCTGGAAATTTATAGGTGAAATTCCTTTATCTCCCTTAGTTATTTTTTCAATTTGAGAAAAACTTCCTATATCTATTGAAGTTTAACCAAGAAATATAATAAAAACATTTATTTTGAAAGGAGTGAATGGGCCAAAAGAGGGTAATTCATGTATTTAATTTTTCATTCATTAATTAAATCATCATTCAAAATATCAATATTGGTCACTCTCCATTAGTGGGGTTTGATGCTAGTTGGCATGGTCAAGATCAAGATCAACACTGTACAACAAAACTGAAATAATGGAAATGTTTTACATTTGTGCTCTCCAATATGGTAGCCACTCACTGCATATGACTATTGAGCACTTGAAATGTGGCTACCATGAATGAAGAATTACATTTTTAATTTTAATTCATTTAAATAGCCACAAGTGGCTAATAGCTATTATATTGGATAGCACAAGTGTTAATCAGGAAAATATTTTTCTTTTCATTTTCTCATTTCTGTTTATTCTTCCAGTAGAGGCATTATTACACAATGTAATTTTCAACCTCAGTTTTGCATTATCCCAAAAGCATTTAATTATCATATCAAATTATTATTTTTTCCTTAACTTCAAAACACAATTATTTTTAAGCTGTAATAGAGATGCAGATTATAATAGAAAGTAGAGTATCACAAGGTCAAAACACAGAACATTACAAATTAAAATTTTCTGTACTTTTGTTCTTGTCAGTGGTTCTTAAAATTTTCAAATTATTCAACTATTGTAAACTGTCACCTTCTAAGAATAATTTATTTTTCTCAGTTTAGACTCATTTACTACATCTTTCCCCCTTGTATCAAGGTGTATTTTTCAATTGGATTTAGAATGTGTCTTTCCCTTTGGAATCCCATTCCGTACTTTATTTCAGTGGGTAACTATAGCCAAAAGGGCCCACTATGCCTATCCTATCAGGAAGACATTCCCTCACTTTTACTTGAAAGAGAATCCTTCCATTCCCAGAACTCTGCTTGCAGTCCTGGTTGTCACACTTGGCTCTGTAGTTTAGAAGGCCATGATTGTGGCTATTCCATCTCAGCCTTTAAAATGCATCAGCCGCCCCCCACCCAAGGTCCCATACACGACATGAGTAATGTATAGCAGTCAGTCTGCTGGCAAACACTTCTGTCCAGGGGCTGTTCCCAGGACCACCATCCTTTTACATGCCCAGCCTGCTCTGTCTACTTGCATTTCTCATACCCTCGGACACCCTGATGCTGTACTCTAACTTTCAAGGTCCTTCTCTGACACATCCTCCTGTTCAGAGTCCCTTCTCTGGTTCACTGACTTATATTTCCCACTCAGCTCTTGACTGCATCCATTTTTACATCATTTGAAGCCTAGGTAAAAAATATTCCCTTCACCTGTACAAGTTCAGCTAGGTACTCATCTCCTCAATGAAGAAAGCAGAATGTAGACAAAACAAGGGAGGCAAACTTTACAGCTTAGGTCATAAAGAAGCTTGTTTCTAGACTAGTATAAAGAATTCTTTACTCTTTTATAAGCACAAATTGCTAATTATCTCAAGGTTATAAAGCCAAAAAATCTAGAGGTCAAGATGCCTTTAGACAGACTGAAGAATGACCTGGAAACTTCAGGCATTTAAGGAGCAGTACTTCCGTCTGCTATTAATATGAAAAGTATTGTGGAAGAGAACTTTATGCTCTGACCAAATTACCCCCATTGGAGAAGGATACTTATCCAATTGGATCATGGTTCTAGTTCAGGACAGTAACTATAGAAACAAGATTTGGCCTGAAAATGTGGAACACTGGGTTTCTCATTTCTAATGAGTTATATTAAAAATTATTTTATTATTAATAGCATCCCCTATAAAACACAGCATGCCTTTGAATATTTTTAATTGCATACATATAAGCCTGTAGAAAAAAATCTTAGCATAGTACTCTTATGTATGAGAGATTGAAAAATGTGAACTGATAGGTAAAATGACTGCACAGAATTTACTTCTGTGAGATTTGAGAGATTTATGAGTTTTAATGGAAATCTCATTTGAAATAATGGAATTAATGTTGAACTCTTAAAAAGTCACATATGAAATAACTAAAAAATATGATCCTTACTTACAGCAGTGTTCTAGATGTCTTCTAATCGCATGGATTTCACCCACTTCCCCAAGGAGAAAATGTATATAAAGAAATGATGTCATACAATCACTGAACCAAAATTCCATCAGGGTCTACTGTTGTGCAGAGAAGGAAAGCAGAGAACAGATTCCCAGATTCCCACTTCACAGATTTTGACACATGTTTTTGACACAACTTCTGTGTGGGGGTTTGTTTGTTTTACCTCACCTTGTTCCAGAAACAAATTAAGGCAACTTACAAAATCACATAAATTAGGGCTCCAAGTAAAATAAGCAAGAAATAAGGGTGGGTATGAAAAATAAAGCCAGGAATGATGTCAAAAAATGCACATCACAAAGACCTATACACTTAGCATGGGCGGAGGGTGCATTTGGCTCTAGTTTCCTAGTAGTCAACACAGAAATAGAAACCTGGTTATGATGTCACGAAATAAATACGGAGGCTCAGAAAAAAGTCACAACTTTTTCTTGGCACAGAGAACAGAGGTTTTCTCCAAGGTTTTTTTTTTTGTTTTTTTTTTAAAGAAGATACTGTCGCTCCATAAATTAATATTACTATATTAGAGACAGAAATGGTCTTAGAAGTTTTACAGGGCTCTGCCCTGAAAGAATATGTGAACATGTTAGTTTGCATATCAAAAGCTGCTCCACCTCAGGAGGGCATCTCAAAAGGTCAGCGGTAGCTGCTTTCCAAGGTGACACTGTGGTCTCAACCCCATGATTCTCACCTGCTTTGAAGGACAAAGCAAGGTCTACATGGAATCACTGGATGAGAGCTGATCAAAGAGTGTCCGCCCAGAGACAGATACCTGTGGCTAAAAACAATTAGCCCATGGGACAGCTCCTGCTTGACTTCTGATGACCTGTCTCCAATAGCAATAACTAGATAAAGAAATATGGAGCCACTATATCTCTGTTTAACCCTTCTGTTAAGTAATAGCTTTATCTTAGAACTTAGAAGTATGTCCTTGAAAGTTTTTGTAACCAGAATTAGTTAAGGGATCTATAGAAGACTTTTGAAAGGTTTAACCCAAAATGAACTACCTGTTATTTTATAAATCTGTTACCCCTGGCAACCGATCTCTGTACCTATAAATACCCATGTAAAACTTCACTCGTGGCCTTACGATTCACTGGGAAAGCATAGGGATCCCTGAGTACCCTGCTTTTGCCTTTTATCTTTATAAATCTATAAAACTATACCTTCGACTCTGTGTATTCTTTTATATCTGTTATTTTCCATTTTCTATTATTTTCTTATCCTTTGTGACGACCCCTACCTAAGGGATCCAATTTTTTGCTGGGAGCATAGCTAACTCCCCGCAGATACTATATGATTTAATAAGCAATGTCCAGCAAGACTCTTCCTGTGCACAATAAAGGGTTTCATGACTGATTCTTACAGTGGACCTCAACATAGGTATTATATCAAATGCATTAGAACATGATGTAATAAAGTATTTTACAGTGGAATAATACAATTTTCAAGAACTGTGAAAGGTCTGTGATTTTACCCTATGTGCAAGATAACATGCATAGTTAATGAACATTGGCAGGTGACACAAGACTCCTGGGTCAAACACAAAGGATGGTTTATTACTCACAGCAATAGCAGTAGCCTGAATATCAGCATTTGCACCAGTCCTAGGAGGTCCAATTCTCACAGCGCAACACAAAGAGGTACAGGTGGTACCTGCCCATGCCATGGGTTGTATTATAGGAGAGGAATGACAAATTTAGGGGACTTGATCACTTCCTATTATAAAAGATTCATGGATTCCCTTTGCCTCAGAGGGAGACATTACTTTTATTATAAGGGAGAGCAAATAAACTTCTATCTTCCAGGGCTGTTTGCTATACAAATATTTTTTAAAAGATAGTCTGGAGTGCAGGGAATTAGAGCTTTGCACATAAGACGTGCAGAAACACAGAGACCCTTGGAGAATTGTTTCTTAATAACTATTTATTCTAGGTCATACTCAAGCATTCTCTGGCATAATCTAGAACTAACCTTTAGACTATTTGGAGGAATTGATGAATTGTGTTTCATTTGACACTTATTCATCATATATTTATTGCATTCTTATATTCTAGGTACTAGGGAGAGTGACAAACAAAAGAGACATGGTCCCTTTCTTTAGGCCATAACTCCTCCTCCTTGGTGTGGAGAGAACTCTAATACTTTCACCGACTTCACTGAGTGCTCTCATTTGTCCTACTAGCTAAGGTAATGCAAGCATCTTTTTCTGATAAAATAATCAGAGATTGGCCTTTATTTAATTAGCCTCCAGTCAGTTCCAAATTGCAAATAACAATTGTTAATGCAAATTGGATTTTTCTTGCTGGCCAAGCACAGGCTGATTCCTGAATTCCATTACCTAACTTTTGCACCAGCCCCTCATACTGTTTTGAAGAACCAGCCTCCTTTTTGATATTTCTGCTGGGTTTGTTCCCCTCAGAAAACCTGTCATTTCCTACTGACACAGTGGCCTCACTGGCTTAATGTGATGGCAATGGCATGTAGAAGCAGAACCAGCAGTGCCAGCTGGATAAATGTCCTCGCTAAGGTTGAGGGAGCTGCCTATTCAAGTGAAAAATCAGAGATGAAAAAGACCTGTTAAATAACCCAGTCCCTCCCATAGCCAGTGCCAGAGCATTCCTATGGTGGGAGCTTAGACGGAGCTGGCTCTAAATGACTTTAACAATGTGACTTCTCGTGCTTTATTTGGAAGATGGGGCTGTCTCTTCAATTTTTTTTCTTTTAGTAAGTTTTCTAACTAGAATTTCTTTTGGCTAGCATTATTACATTTCTCTTTTACTGTTTTTGGTTCAGCTACAGCACCTCAATGAAAGAATCTATTTTCAAAGAGTTGGTATAAATAGACAAACAATATTTAAACTACTTTATTAACACAGCCATTCCAGCAATGTGCCTATATATTTTGAGCAACGTGATATAGGGGAAGAGGGTCACACATATGGACTTTAGAGGTGAATACACCCAGGTTAGAATTATAGTTCTACTTAGTTGGGGACATTATTATTATTGTCATTATTTTTGTAGCAACTGTCATTTAGTAAATGCTTCCTGTATTTCAGGTATTATGTTAAGTGATTTCTAAAACTTCTGCTAGCAAACTTGTGAAATTGGTACTTTCATCTTTACTTTAGAGTTTAGTAATTAAGAGTGGAAGCCTTGTGGTTAGATGACCTGCTTAAAATGCCAGCCATGTGACCTTGGGCCTTCACTTTACCTCTCTGTGCCCAGTTTCTCCATCTGTAAAATGGGGATGCTAGCAACGCCTGCCTCATTGATTGTTCTGAGGAACAAATGTCTCAGTATGTGTAAATTGATTAGATCAGTGCCTGGCATGGGGTAAGTACTTAAATGTCAATATTGATAACATATAGATGAAGTTTGTCCAAGGACATCTCACTAATAAGTGGCATCCTAATTTAAACCCTGGTTGGTTCTATTCCAAAGCTCATCCAGGTTATTAACTATTAGAATATACCAGCTTAGTCAGAAGATTTAACCTGTATGAGCCCCTCACTGGTTTTTCTCACTGGTAAAATGAGGATATCACCATATTTCCCGCACAACCACTGTGGAGATTAAAATGCAATAAAGTAGTTAAAGAACCTGGCCCAGAGCCATGGATCAAATAGTAATAGTGTTCTCTCTGTGTTTCTACATCCACATCCATAGAATAGATGTATGTATATTTCTGAATGTGCATATATGTGCATACACACATATATGTATGTATCATACATAGCGTATAGCTGTGTAGCCAAGGGCTTACTCGTAAATGTATCTCATAATATTAGAACTGCAGAATGGCTCGAAGTATATTTTTATGTGTTTGTTTCCTCCAATTTAAAAAAATTGGGTTTACTCCCATTTAAAAGAACTGGATAATTAAAAACAGTTTCCTTCCTAATAAGGTTTTATTTTATATTTTTAACATTTTGATAGTTTTAAGTATGTCTTTTCTGGATTCCTTAAAGTAGTTCATCAGATGTTTCAAAATTGCCTAAAGGCTTTTTCTTTCACAAATATAGATTGGCCATAATTTCAATTTTTAAATCACAGAGGGAAGGGAAGAGACAGACAGTTACAACCTAGCAGAGGGAAATGTGATGATATGTTTTTGCTGTTGTGCTTTTTCCCCCCTTGGTGTGTGTGGGAAAGGGTGTGATGTCATCTTGTCTCCACCCCCTGTGAGTAAGCCCGCAGCACAGCTAAGTGCAGCGCCCGCCTCTGTCACCGGGAGACAGTCCACTTAAATGCAGCTCCAGGGCTGCGAGGCACCCACCAGTGTCACTCCCCGTGCGAGGTGGCAAATGCAACATGCTCTCCAGCTTGGGGTGTCTACTTCTCTGTGGAAGTATTGCACTAGTCCTGGGAAATGCACAGAAATTGCCAAAAGGCAAGTAGCCCTGATGTTTTATGTTTTAAAAATAATTGTAAGATATACTCGTTTTTAAATGTTGATATTAAATATGATCTGCTTTACCATATTGGGGGGAATAGAGTTATTCTACAGAAAGTCAAAGTTCAAATGTGTGAAGGGGTCGCTTAAACTTTTATTTCCCCTTCTCTGTTACTTGCTTTTCAATTGCAGCTCTTGATTGCAAAGATGACAACCAACTTCTTAGTAAGTTAAGCAGATGTTCACAGGAACTTGAATGGTATAGTTTCAAAGTATAGTTTTTGTATATTGAATCATAATATATACATAGTTATTGTAGTCTGTTAAAAGGAGTTGTTTGGTGTTTTTATCACCCTCCCAGTACTAGCTTAAGGTTCAAAAGAAGCTAATTCTGAGGCCTTGAATTTTTGGTGTAAACCTCAAACATACCTGTTAACCGTGAGGCTGAGGGAGTGTAAGCAGGTCAGCCCAAAGTGCGCTCCTGTGCTAGTTCGTAGACGCTTCCCTCCAGTGGAGTTTGGAAGAGGGCTTGATCTGCTGGACAAGACACTCCCCCTTTTCCTGGCTAAATTGTTCTCATTTTAGTGTTGGTATTTTGTTTACAAATGTTATCAAAAGAAAATTAAAATTTCTAAATTTAGACCCTAACAACAACAAAAAAAACCCTTGAGCTTATCGGAACTCAAACAAGAGGCTCTTGCCCCTCTCTTCCGTCTTTGAACATAAATGTTGCACGTACTTTTGTTCCTTTGCAGAGGCACTTTTCTAAGCCAACTCTAGGTCTGTGAAGGCTTTTTATGGTTGCAGACTGCTGTAGTCAGCAGGATTATGAAAAACAGGCTGGAATTTACCGTACAGTTATGATGGAAAATACTGGAGGTAGCGCTGAGCCACATGCTTGTCAAAAACCTGGTCTGCCTAGAGTCTGAAAGAAAGGTTGTTAGTGTCAGAACATCCAAAATGTCATTCTTAGGTCCTCTTTCTGAATAGTTTGCTCTAGGATCATCTTGACCCAAGTAAAAACTGTTCTTTCCTCAGTGGGTAAAGTGAAACTTGAATTCACAATGTGAAGGCTGAGACATTTTTCTAGTTGATATTCCACACGATGTGAAAAGCCATAAAAAAGACTAAGTAAACTTTCTCAACTCTGATTGAATAATTATGCAAAGAAAAATAAAAACACCACTATTAGATTTTTTTCTTCTACCAAGAATTTTGTTGTTTGATCACAGTAAATCTGAGATTAAAATAAATCAATTATGAGCCATAAACATTCAGAATTAATTGTTCCTACTGATGAAATATTTAATTATGATACACCATTTGAGAAGATTCTGGGTTTTTTTCTCAGGGTCGGTGCCTACAGATGGCCTTATTTTACTTTACATTGACTGTGCAGAGATGATAGCCTTAATTTTGTTACTGCAAACTTCTGCAAATTCCAAGTGTTTTAATTATCGTGTTGCAATCACTGGATACAAACCTCTTGACATAATTTTCCTGTATTTGTAAAGGCAAAAAGAAAAACCCCACATAGTTATCAAAAATGGCTACAAAACTTTTGTCTAGTACATTGCACATTAATCTAAAGTGTTTTCATCCAGGTTTCTTTTGTAAATTTTAAAAACATTCATAGTTTTGGTAATTTGAAAATAAAACCCATTAAATTATAAATATAAAATAAATGGTAAACTCCCCTTGGTTTTAATGCTATTTTTTTATTATGGAATCTATTGAGGAACTTTCTTTTTGCTAAAGTCACCTTTCTCAAACTGTGTTCTAGGCATGGGTGCACTATCCTACAATGGGTGGGGGTAGAGAGAAAAGGCAGCTGCTTCTTGTCAGTAGCTTGGGGAGCCTTTGCTGCTTTGTCTTTTTGGGGGGGAGTTACAATAGATGTTAGCATTTTACAAGTGCTCAGTAAAGAAACCTGTCCAACTTTTTTAACCCATTGTTTCTCCAATTCATTTGACAAAATATCCGCTTTCTAGTAGAACAGCTATAATACCTTACCAGGGGCTTGTGTGTCACATTTGAGGAAATGATGGGCTAAAAAAGAAAAGGATAAAAGGTTTTTTTTTTCTTCTTCTTCTTTTCTACTTTAGAGTTAGTTAAATACTATTTGTGATTTAAGAAGAGATTGGAGTTTTGGAGCCAGAAAGGACATTTCTGATTACATAATCTAATCTAGACCTTTGGATTTATAGACCAGTAAAAATGCATACATATTTTAATATCAGGGTTCCATTATAGAGAACATATTTGAATTTTGCTATATGAGGATGTTCAAAGTTGGTGGGGATCCCCATTGTTCATAAAAGCAAGCCATTTTCACAGATACATAAAATAAATGAATTTAACTACATGAATAAGTCCATTGTCCTTATTTTTCTCATTTCACCACAGACTGACGAAAACTTTATCACAGGCCAATATTTGGAAACCACTGAACTAGATAAACTATTTATTTTACAAATGAAGAAACCCAACGGCAGGGGAGATTTAATAACTTTCCCATGTTAATGGCAGAGCCAGGATTAGATACTGAGCTTCTGATTCAAAATCCATGTTCTATCCTGCTTACTGCCAGGTAGGCAGGCCCCCTGACCCACACCCTAGGAGTCATGTTCTGCGATGTACATGTGACCATCACCCTTCCCTCGAATAAAATAGCTTCTTGTAAAGTTCTTAAACATCACCTTGAAGTTAGACACTATTAATGGACCTGTTCTCCTCTCTACCACTTAATGACTATATTTTTTGACAAGTTATTTACCTTTGTTAAACCTCAGTTTCCTCATCTGTAAAATGGAACTAATGATAACTGTCTTGTGGTAATTTAGGATCAAATGAGATAAGAGATGCGAAGCTTTCAGTAATGAGTCTGACACATAATAGGTATTCAATGAATGTTTATTGCATCATAGAAAATGGGATCAATATCGAAAAAAATATGCACACCAAATAGTATATGGTCTTGTGTTCAAACAGAAAAATCTCTTGTAAGGTAGCAAATGAGGTAGCATGTTCTTGGTGGAAAGGTGGGGTACAGGAATGAAGTGTGGTTCTAGGTGACAACAAAGGAAGACCTCTACTGCATTCTAGCCCGGCCATCGTCTGCCCACATGGCCAAACTGTACTCTATGGAAAGCTGCACCTTTGCCTTAGGATCAGCTTTTCCATGGGGATTGGCAAGACCTCATGGACCCTCCAGGTGAGATCCCATCAAACTTGTTTTTCAGGAGGAGAATTAGACCATAACACACAGGCGCTAGAGAAGAATCACCACATTGTTTTATACCTTTGGAAGACCCTGTGCTCTAGCTACCTCTCAGAATATTTATTCTTGGCACCACACAACTTTTTTTTCCCCCTGGCAAACAGGCTAAAATAAAAACCACAGAGAACAGTACATAATGAGGGAAACCAGCACAATCTTCTAATGGGACATTAGGGCCTTGACACCCCTCTGTGCTAAAACTTCCAGGTACTGAAGAGTATAATTAACCTGAAGGCAAAAGGCAACTATTTCTAGGCAGGTCTATCATACCTCCTGAGGTACGTGTGAGGAAAACCGCAGAGGAATACCCAAGTGTAATGAGGTGGCCAGAGGGCACGAGGATCCTGGGCGAGACTCGGCACCTGGCAGAGGGAAGCGGCAGCTGGTTCTTTGCCTTGGGTCTTTACCTGACAGAGTAGAAATCTGACTCCAGGAACACAAAACACAAGGGCAGATGATAGTCATACAGTAACCACCATGGTTATTAAGAACAATTACCATTATTGCTATCACAGATAATATTATTTGAGCATATACTACATGTGATAATTTAGTGCTACATGCTTTTTAATGTATAAAATCTAATTAAATTCTTGAAGCTCCCCTATCATCTTAGTCCATTTTGTGCTGCCATAACAAAATACCTGAGACTGGGTAATTTATAAACAACAGACATTTATTTCTCGCAGTTCTGGAGGCTGGGAAGTCCAAGATGAAGGTGCCAGCATCTGGTGAGGGGCTTCTTACTGCCTAGTGAAAAGCAGAAGGGCAAGAGAGAGCCACTGCCCTCTGTCAAGCCCCTTTTATAAGGCACCTAATCCCATTCATGGGGAAAGAGCCCTGATGTCCTAACACCTTTTAAAGGCTCCACCTCCTAATATCACATTGGCAACACCTGAAGTTTGGGGGCGATACATTCCAACTGTAGCACCTGTAAAGCAGGTATCTTATTATTACCACTTTACAGAGCATAAAATCATGCCTCAGGGTGTTTAAGTAATTTACTCCAAGGGACATAGCCAGCAAGCAGCAAAAGACCATACCTTCAATTTTGACATGATATTAGTTCCCTGCTCTATATAAAGGTACGTGAATTTGTTCAAGTCACAAATTATATTCCAAGTTTATGCAGAGCACCGAGGCTGGGAGGACAAAGCTTGGCATTTGTCTGCAGGGAGCTGAACAGTTAATGGAGGAGATGGGTGGAAAGGAATAATGACAATAGAGTGAGGTCATCTTAAAATTTGGTTGAAGCACAAAGAGCTTTGAGAACAACCAGAAGGATCGAATCCAGACAGGAGGTGTCAAGAATTACGAGAGAATAGGGCACCCATGTAGAGGCCTGAAATACAAACACACGCTGGGGCAAGGAGGAGGGTGGCTGAGAGGCGAGGGGCCTTCCCAACAAAGGTAGCTGCTGGGCCGGAGCCCAGGCACCCCCACGGCCAGAGCTCAGTGAGTGTTGCCAAGACTGAGAAATCCACTCAGGATGCAACTGTGCTTTGTCTCTATCTTCCCAGACTGCTCAAGATTGATTACAAAGAGGAAATAGAAAGTTGTCTTTGGAGAGACAAACTCTTACATCTGCTCTGTAAACTTTCCAGCCACTCACCTGGGGGCTGGCTCTCACTCTCCACGGAGCCTTCCCAACCTCACTGTGACAAAACAAGTGTGTGTCACTCCAAAAACTCCGTCCATTTCTCCAAAAGGAGGTTGATACTTGTGGGAGGATCTCTTTCGTCTGCGGGCAGGGAAGTTGGGAGGATAATAGTGGGGAGTGCAAAGCCCAGTGAGTGGGGTCCTGCTTGTGAGTAATATATATTTATGTGTTGCTGGGACAGTATTAAAGAGCATAGTAGAAAAAGTGGTTCTGCTGCTAGAAAAAAGTTTGAAAACCACAGGAGAATCATTTTAGAATCTTTTACAGCTTTAAAGTTTCTTGGCAGTTTTGATGTGTTTTCTATTGATTATTAAGGATTAAAAATAATTAATAATTAATAATTCTTAATAATTCTAAAAAACATAGCAACCATATTGCTATATATTACATATGATGTTTAATGCTAAGTGCTTATATATATTATTTCACTTTATCCTCACACTTGTGAAATAGTTTCTCCATTTCACAAGTGAGGAACTAAGCTTAAAGAGCATGTTAGTTATCTGTTGCTGCATAACAATGTCCACAATAATCTTTCTTAATAGTCAATAAACATATTAAATACTGATTATTAAGCATCTACTAGGTAAAGCTGAATGAGATACAGCCCTGCTATAAAAGAACATTACTTTAAATTGATCAGGTAAAATTTGTTTTGATGCTAAATTTAGAATCCAAGGTTTACAAATATAGTTTCCCTGTGTTAATTATACATTCACTAGTTTAGTTTTATAGAGTACCATATTGGGTTATAAGGGATTTTAGTCTCTCTTCAAGTTAATGGGGCAGAGCGGAACACTTGAGAATAGAATTCATCAATACTAAATTATAGGAAAAAACAGTTAAAATATTTTTATAGGTTAATGTGAGTTAACAGAAGGTTTGTCTAAGACAAAAGTGAGGTGTCTAATGAAGGAAAGGCCATTCAGGAGATGTGACCAACCATTCTATCTGTGTCACCATCCTTAGAAAAATTTCCTTTTGCCTGTTCTCTGATTGCCATTTTTAAAAGTGGGTATAAAAGAGAGAGAGAATGTTGAAAGTAAATAGGTGAACTTAATAAAAGTGCTATCTAGGAATAAACAAAATTGAAAAGTAAATAGGCTAATCTAATGTGAGAGATTACTAGAATAGTAAAAATAAACACATATTTGTTAATATAACCAAAAAAAGGTAAAAGTAAATAGTATCAGCTAAAGAAGGAATATGCTAAACACAAAATAGAAAAACAATGGTTTATATACATTTATTCTATCAAAATAATATTTAAAAATACGATAACCCCATATTACATATCAGGCATGGTGTTTGATGATAAGTGTTTATAAACATGTAAAATCTCCATTTCACAGATGAGGAACTACCCTTAAAGAGTATGTTAATTATTGCTGCATTAAAATTTCCACAAAATTAATCAGCTTAAAATGACACACATTTATTATTCCACAGTTGCTGTGGGTTAGGAGTCTGAGCCTGGCTTAGCTGGCCAGGCTCTCCGCTCCTTTGAGATGTCTCATGAGGCTGCAATGAGGGCATTGGCTAGAGTGGGGGTCTCATCTGAAGGTTTGAATGGGGAAGGACTCACTTCCAAGCTCATGTGGTTATTGGTAGAATTCAATACCTTGAGGATTGTTGGTCCAAGGGCCTCATTTCCTCAGTGGCTAATAGGGGGTCATTAGCCAGAGGAATGACAGAGGTGACCTCAGTTCTTTGACACATGGGCCTTTTTATTATGGCCACTTGCTTGATCAAAGTGTATAAGCCCCAAAGAGTCTGCAGACAAGATGGAAAATCACAGTCTTGTGTAGCCTAATCCTAGAAGTGCCAACCCATCACTTTTCCCATATTCTATTAGTTAGAAGCAACTCACAGGTCTACCATACAAGTTGATTACACGTCTGAGATATCTTAGAGTCTTTCCACCACAAAATGCTCAATGGTTGCTTAAAGTCACACAGCTAGTAAATGCTAGTGGAAGTATAAACACAGGAAATCTAACTCCAGAGAATATACTCGTTTGAGCATTAACACTCCATCAGCTTCCCACAGAATTTAGCTTTTTGTGGCAGATGCTAGTAGGCAAACTGATAATTTGTCTCCCTCCATGCTTGAAGTTAATTCTAACAAATCCTTGAGAATTGAGATAAATATCTTAAGAGTTCCAAAATAAATATTCAGCACCCAGTGTGGACCTTTTTTTTCCATATTCAAGAGCCCAGTAGAGGTTTAGATTCCTTTGTTAATTTTCTCTGTGGTCCATGAAGCGTGTTGATCCCATGTAGAGGGAAACACAGAGCAAATTCCTCCCAAATAGAAAAACTGCTTTCATTAATGCCACCGTCTCTCAAAGGAAAAGAGAAAACATAAGAAAAAATGAACAAATTTTAAGCTACTGATACTTAGGAAATTGACAATACAGTCCCCTAAAAAATGTACTTGTAAAACATCAGTGGAGTGGCTTTTAGAGTAAATGGAGGAGTTACTGTAAGGTCTAATTAAATTTGTATTTGGAGAAAGAAAGTATGCTTTTATAGTGGATGTGATGGAGGCGACTAGAAAAACCAAAGGAGCTTCTCTCAGATCCTGTTTAGTGTGAATAAAACAATTCTTCCATATGCTCTCGGGAAACAAAATAAAATTAGGTTATACAATGAAAATATTCCAAACATAAGACCCAGAACCTCAAAGAATGTTCTATACTAGAATACCCTTCAGGTCTTTTCTCTAGCCTACAGTCTCTTCTTGGGATGGTCCCAAGACACAGGAGGCACACGGTAGGAAAGGTTGGCTTTGAGATCTCAGGCTACACTGGAAAAGTTCTGTGGACAGCAAAACTGAACCAGGATTAAATCCACTGCTCATAACGTTAGCTTGGGTTTCTCACCTAGAACCTTTTGCAACAAGATTGTTATATTGTGTTGTAGGCTCCCTTTACTTACTAAAGCCCTGACTTAAATTCTCTGTGATTTTGACGGAAATTTAGCTGAGCTGAGGTTTGAGACCCTCTCGGTACAAGCTATGGAGTCAACTAATGTTCCTTCCTGTGGAATTTTGAAAAAGAAGGTGAACAATGTGATATTTTCATGGAAAGGTCGCTACTGTTCTCCAGTGAAGGATTACACATCGAAAGCCGTTCGAAAACTAGATAAAATCTGGTTAGACTAGAAATTAATTTTAGAGAAAACTGAGGCCCAATTCAAATCTTACCCATGATATAGCAATTCCATATTTTCTTCTTTTAATATGTTTACATATAAGTTTAAATACTATGACATTTATCCCAATAATGTTAATTCTGGCTGCATATGAGAATAACTGAAAGTTTTAAAAAATATTGACAATGTTCTGCCTCCCCACTCAATTATGATTTAAATTGATCTAGGGGCCAGGTGCAGTGTCTCAAGCCAATAATCTTAGCACTTGCGGAGGCCAAGGTGGGAGGGTCGCTTGGGTCCAGGAGTTTAAGACTAGCCTGGGCAATAGTGAGACCTATTAATAAAATAATTAGCTGGGTGTGGTAGTATGCTTATGTAGTCCCAGCTACTCCAGAGACTGAGAAGGGAAGATCACTTGAGCCTACGAGTTTGTGGTTGTAGTGAGCTATGATGATGCTACTGCACTCTAGCCAGGCAATGGAGCAAGACCCTGTTTCAATGATAAATAAGTCTAGGGTGAGATGGCTTAAAAAATTCCTCAGGTGATTCCAATATGGACAGGGTCAAGAACTGATCTACAGCTTTTGAAAATTTGTATGTGTAAGTGCTGGATAAATCTTTCTGGATGAGTACAAAGTGAAATTTAAAAGTTGCAAATAAATTATTTTGACATCTGAATTTTAATGTCTATCAATTTAAAAGTGATTTTTATTTTTTTGCTGCTTTGTTCCAGCATTTTAAAACAGTATTTGGAAAATTTTTCAGACTACCTTCTGAAGCTACATAAAAAGAAAATGCTTAAGATTGAGATGACATTTTTAGTGTTAGAACATAAGTGCTACCCTCTACCTTTATAAAAGATCAGAAGCTAGATCTGATCAGAAGCTATGACTGTGTTTTCAAGACTGGACTTACATTTACACATTTTCTCATTCAATTATTTTTTAAGATTATCATGTTAGAATTACAAAGAGGAGTAAGACATTTCTTGCCTTCAAGGAGTTTGAAATCAGTTCTATTTAAAAATATTTGGCTACACGAAAGTAATTTTCTTTTATATGAAACCATTGGTGTCTTAATTCTTTATCCTCATTTAACAACCAACATTTTCAGGGGTTAAGCTATCCCACTATGTTGCCATGTACTAGCTTTAAGTGACATGCATAAAGAAGAAAAAAATGAATTCCTATAATTCATTTAATATGTTAAGAAAAACAAAGCACTTCATGATCCCAGTCAGTGTGAAATACAGGAGTTAAGCAAATGTGTAATAAATTTTCCTACTCAGAAAGCCCAGGTTATGTGAATTCTGGAAACTTAGGAAACGGTTTCTTCAGTTGTGCACATTACCATATACATTCCAGCTCATCTTTGTGTTTTACATTAAGAATCATTTTTCAGCATATAGCATGTCTTATAATCTGAAACCTCTTTGAAATGTATTTCACTATGTCTTTAATAAAAAGAGGATTCTCTCTTCTCTGAATGGTGAGTGAACTCTTGCTAGGAAGTCAAACAGGGGTGCTTTGCTTATGACATGATGCCAAGGTGGTTTCAGGTTTCCTTTCTCCTTAAATCCAGTCCTTTGATTTTTCCATTCTGTTAGCAGATAAGAAAACATTCTGGTTTTCCAAGGGTCCTGCTGAGAGGCCACTGTGCACACGTGTGTGTGGGTGTACAGGATCTAACGGGCCTTCCTTCTCTGAGAGCAGCAGATTCTGTCATTAAGGAGGAGTTGGGGTGGCTGCCAAAGTCACGCTGGCAGAGAGCTCTGGAATTCAGTCCTGTTCCAGATATGCCGGCAGGAGGTGGAGGGCAGTTTCCTTCTCCTTTCACTTTCCCAGAGGGAATTAAGGCATCTCTAGCCAGTTAGTTTGGAATAAGGTATCGGGTGACCTGGAGAACTGCCCTCCCTTCCTCTCCTGGCCCATCCTCTTCAAGTGCTCCTAATGATCCTGCTGTCATGGATTTCTTCCCTAACTGCTCATATTTTTAGTAGAATTAAAAGGAAAATGATGCTGGGCATGCTCTCCCATTGAGGTTTACCCTAATCTGTGGTTTCATTGTAAACTGGAAAGATAAATACTGGGAATGAGCAGTATGTGCTGGTGGGTAAAGTGCAGTGGTACATGTGAGCCCGGGCAAGCTACTTAACCTTCTGAACATCAGATTTCTTCCTTTGAAAAACAGGGATAATAAAAATATCAGTCCTCTGTTTAGCTTCCAGTAATAATATCAGGGTGACTTTAATGGAGTTTTTGACAGTAACTTTCCTAACTTAAGTAAAAGGAGATGTGAAGACCAGGTATGTTTTTGAAAACTCTTTACCTGCTGTGGCAGCGAGAGGGAGACCTTCTCCACACTCCATTGGCCTGGACACTTCTCGAAAAGATGCTGAGTGCAAAGAATACTCTCTCACTGGATGTCAAAGCCTAGTGTGTCTGGGCCTGTGGTGTGGCAGGCGCACAGTGAAACAGGATCTCAGGAGAGACGCCGAGGCACTGTGGATATTTTAAACATGACTGCTGCCATCAGCATCCCACTCCTGCTCCCTTGTCCATCTCTCCCTGCAGGGGTTTGGAAGGTCCTGCTCGGAGCAGATTTATCTTTTGCTGTGAAAGATTCGGAAGCACAACTCAATGGTCCTTGGTCATTTTTTCCCCCCATCTCTCCTTGGGATGCAGTTCTGTGTGACTGCCTTTCCCCGCAGTCTCTCTGGTAGATTCTCAAGTACCGGGTTGGTTGGGTCAGATGACTGATCACTCACTTGATGGGACTTTCTCTGCACTCCCTCTCCTACTTGTCCTCTTCCCCCTTCTCTCAACACCCATAAGAGTCCTCAGAGCATTCTGCTGGCTTCCACCCTCACCACTCCTGCTGTCCACTTTGGCCTGCGTTCTCACCGCACAGCTGACACTTCATCTGTTTGGCTACAGAAGGAATCATCCCTTTGGAAGACAATGTACACTTTATATTTTCTCAAGGCAGGAATGTTGTTTCTATGTCATGCTAAGTGTTCTACTTGGTTGGAAAATATCACAATTTCTTGCTCATTTATCTTGGTATCAGTAAGATTGCAAAAAGCATACATTTACAAATCATCCGATAAGCTCCATGCATATCGGATTGGACAAACCATAACTATATGTTCACACCACAGTTCATTCTTAAATGGCTTTGCCTATAGACAGCATCAGTCACTATGTCCCTTGAAGGATGGCAACAACATATGCGTGGTCAAAGCCAGATATTATACTGTTATTTTGTAAGGTTTGTTTTCTATTTGCTCCTGGATATTTGATTCATTGTAGTTGTCGGAGTTTGATGTTTTGAAGAACTTGCAGAGAATTTTGCTGTTTTCCGATAACTCACAGAGTCAGATTTTAAGTTCAAATCCCATGTTTCTCTTTATTTAACTTGTAGCCGACATTTCCTTGAAACCCGGTTTCTGTGTAAAGTATCCCCAAGAAGTGTGATCCTCTAATTGGCAACTAGATCGCAGTTGCAGGCATTTAATACCATTTTAACATACCAGCTTCTCCCTTTGATCTCCATTTCTCTGGTTCACCATTTTCTTTGCTCTACTCAACAGATGACTGCCAAATTTTCCTCTCTGTTTACAGCCCTGCTCTTTCCTGCTGCCATGTCTTTTCAAGTTCTAATTCTTGTGCTTGGAAAACCCTCACCATCTCTGCCATAGTAACTTTATATATTCTATTGACTTTTAGACTTTTTAACCATAGCCCATATTAATAATGAATAGTGGGAAAAATGTATATATAGATTAGCTTTCCAGATCCAGATGTGTGCCTCTTTCTCACGTGTGTGCCATGCTACATTGTTTTGCTGGTTCTCCTTGTGATATAAATAAAAACCAAAGAAGAAATAAAGTTCTAGAAACTAAAATTTGGCATGATGCACCACTGATTTTTTTGATTGATCAACATATTGGTAGTACTGTTGTTTATGGTTTTGCTCTGACGTACATCAATCTAGTTGCAAAGTCTTTATGATCGAGTCTTTCACCAAAGTAAGTCATTTTTTTATTATCCTGTTTTGCGAACAACTCAAATTTTAAATATTTATATTACAACTGAATCACCAGAATGCCTAAGAAATGTAATTGAATCACTTAGAGAATTAATAATACTTCATACTATAGGTTAGTCAAAATTCCTTCTCCACATATTCTTGACAAGAAATCTCATTTTCACAAGTTTTCACCAACATGTCAGTGACTTTCAAATCCTTTCAGGTGCCTTTCTCAACTATTAACAAGGAACATGCGTTTAGTCCTATAAGCCTCTAAATTTGGCAACTGAATTGCATTATATAACACTTGTTCTTAATCGCCCATTCAATCCAAGCATCTGTTTTCACTTATGTCAGAAAATTAAGACAACAAGTATTTACTATGGTGTTTTCCAAAGTCGTCATAACCCATAGCTCAAATGTCATCTGTAGGGTTTTTGTGGTGTCCCAGAAACATCCATTTCAAACATTCCTTTATATGGTTGGAGGTTGATAGGCCACAAAGGGACCACAGATGTTAATGCTAAGTAAACTTCCTGTAAATTATTAAATAATTTAAAAGACATTAAACCATAAGCATTAGCCAAGTAATAGGGACTTTCCTATTTTGTGAGAGTGATTCTTTTACTTTTCTTTTCGTTTCTTTTTCCCTTTCTTTCAAAAAAGGGGGAAATACATTTATCTCTGTTTATTTGCTCTGAATCTAAAGTCTCTCTCCCACCTGCCCTTCCTCCTTTATGATATTTGCATCCTACATCCATAAGTCCTGGTTGTGGAAGACAATTTGATAGGTATAAAAAACAAAATCTTATAACTTTTGTTTTTATTGAAATATAGCTATTTAACCAAGGTAGAGATAATGATTCTCACACTATGCTGAGGAGCAAGGAATCACTGAGTGCTGTAGTCCTCCAGCTTGAGCAAACATCAAGATCTCCTGGGGGGCTTGTTAAAACTCAGAACAGTGGGCTCTGTCTCCCCAGAGTTTCTGATTCAGTAGATCTGAGGTGGGTGGTTCAGAGAATTTGCATTTCTCCAAGTTCCTATTGACTTTTAGACTTTTTCACCATAACCCATACTAATAACGAATAGTGCATCTGATCCAGGGACCACACTTGGAAAACCAGAGACTTAGTGAATCTGTTAAGTACACAGAGTCCTGCCTCCCCCGCCCTCACTACACTCACCCCTGATTCTGACTCAGTTGTCCTCGTAGCCCGCATGTTAAACAACTATCACTGATGATTCTGATGAGACACTCTGTACTGGGAAATAATACTGATGTTTTTATATAATCAGTACTAAGCACTGGGGTACTACTTGGAAGAAGGTGGTTAATATGAACTTAGCTTACTTACTATAGTTCTATAAATTTGGAGAATCTGCGCTTTCTGTTGTTTAATATGTGATACATGTCTATAGGGAAAAGTTTAGCTAGAGATAGTGAGACCCCCTAGTTCTTGTGATGAACTTGCTGGCTGCCTTTTATACTTAGAAACTATCTTTTACCATAGCTAGCTGGAGCCCTGGGCAGCATTCATTTAACATAACCTTGTTTGGTGGCGAGTAATGTTTAAAACCGAAGCTGAAAGGTTTTGGTGACATTATGAGCTTTTTATTAGCAGGAGTCACTATACTTGTGTATATATGTTAAAGTTATTGCCTAATATTAGCTGGTGGCATGTGTTGTGCAACCCAAACTCAAGAAAACCCAGCATGAAGTACGAACAGTTTATTTAACCAGGTCAATGAAGAAAAATACAATTGTGACATTAAAGATGAATTCGGTACTTCATGTAAATGTTTTCTGTCATTTTGACTTACATAGACTCAGCCAGCCCTTCAGCTAATGTTGGACATCAGACTATTGTTGAGCATTAGCTATGACATTTGTACTTGGCAGCCAGCTGAAAACATTGTGTGTGTAGCTTGCAGGTTAGAGTTTCTTTTCTTAGCTCAGGGGATCCATAAAACCCTTGAAGTTGTATGTGAAGTAGTGCACTTGTGGGTCTGTGCATTTTTCGGGAGTGTTGGTCTTTGGATATTAAGCTTCTTAAAGAAGTCTAAGAACCAATAAAAGTTAAGAACTGTCTGGACAGATGACTTTTGCTAGGATGGGTCAAGCAAATGGCTAGAAGAATTACTGCTTTATGCACAAGTCATGCAGAGAAGGCTTTGAGATGGCCCATGAAAAATCTTAATTGATCAACACTTAAGTGCACATATAGTAGTAACATTCATTGGGTGTCAGGCAAGTGGGAAGGGGGAGGAGGGGATGGGTATATTCACACCTAATGGGAGAGCACCGTCTGGGAGATGGACATGTTTGTAGCTCTGACTCGGGCAGGGCAAAGGCAATATATGTAACTTAAATGTTTGTATCCCTGTGATATGGTGAAATTAAAAAAAAAAACCCTTAAACTTCATAACTAAGATGTGAACACATAGTCCATTTTATGTAATTGATTTTGATGTGTTGCAAAAATTTTAAGTGTGGAAGTGTAATATCCAAGTTGACTCTCAGTTATTCTCACCTCCTTTCATTCGTGCTCTTGTATAGCCCCCTTGCACACTGAATCAAGGCTGGCCTGCGTACCCATTAGTATACAGAAGAAGTGAAGTAAAGATGTGTCACATCTGAGGCTAGGTCATAAAGGACATTGCAGTTTATGTCTTGCTCATTCTCTTGGATCACTCAGTCTGAAGAAAGCCAGCTGCCATGTCATGAGACACCCAAGCAGGCCTGTGGAGAGGTCCACGTGGTGAGGGACTGAGACTTCCTGCCTATGTCCAGCACAAACTTGCCAGCCATAGGAGTGAACTATCTTGGAGTCACATCCTTCAAGCCCAGTCAAGCCTTTGGATGACTGTAACCCTGGCCAATATCTTAACAGCATCCTTATGAGAGATTCTGAGCCAGAACTGCCAAACCCAGCTGCTCCCAAGTAACTGATCCATGAACTGTGTGTAAAATGAATTCTTATTGTTATTTAGGCCACAAAGCTTTGGGTTAATTTATTACATAGCAATAGGTAACTAATACTTTTTTTTAATCTTGAAGGACTATTTAAGTGAGTAAAAACAGAATGAGAACTATAGATAATCTTATTCATTGGTGTATGGCTTTGGAAATGTAGTTTTGCCTATGGGCAAAAGATAGGTTGAAATAAATTCTGGAGGAAAATTTTTGGATCAATTACTTTTTCCAGAACCACAAAAAACTGGGCACAAATGCTAATTAAGAGTGATTGGAAAAATACATGAATAAATATCCTTTTAGTGAAAATTCATAGAAAATGTTTGATAGTTTAGAGCAGCTTAAGGATCACGTCCTTGTCCTTCATTCCAGAGGCATCTCAGGACTGGTCTTAAGCCAAGGATTTATGGCTCTTTATTGGTCCTGCCATCATTCGGGAGAGGTGACCTGTGCCCAAGACAGCTTAAAGAAAGCCAGATCCAAAATCCACCCTGTAGCTGACCTACATCCCTGTATTCCCTTGAGAAACAAGTGGGCCTCCTGAAACAAACTCGGATCAGGCCAGGCTGTCATCTCCTTGGCCTTAGCTTTAACCCCATGGTGAAGTCTGTGCCATGGCATTCTAGCGTAATTACATCTCCAAGGTAGGCATTGTGAAATTTCTTACTTCTTATAAAAAAATCATTTTCTCAGCACCTAACATTATAATAGGAAGAATAAAGACATAAAGAAGAAAAACATTTCTTGTCCCAGTGGAGTTTATATCCTAGCAAAACCATAGACAAATTAAACAGGGTAATGCAATGCTATAATACAAGGCTATAATTGAGGATGAATAAAGCTGAATTAGGCACAGAGAAAAAAGGATTTGTTTTGCGTGGGAGAGTTGGGAAGGCTTGAATAGGGCTGTCTTTGACATTCTACAAATTTTTATGGCATTTCCATAAGTGTTTTATTTAAAAACATAAGCTTCATATAGGAAATTTCTTTATATGTGCTATCTGTGGAGGTAAGCAAATTTTTCTAACCCCAAACTAGAACATATGGTAAATGTAAATATGAATATATTTTTGAAGACACAGGCAGTGTGTTTTTAAACTAGGGCTCTCTCAGAACATTAAAGAAACTCTATACTTTACCTATATTAACTTCATTAACAGATGTCATTATTGCTTTAAGCTGAACATATTTGCTCCCTTCAAAAATACCATTGCTTATAAAATGATTATAAAGAAAAATCACAGATCCTTAACATCAGTTACTAAGACCTTATTAATAAAGCATATAATAAAACATAAAATTGGGTAAGCAATTTCCATCCAATTGGCCAGTCCCTTGGCCAGTCAAGATCTGGGTCACTTGGATGACATAGGTCACAAGGGACAAGGAGTCTTCCTGCTTAGCTCCTCTTCCCAGACCAAATCTCGGTTTGGATCCTGAGTCTTTTTTACCAATATGTATCATCATTCAGGGAATCCAAGGCCCCATGTGGTCTCTTGCTCAGATTCAAGGCACTTTGGACTTGAGCATCTTATAATGGTTGCCAGGGAAGAGCTGTTTTTGCAGTAAAAACAGCTCATTTCTTACCACTCCTTTGTTCATCCTTGATAAACACAAGTAATTAAGCAAGCAAAACATTCAGGCTTTTGAAACAGACACTATTTGTGAAGGATGCCATTGACAAAGAAAAAAGTCAGAGAAGGCAAAAAAAATTGAGTCAAATCTGAAAACATCACCGAGACAGGCAGAGTACCACTAGAAAAGTCACAGATGTGACCAGAGATCAACTACTGCATCATCCTTTTCTCCTCCTGTCCTTGGAAACAGCAGACCCCTTTGTCCTCGCCAGTCCTTCTCCCCCAAGGCAGCTAGGTCACAGGGGGGCTCCCTCCTAAGTGACTTACATGCTCCTAGGACTCACTCATTATAAGTGGGGACCTATTGCTTTCAGGTTCAATTTTATTATTTAAAGTTGAGTTGCAGTTTAACAAAATGAGAAAATATCTTCCAAAGATTAAGAGCTTTTTACTTATGTTCAAATGTAAACATTTTCAGCTTTTGTAATACTCTTTTTCTAAGATAAGAGAATTATAACAATGTTCTTTTTAAAATTCTCTATACTGTTACTGTTATAATATATGGAATTATTAAATAATCTTCAGGTCAATATATCAGAAATGACTAACTTCTTATCAAACAGGAGAACTCTTTTGCCCAGACTGTCTGTAAAAAACTTGCCTGGTTTCTCTCAGAGAGAGAAGATCTCAAACAATATCTTAGGCAGGTTTTACTTTCTAGAGTGCCCCTCTCTTGGGACAGTTGTTACTCCCTGTTGTCCCCTACAGCTAAACATGATTTATTTTAACATTTCTTTCAGTTAATTAGCAAATATTCTTCTGTAGTTGTAGCTTAAGCTAGGGAATCAACAACGAATGTCTTTTCAAATCTTTCTTTCTAATTGCACTGTAAAAGATATCTTCTCTATGTCCCATTTGTCTATCTGGTTGCTTCATCCAATCCGGTAAATCTTTTTTTTTCTTTTTGAGACAAGGTCTCGCTCTGTCGCCCTGGGTAGAGTGCAGTGGCGTCATCATAGCTCACAGCAACCTCAAACTCCTGGGCTCAAGTGATCCTCCTGCCTCAGCCTCCTGAGTATCTGGGACTACAGGTGTGTGCCGCCACGTGCACCACGATGCCCAGCTAATTTTTTGATAGAGATGAGGTCTCACTCTTGCTCAGGCTGGTCTTGAACTCCTGGCCTCAAGCAATACTCCTGCCTCGGCCTCCCAGAGTGCTAGGATTGCAGGTGTGAAACACTGTGCCTGGCCTCAATCCAGTAAATTTTTACATTTTGTCAGTATTAAGCAAAATGTAAAACATTTCCATAAACCTAGAACATTCCATTGTGCTTTGTAGTCAATCCCTTCACCAGTAGGATTCCATTACCTGGCTGTGCCATAATCTATACCCATTTACCAACTGATGGACATATGGGTTGTTTCTAGTTTGGGGCAATTATGAATAAAACTGCTATAAACATTTGTTTTACAGGTCTTTGTGTGACCATACGTATTTATTTCTCTTGGGTAAATATCTAGGAGTGGGATTCTTTGTCATATATTAAGTAGATGTTTAACTTTATAACAAATGCCAAACTGTTTTCCCAAGTGGCTCTATCATATTTCTATTGCAAAGTATGAAGGTCGCAGTTGAATCCTTGCCACAACTTAATATCATTGAGTTTTTTAAAAATTTTGTTTCTAATTTTAGCTGTTCTAATAGAAATGAGTCAGATAAGTTTTGAATTCCTATCTCTATTTCTTAGAGATTTGCCCACACTTGTTAGGTACCTTAAAAAATTATGGGATCCATTTTCTTGGAAACCACATTTTTTCTAAAAGGTAATAGGCAAACTAATTTGCTGAAACCCACAGTGATTATCAGATGAGATAAATATATGGATATTGGTTACATTTGTCTAGCATAGAGGGAACATTCAAAAAAGTTTAGTCTTATCTTCTTGTCTGCCTGTATCTTGCATTCATGAGTCATCATAACCCAAACATTAAAATTCTATAACCTAAATTGAACTGTCATATAGTTTTTGCCTCTTTTGGCTTCAACACTCTACTTAAGCCTGCTTTAAACCCTTTTAAAGATGGTGCTCTAGAAAGGAAAATCCTAGCTAAATCTGGGCATCTCATGTTATGCAGAAATTAAAATCCTTCTCTTTATCTATAACCAAGATGTTTGGTGAAAGGAGGCATGAGACAGAAAAGTGATCGCTGGATTGGGAACAAAATCCCTCTATTTTAATCTTTATTCTGCTTCAAACTGGTTGGAAGACCTTAGAAGAAATAATTTAATCTCCTGGTGTCTTAGTTTTTTCATTGAAAAAACACAGAACATGATGTGGTCAATTCTCATTACTCACAGTAGTAATGTTATATTGAAGTTGCTGCAATTGGCAAATTAGCCAGACAATGTTTTCTAGGGGAAATACAGAGTTAGGTTCCTGTGAGCTTCTGGTCACAACATTTTCATCAAGGATCAGTATATTACCTCGTTTTATGTGTTTCTGTTTAAAGACACCTTATTTAACGTATGTGGTTGATTCATTAACACAGAATTCATGGCTGACAGCACTGTAGCACATGCCTGAATGAAGCTTATCTAACTCATGTTTTTTCCCCAAGGCACGTCACAGCCTTTTTGTGCATGGAAACACTAGACAGCCCTTCTGCACCCCACTTTAGGGACCATTTTAAATAAAAGCATAAAAATGGGTAAAGCATGACACTAAATATTTCATGAAAAGGACGCTTGTTTACAGTATGAGAGCTAAAAGAACGCAGAGTGTCACTTTGTTCAACCTCAGCTGGGAACAGGCCCATTGGGTGACTGAGATTTTTCTCGACTCTGTGCATCATGTCCAGAGATAACTCTGAAAGTGCTTAGTGCATTGATTTTGGGGTTACAAATAAATTTTAGCAAGTAGAAAAATTCTCAGATGTGCAATCTGCTAATAATGAGGCTAGCCTCTATTTGCTACTCGTGTTCCATAGGGTGAATCACACCTGTTGTTGATGTGAAAGGACATGGTGGTACTGCTGCTATCGTTTAGCATGGGCGTTTTCTCCAGCCAGGGGCTAAGAAATCTAGAATGTTCATAGGGCAAACAAAGAAATCTCACTACTTAAATATCTCACTCACTGGGCCTCCAACAAATTAGGGAAACTGGAGAGCCTAATGGAAGTGCTTATTTACCTTTAAAAATATGCATTAACATATGAAGATAACATCATGATGAAGAACCTGGCAAAAATAATAACTCCATTGTTTGATTTCTTTAAGGTGGGTAAGGGCTTGTTGGAACCTGGTTGTTTTTGTGCACCTTTGCAGATGCCTGTGGGACCATTTTTAAGCTAAGTGGTCACCCATCACTTCTCTTCTTGCCCAGAGAGTAATTTTCACGTCTTAAAGGTGTTCTATAAGTATTCGCTGTTACAGGTTTATTTGTAGATTCCTTTCAGTACACATCGTTTTTTCACATAAAGATATGATTTTGCTTTTCAGAGTAAAAGCACTTTTGCATAACTGTCTCACTTACTTTAATTTCCATGGTGTAAGTTTTATTTTCTAAACTATAATCCAGATGTTGTTTTAATGGCAATGCTAGCTTTATTAAATTAAGGAGGCTCTAAATACATCCGTGCATTGAGCTATTGCAGTGAAGTTACCAGGTGGAAGAAATGTTTTTGTCAGACTCCAGTGCTTAAGGGAGGGATGAAATTCCATTCCCTGTTACCGGTTTCTGCCCCTTCTTTGGAAGGCACACCCTTCTCAGTCCGCATTTCTGTCATTCTTCCGCTGACAAAGTGCATGTCTATTTGACTGGCAAGAACTCTCACACCTCCTTTCTGTTTTTATTTCCATTTTAAAATCTATTTTTAATGACATTGTTTCTGATCCATTTATTTTAAAAAGCTGTGTTTTTGTTGGGACAAGGAGGAAAGAACCCTGATAAGCTGATGAATGAAATTCAGCTTTCATCAACATCTTTTCAATATCTACCCCATACCAACTTCTGTACTTACAGTTTCTGTCATTTCTATTGTGTGATTTAATCCCACGTAAGTCAGGTTTGATAATTAGGAAGAAACATCCAGAACAAGTGGTAGGTATAAACATGGAAGCACATTTTGCTTTTGGGGCCCACCTACCTTCTCAGTGTTCTTTGGGAGCCGGTGTGCCTAATACCTAAAGACCCATATTGCCCCGTTCCAGACCTGCCTTCTCCTTGTAATGCTGTCGGGTCCAGACTATCTCATTGCCGTGCTTGGTCAAAATGCCCCTAGTCAGTGCCTCATTCCTGCTAGCCTACTCTTGAAAATAATCTTATACTTTCATTAATAGCTGGTCACAGTTAAATGTCTTATTTCCTTAAGATGCTTGTGTGGATAAGCCTTAATGCCAGAGAATCAGGTCCATCTTCTCTAATGGGAAAGTTTCAACAACCAGGTAGCATTACAGGGGAAGAATTTGTTAAAGCATAAGATCCCCTCTTATGTTTCTTAAAAGTTACATCAAATAAGTGGTCACCTATTCTGTTTACATGTCAGGTGTGTTCTGGAAAAGGTACCAAGCAATGTCTTCTCTGCAGAAAGTCCTGACCGAAATGCAAATGTTTGCCTGACATTTGTGAGGCATGTTGGGGTAAGGCTGATTATTTAATCCAGAAAGCAGTGTCAGCAGCTGACAAAATTTCTTGAAGCAGTTATAATTACCAAGAAAGCAGCTTTAAGATCTCTTTGCTAGATAGACGTCTTGGAATAACTCAGTTTTAGTTAGGATTTAAAGAAAAAACTCTTGGCAGGGAGCATGTCATGTGGGCTCCTGGGAGAGCCATTTCCAAATCATTTCATTTTGATACTGAGATGGAGTAACAGTTACTAACGGGTGGGAGCTCTCCCATCCCCTTTGGGCCACTTGAATGCTTCCACCTCCCCTACCCTCTAAGGAGAGAGAGAACAGACATCGCAGATACAGAGGAGAACTTTCTGCATAGAGGAGCTGCTCTCCTGGGAACTGCCGTGGGAGGGGGAGGTAATGAGCCAGGAGCCCATGGGCCCTCTGCCTTGAGGAGGAGAAGTGGGGGTCAGGTAGCAGCACCTGGATGGCACAGGTGAGCAGGTCTAGTCATGTGACAGTCTGGGAACTCTCTCTAGTGTGGGTGAGAGCAAGTAGATTTAATACAAGTTGCTGGGTTCCAAGTTCTTGGGTTCTTTTGAATATTTGAGCAGGGCAAGAGAGTAAGATCCAAAATCCTAATCTGGTCTATGTGTCTCTAAATGTCACACTACTCTGCACCTATATAGCCAGGAGTTGGGCTTCATGTAAACTGTCATATCTTTTAGTGTGTTCCTTTTGGAAGAAACTATATAGCTAACTATAATTTCTTCCCTGGATGTCCAATTGTGCACTCTGCTTTTTACAGAAGCAAAAATCAATACATTTCAAAGTGAAATGCATGCTTCTGATTTTACAGCTGGATGCCGTTATGGAATAAGAAGCCTAATTTCTGCTTCAAATCAAAATCAAAAGTCAGTAATTTATCCAACAAATATTTATTAATTGCTTACTGTGGCTCAGGCCCTGTAGGAGAATGTGTATGGATAAGAGTGCCCCTTCTTTTTTATTTTTAGTTTTTAATAACATAGACCTGAACAGCTAGAAAGGCAGTTGGCCATCAGGCATGTGGCTGTAATGGAATCTGGGCTGCAGCAAGACTTTAGAGGAATGGCCAAGATTCGGCTAGATCTGTACATTTGAGAATACCCCCATGGGAATATCCTATTGAAGGAAATGCTGTAACTCCTTATGTAACATGAAATGTTGTAAATAATGTCCATTTCATAATGATTTCCTTTGAAGAACGCTTATAATATAGCTTGTTGATTAAGGCTAACTTTACATGAACAGGAAAAAAGGTATAGAATGTATTTTCCCCTAAACTTGAAAAAAAGAAAAACAGCATTTCTCTGCTGAGATTATTGGGGATTTCCTCTGGCTCTTGGCAAATGATTTACAAAAAATGAGTTAACACCCTCAGATGTGGACTCTTCCTACTCCACCCTGACTCTATTCCAGCAAAATCCACTCTTCCTTTTCAAAAACGCATGATTTTTTTTTTCTTCTTGATGACATAGATCTGCTTTTCCATCTGTCGAGAGCTATGCCCTGAGATTTGAAGATCCTAGCATTTTTCTCCCCTTCTTTTTAAATGCCCTTCTGGAACAAGATGCTATTCTGAATATAGCATTTATTATTTATGTTTGTGATTGATGGATAATTTTTTCAAGTTTATAATAAAATCCAGAGTCAAAGACCTGCTGCTGGCCGTGTTTATGGGGTGAGCCCATCCCTTCAGTACTTGGCTTTTGCTCTCTCTGCATGAGGTAGCAGGGGGTGCCTGGCATGGGGCTAGGTTAGTGGGAAGGAGGCCAGGGTTCCAATTCTGGCAATGCTACCAGTTAGCTCTAGAGTCCTATATAAATCACCTAACCTCACTTGGCCTTGGCTATCTCAGCTTTAAAATGAAGAGCTTGGTCTATAATCTCTAAACTCCCCTCTGTCTCTAAAGTACAGGGTGGTACCCTCTATAAATAAGATCACTTTGGGAATTGCCTTGTGGCTCACTGCAGGGTGCGTGTGTGGACGCCTTGGCTCTGATTTGAGTCTACAGCTTTATTGCTTCATAGTTTGCATCACTTAGACCATGAATGTGCCTCCCCACCCTTTGTGTCAAACAATGAATCTGCAGAAGACGACACAACAGTGACCCTATTGGTGAACTGAGAATAGATTACTCGTCCTACAGGTTTGAAAAAGCTCAGCAAATCCCAAAGGGCCGGTGCTTGCAGGAGAAACAATCAAAGGATAATCTATATTTTTTTTAGTACAGCAAATTATATTTGAGATATCTGAAATGGATTATTCAGGTTTTATTTTTCTTAACAGGATTTAGGGTTCAAAGCTGTATATAAGGCTGGAAGTAACTTTAGTCATATATAGAACATGGGTCAGATATGACCAGATCGTTGTATTAGAATTCCCCAAGCTCATCCCTGGCAGTCCTTGCCTGTGTCCTCTGACACCACAGAGCCTCTATTTTGATGCCAGTCCCAACCATCAGACAGTTAACCCCTTCCTAATCTCATTCACTTTAGTCAGTTTTAAAAAGCTATGTAGCTACTGATATAAATAGCTACAGTTTTTTTTTTTACATGTGAATGTATATTTTTATGAAGATTAGGCTTAAATGAAAACTATTGATTTTTTGCAGATTAAAATTTTACCTCTTATACAATTTCATTGAGGTATCTCTATTCCTAGACTAATATAGTAAAATTTAAATGTCAAGCTAGTTGCAATCATTCTACCCTATTGAACTGTTTTTGCGTTGATTGAAATTGGAAAATTACAAAGAGATGGGAATAAATCACCATAAAGTTAGAATTATTTTTATTGCGTATTCACAGGTTAAGTTGTTCTTTGTGATATTGGTGCTCCTAGAGGTTGAGAGGCTCAACATGTCTGAAGCATCGTTAATCTCAAATAATATTTAATTTTAGCAAAATTTTACTACAACAAAAACTTGATCTATCCCTTGAAATTGATGGGAATCACATGAGATTCACCTTTATTAATCAGAGTTCAGAGACAAAAACCCCAGAGGGTATACAGTTCAAGACTTTCCTTTCACAGATGAGAAAATTACGGGTTAGGAACAATAAGCTAATTAACCAGGATCACACTGCTAATCAAGAACAGAACTGGATCTGCCAAAATAAGTCTCTCATACCTGAGTAACCTTCACTTTGTTAAAAAAAAATCTTACAAATTCTAGAGCTTTACAATTTATTGTACATGTAATAACATTTGAATTAGTTAGTGCAAGACCCTGTGTTCATCATGGTGGGGGTACAGAGATATAGTCTCCTAGGGACATAATCATGAATACAAAGCCACCAAGCCCGACATCTAAAATAATACCTTATGTCTTGGAAGAAAAAGAACAGCATTCTCAGATCAATCTTTTTTTATGTGCGATGGACTAGGGGAGGTATATTTGAGTCATTACATTCATAAAATTCCTATAACTTAATCCTATAACTACAGCACAGGCTGTACAGTTCATGGATTTAACTAAGTAAGAAACTGTATTTTAAAAATCATCTCAACTTCTTGTTTGCAACACAACCTTGTGACAATGAATAATCTGCTTACATTTTTGTTATTGTTTAATTATTTTACTTTCAAGCAGGGGTCAGCAAAATTTTTTCTGTAAAAGATTGGATAATAAATACATTAGGCTTTGTGAGCCATATGGTATGTGTCATACTCAACTCTGCTGTTTTCACAAAAACAGGTGGTGCACTGGATTTGGCCCATGGGCCATAGTTTGCCCTTTAGAGCATGAAATTAAGAGACAGCATTGCCTCACTTGCTCCACTTCACCAGCGAAAAGTTGGCAAAAGCTAAGGTAACAATAGATAAAGGTCTTACTCGGTTTTCTAGATGATCAAGTTAGAGAGACTGGGTTTATTGATAACAGATCTCTTGCCTGCACTCATAGTCCACACATGAAGTCATGGTTCTCTATTTTCAACATAACAGCTGTGCACTATGGAAACAATTAGTATTGTGAGTCCAATGTGAACATTTCAGGTTGGAGAACAGAGGCAATCTCAGGCTCATGAAGTCGATCGTGCTTTCATGTAGCTCTCCTAGGATTAAATCAGGAGGAAAACTAAGCTAGTCACAGAACCGGACCTGATTCATGGACTTTTTTCAGCACATCTTTGTCCTTGGCTGAAGTCCTCCCTTAACTTAGGGCGAGGACAGATGCATACACATTCATGCTTTTCAGACACCTCTACAATAATGATAGTATTTATCATTTGTAAAAATCATCTAAGACACAAAATTGAGCATGCTGAGGACAGGGACTTTGTTTTATTCCCAGCTGTGGTATTTTGGCAAAATCACTTCACCAAATTGGGCTATAGTCCATAAAGCTCTTCTACCACTAACACACCATGATTCCATTCTTCAGACACCCAGAGTAATGCCCAGAAGTTTCTCAATATACCTTTTTTAAAAATTAATTATTTACAAACTCAGTCCTTTCCTCACTAAAACCTCTTTTTCTGGTAGTGAATTGAGTACTTCCTCTGCTATTTTGTTTTATTTTATTCAAAGTAAAAGCTTCCCATGTTTTCGTGCCGTTGCTGTAGCAACTCTAATAGGATGTACTTTGGTTCAGCAATAATTGGCCATTTTGAAGGACGCTTGCTAAAACTGTAGAGTGGGGTTTCTTTTATGAACCCTGCTGTTTAAATGAACTGGAATGTTTAATGATTTGAATGACTCAGAATTCTGTCATAATATCCATAAGCTATCTGAATTTTCTTAGACCTTGAAGTAGATGGGACTTGAGAAAGATGGCACTTGAAGTAAATTAGGGTCACAGACCCCTCGAGTGGATTTTCCTTAGACTCACGGTTCTACTAGTTCTGGTGTCCAAGGTTTGGCTTTATGTTCTTACTGAAAAGAGTTGGCTTATATGTGGAGTCTCCCCTTAAGGGGAGTCTGGCATGGAAGAGGCTGCTAGTTTGGGAGGAAGTAAAAAGTCCATGAAGGCTATTTTCCAACGATGTTTAAGAATGGCTACAGTGGGAGTAGTTTAATAAGCAAGGATAAGAGGTTGTGATTATAGACTAGGCTCCTTGAATTAGTGATTTTGGAGATGGAATAGATTCATTGATGGCAATTTTAAGGCTGACTTATATGGGAATGTCTTAAACAGAAAGTCCTATTTTTGGTTAACACTTGGAATTTTGCAAAACAAGAGTTTGACCTTTTGCCTCATAATAGTGGTAATGATATCTGGATCTGGGGTTTTGATTTGCTATACCATTACTTGTGAATTAGAGTAGGTTTCTCCTTCTGGGCTCATTTTATGCCCAGCCTGACATCCCATCAACTGTTGTATCCCCCTCATACTATCATTTCTCTTCTCCTCTCAATCCTTTGAATAGTATCTATTGCTGTCAACCTCACCCCATTCTACTTTTACTTTTACTTCCTATAATATGTGTAATTTATACCTAAGCCTTGGGAGAGAGCATGTCTTGCTCATCATCTGTTTGTTATTAACACGGGTAACTTCTATCTCTAAGATTGACTCTGTGATTCAAAATTGGAAATCCAAGTGTAGTGGTGAACAGCTGGAGTGAGGTCTATTTGGGGATAGCCTTGCAGTGTCTGAAATTAGGCCCTTGTAGATTCCTTCTTTCACCTCGTTGGTACTAGGGCCACCTTTGCGGAGCCTTGCTATTTACAAAGCATGCCTTCGAGTACCTGACATAAAGACACTGTATTCGTTTTGTATTGTGCCATGACTAATTACCACAAACCTAGCAGTTTAAAACAACACAAATTTATTATCTGACAGCTCTGTAGGTCAAAAGTCTGCTCCAAGTCTTATAGAGCTAAAATAAAAGTACTGGCTGGTGTGGCTCTTATCTGGAGGCTGGAGGTGGGAGTGGGGAGAATCCACTCACAGAATTATTCAGGTTCTTTGCAGATTACATTTCATGTGGTTGTCCAACTGAGGACCTCCCTTCTGCCTCATAGCTCCTCTTTCTAGCCGGAGAAAATTCTCTGCTTTTAGGGAGTCCCATGATTAGATTGGGCCCACACAGATAATCCATGAGAATTGTCCTGTTTTCAGTCTGTAAACTTAATTACATTTGCAAAGTTCCTTTTACCATTGAACTTATCTTTGTTCTTCCGTATATAATGTGTCTTTTTGCCCTGGTTGCCTTCCAGTTTTTATTTTTTGTTCTACAGCAGTTTGAAGGTGACATGTCTAGCTGTTGCTGCTTGTATTTATTGATCTTAGTGCTCTCCTGCCAGTAGGCAGCTGTTCCTCACCATTCAATGCTTATTCATCTGTTGGTAGGGAGCAGAGAAGGATCACTCAGTTACTCTGATTCAGCTTCAGTCTTAAGCAGGTGCCCTGTTCTAGGTCTTAGGAGTGGAGTCTGCTTGGTGATCCTCCAATCCAGTGGAAGATCTCTAATGGCCTGGACCTAGGAGGAATTCTTGCTCTTCCCCCAAGGATAGAGCGTATCTTCCTGTTCCCTTCTCCCAGGGGTAATGAATCTTCACATGTGCCCTGGGGAAACAAGGTGGTTGTCCTTTTTCTTCTGTGGGCTTGGGCTAGCGTTCCCTAGAAAGGATAGGAGAGAAGGATCTGGGTAGTGCTTTATGACTTTGCCTTCCCCAGGCTTGCACCCCAAGGGAGGCTTTCTCAGGACTTTCTTGCTGCTTCCAGTCTTCCCTGTAAGTAATCATGGGGTTCATGGAGCAGAGCCTGCAAGTGGGTGAAAACTCACCTTGTGTTCCTGGCTCCCAGGGCTTTTATATTCTCGTGACAGTCCATACTAGGCTTTTAGAAATTCATTAAAAATGTTAACCAAATTCCTCTTACTAGCTTCTATGGCATCCAGTAGCATCTCCTTGAATATGCTTGTCTTTTCTTAGATTTTTCAGGTGTCCCTGCAATGTTAGCTCTTTGATCAGTTTTAGAAATTTGCAAATTTGAAGATTGTTTGGTGAGTTGCTTTTTCTGGGGGTGGATGTTGTAAGCGTTAAAATGATTTTCCTCCTACTTTTGACATTTAAGTGGAAAACAGATCAATGTTTTAGAGAAGTTTTGGAACACTCTCACATTATATTCCTGTTTTAGAACTGCAAGTATGCATGACTCCTTTCATTAGTATTCCCAGCATATACATTAGAGGATATCTATCATATGGTAAAATTATCCTAGATAAAAACACTGTATTGCTTGTCCCTCTGGTTAAGTGTACTCTCAAAGTACATTCTCTCAATGAAGCGAGGCTGCAAAGGAAATGCTTGTTCCAACTGTTGGTTTGTCTCTCTCTCTCTCTTTCTCACTCATATTATCTCTCCTTCGTTCTCTTTTTCATTTCTTAGTCCATTTATTGTTTGTAGCGTCAGCCACACGTTTCTGAATTTGGACTATTTTTATGCGAGATTTCACAAATAATAATAAGCGGTATGCTGAGTCCCAGCACTAATTCTCTGCATCAGGAGCTGAGCTGAGCAGGGGAGCCCAGGGTCAGAGTTAAGGTTTGACGCTCCCCTGGCAAGAAGTGTAACATCTCTGGGCTCCAGTTTCCTCATTTGTCTGCTTTTCCTCCTTCTCACTGGCTGCTCTTCAGTGTCCTTTGCTGATTCATTCTCTTCTCTTGCATTGGAGTGACCCAAGACTGAGCCCTTGGATCTCTCCTCTCTTCTATCTCCTTTCACTATCTTGGTGATCTCATTTAGTCTTATGACTTTAAATACTATCAATAACACTCACAAGTGGAAAATTTATATCTCCAGCCCTGACTATTCCCCTTAACTTCAGACCCATTTATCCAACTCCCTACTTAATTTCTCTACTTGGTTTTCTAATATACACTTAAGATTTAGTATAAAACCAAGCTCCTGAATGCCTTCTGCCCCAAACTTTCCTGTAATCTTTGTCAATTCAGTTAAAGACAGGTCTATCTTTCTATTCACTCAGGTCAAAAAAGTTGGAGACATCTGTAGCTCCTTTTTTCTCATGTTGGCTTCATCAGCAAATCTTTTCAGCTTTCCTTTGAAGTTTTATCCGGAATTTTCAGGTCTCTATTTTGCTCACATTCTTTTCCACCTTGATTCCAACTGCCATCATCTCTGACCCGGATTACTGCTATTGTTCCCAAACTGGTCTCAATGGTTTTTCCTCTTAGATATTCTTAACACAGCATCCAAAGTGATCCTGGTAAAATATAAATCAGATCTTATCATTTCTCTGCTCAAAATCCTCTAATAACTTACCATCTCAGAGCAAAGGCCCAACTCTGCCCAACATCCTATACGGCCCTATCAGTCTGGCCTGGTTCCCTCCGGCTTCACCTCTTCCTATTTCCTCCTTGCGCATTTTCCTACAACCTCTGTAACCAGGCATGTTCCTTTCTCTGGGCCTTCATACTTCATACTGTTCCTTCAGCCTAGAATGTTCCTTCCCCAAATATCCGAATGACTCTCCTCCTCCCTTTATTTGGGCCTTTGTCCTAATGTAAAGCTTCCTCTGTCCTCTCTGTCAAAGATTGTCCTCCTCACCCCGATCCTTCCGATTGCTTCCCTGCTTTTCTTTGCTCCATGGCATTTACTGCCGTACGTGTTAATCAGGTTAGACTAGATTATGCCTCAGTAACAAATAACCACCAAATCTCAATGGATTAAAGTTAACAAAAGTATGCTTTTTGCTCAATCACGTGTTTATTGAATCTGACGGGGCCTCTGTTCTTTGCAGTCACTCAGGACCCAGGCTGCATCTGATCAGTTTCCTACTTGCAAGAGGAAAAGAATAGAGCTGGAGGATCTTGCCCTGATAATTGATTGCATTGGCCTGGAAGTGGCATGTGTCCCTTTTGTGTAAACCTAATAGTAAGAAGTACTTACACGATCATAAGTAATTTTAAGGAGACAGACATGTATGCTCCTTTCATGTGCCCAGAATATGAGGGGAAACAGATATCAAGAGACTGTAGTGCTATCTGCCCCATAATCTCATACATCACATGTCTTACTTATTTTTTCTTTTTCCATCTCTTCTTACTAGAAGGTAAGTTCAATAAAATCATGGGTTTTTGTTTGTTTTATTCTAGCTTGTAGAAGATAGCTTGGCATATTCTAGATGCTCAATGAAAATTTGTTGAATGAATGTGTGATTGAGTTTCCATAATGATTTTAAGGAAAAAAAAAAACCTACTTTCCCTACAGATTTTGTCCAGAGATGCAAAAGATTCCATATATAAAGTATTGTTGTTACTATTATTTGTTGTTATTGTATAATTCTAATCAGAAGATGTCTTTAAAATGGGAAATATAAAAATATCCAAGTAATGTAGAATTTAAGCAGAGAACAGTGTAATTTAATAATATTGTGAAGAAGAGAAACACATAGGTCATACATATAATATGGTTGTGAATACAGTTGCTAAATGTATGAAAATCTTCCAATATCATTTACAGGGAGAAAAAAGTCACACAATGAACATGTTGCCTTTGCATGAAACTGGGTCAACACAATCAGTTGTGATGGTAAAGCTCATCTTTACTTTTTTTAAAGTCCACCCATCTTAAGGAAAGAGAGTGTCTGGGCCAGCCCTGTGCCTTGCCTTGCTCTGATGATGCTCTTGTAACACCCATCTGACAGATGTGGAATATCGTACTTGGACCTCTGTCAGGGACACCACTGTGTTTCTTTCTTGGGCCAGATCTGTGTTTTACTGGGCAGACAGTGGGCCCCTCATGCTAGAAATATGCAGCTGGTATTCTCAACATCAAAACCACCACTTCTGCCTAATGACATATATGTTTATTGCTCTTTGTGTGATTATGGAGAGCTTATGCTGATTTTATGAGGGGAGACATGTCTTAGTTTCCCTGCCCACTCCCTTACAAGCTGAGTGTTATGATTCTGTAAAAAAAAAAAAAAAAACAAAAATAAAACAAAAGTTAAAAAATGAAAGGAATGACAAACACATTTACTTTTGCCCTAGGCTTGGTGGAAACATGCCATGTCTGATAATAATGAGAGCTGAAAGGAATTTTCCACATGTGTGCTTTTGGTCTTGTTGATTTATATGACCATTTAACTGGCATTTCAATTGGGGCCCAGGATTGTAGAGGAAAAGGGTTTGCCACCCCATGAGTACTCATACAGGGGGACTAATCCCTTGCCTCTCAAACAGATGAGATTTTCATGAATATCCGTCATCCGTGTGTGATGTAAAAAATGTCTATGAAACTGTTTGGATCTTGTTTGGTCTCATACCACATGTCTTTGAAGGGAGTGGCTGAAACTGTACCTATAATTCCTTAATATAGTCAGTTTATTGCTGCCTCATTTATTTAAATGAATTATAACAGGGAATTACAGAGGAAAGGGATAAGGAAAGAGAAGAGGCAACCAAGGAATAGCCATTTTAAAAATAAATGTAATAAAGGGAATTTAGGGAGAGCATGTAAGTGAAAACAATCCTTAAATGATTAGAAGTGATTCCGTGACGAATGGCTAGTCAGTGAAATTCCATCCAAAGGGCAATTCCAAGATTTCATGATTCCCAGCCCTCTTCATCCTTTTTATAATTTTGCCAGAAAAAATCAGAGTTGTTGACTTTTTGGTCTGAAGTTAATGCTTCTTGTTTGTAATGCTGATTCCAAGTTTTGGTTTCTTATGCCACATTAGAAAATAACAGTAAGTCTTTCAGATGACTACTGAATTATTTCTAAAAGACAAATATTTCATGTGTCTTTCTAAATGCCTGTGTTTGAGAGGAAAATGTTCTGATGAACACCAGAAATGTGGTACCTAGGATCACTGTATCTGGGCCTTTGTTAAATGAACTCGTGTTTAGGAGGGAGAAAGATAATTCATTCTGGGAGTAATCTACAGCTTGGTCCCAGTGTATCTGTCTCATGTCACCATGCCAGGGAGGGAGAACAGATACAATTACTCTTAAGTCCCTCCTATCTCTGAGGTTTCCAGTATCTATGAACATGATCCTTCAATTTTAAACTAGTCTATTTGCTTTTTATAATTATGTACAGAGTTTGCAGTTTAACATAGCCTTCTGCTTCTACCATTTTTCTCCTAAAATGTTCTTCGAAGGCCTGCCTTTTATTTGACTCTTATTTTCAAAGCCGAGCTGAAGTCCCACCTTCCCCATGAACCTTTCCCAGAGAATAATCTTCATGCCCTTTAAATTCAGTAAATGTCAAACATTGCTTTGTATAGCAGTGGGCTCTCCAACTGTCTGATAATCTTCTTGAGGGCAAAAATAGTATTACTTCCTCTGAGAAGTGTTCCTAAAAGTATCTTCTTCCATTTTTCAGAAAAATCCTTTTCTTCCTTTGCAAATGTAACATTTTGCTTATAGCCCTTATTGTGTGTTAGAGTTAACTCTTAGAGACCAGCTTCCCTGACTACTGATGGGTGAGGGTAGGAAGTGTTTTACTCATCTTTACATACATGCTATTTAGCCTGTCTCTGCGCCATTATTTTGTGATAGTCTATTTTTTCCTATTTATGAGCATAGCCTTATTTTAACCTTTATTTATTCTGTGAGCAATAGAGAGTTGTCTACTGTTTTTTTTCACCCTGGAAGGGGTAAGACGTAACATAACAAAGTAGTATTGTACAATAATTAACCTGGAAATAGTGGGAAGGATGGATTGGAAAGGTGATAAGTTTGGTTAGTATAAAAATGGGTAAGATTGGCTTGTCTTTTCAGGCCAAGCCTATGGATAATATTCAGTCACAGAAGACACTTGGCCCAGAGTTTGGGGCCCTGAGATGCGTTTCCCCCAAAGGGCACGATGCCATTCTACATGGGGCTTGGGAGGAGAAGTATGTTTGGGGAGTGCAAAGAAGCAAAGGTAACGCTAAGAGGATGCAGGATGACATTTGAGAAAGTGGAAATGGAGAGATGAAACAGGGAAAAAAATAAAGCAAATAAGCAGCTGAGGGAAGCTAGGTGGAATTTTACAGAAATGAAAGGAAAAATAGTATAGAAAATTTATCCAGATTGTGTAAAGGAGAAGCCAGAAAGTCAAAGTAGAGATGGCTTTGTCTTTATATCCCGGTGTCTTCTGCAGTGCCTTGCTGACCTTTCCCTAAAAATAATTTTCTTCATTTATAAAATACTTGTTTCTTTTAATTTTTAAAAATCTAAATAATATATGTACATATTAATAGATCAAATAGCATACTCTACAGTATTTTTATACCAAATTATAATTAGGGTGTTTAATTTTTTTCTAGCACAAAAGATGCAGTATACAGTACATGTATATGTACAAACATCTTTTTTCTTATTTATTTTTAATTGACAAAATTTGTATGTATTAATATTTATGGTATACAGCATAAGGTTTTGAAATATGTATACATTATAGAATGGCTAAATAAAGTTAATTAACCAAGCTAATTACCTCACATACCATTTTTTGTGGAGAGAACACTTAAAATCTACCCAGTAATTTTCAAGTATGTGATACATTGTATTAACTACCGTCATCATGTTGGATAATAATAGATCTCTTGAACTTTAGAGATAATTTTTTTAGATGAATTGAATCAGAAGGAAGGCAGTTTTGACCAAAATTTAAGGAATTATTTGTAGACAAGAGATAAAATGCCTTTTTCCCTTAAAGACAAGAATGCCAACGGGAAGATCTGGGATTTTATTCAATCATACACAAATGGGGTAAACTAGAAATAATAAGCAGTGGTCTTATTGGAGGGGGCTAAGAAAGAAGGTGAAATAGGAATGGCTGGAAACATTGATTCATCTACAACTTATTGTAAGTTATTTGAATGATATGAAACAATAATCTACATACAGATTGTACCTAAGAGTGTCTTCTGTTACAACCAAATTGTTGAGCTCTGAAATGACCCGCATTGCAGAGGGCAAGGCTAAGTAGGGAGAAGTGAAAGAGAGAAAGTCCTGTTGTTCTCAGAAGTTTGGCCTTTCAGAAGAGAAGCACTGTTTCACTCAAGATGATAGTGAAGCAAAGTCATGGGCATCTTTGCATTTGGACATCTCTGTCTGATGCCAGTTTCATAGCAGGGTATGAAAGATGACTCTGCAAGTGTGACTCATGTGCCTAGGACTGTGGCAGATCAGGGAATGTAGAGAAGTAAACTATTTTTTGAGGAAGATGGTGATGGTTGGGATTTGATACCATCTATGAAAGTGTCAGTGGTTCAGGATGCCTGAAGGACTGGATCTGAATGAGTATTCAGCAATGGAGGTGCAGATATCAGCGTCAGCTAAGCTACTTACTAGTTAAGCAGCTAAATTACAACTGGAGCTTTGATTGTAAAGGAGTTCTCTGAAGGAGCAAAAGATGGAACCTTAGTGAATTGTGAAGTGATGAGGGCCAGAAAAGGAAGAGAAGAGAGAGAGATGGAGAGTTCATAGAAAACTGAGAACTAGGATATCACTGTGTATGTGTATAGGGGGTGCACACATGTGCACACAGGAAAGCTCATGCATTAACGTGGTCAAAGGTTTGCAATGCTATCTAGAAATTATAAGGAATGGGAACTTCAAATAAATATCTGAAATGTAGGATTCTCTAATTGGCACTGGATGTGTCTCAGATTTTTTTTAAGATGATTTTTTTTATTTCAGCGTATTATAGGGGTACAAATGTTTAGTTCTAATGCTATTGTGGGAAATAATAGATTTTTAGCTACTCTCCTGTGAACAGTTCTGTGGTAGGTAAACAAGAATTTGTCCACCATTTCTCTTTAGAAAGGACTTGGGTACATCTTCATATCCTCAGTTGAATTTGGTATGCTGAGATTAGTGTCGTTTTTCCCGACCACTTCCCATTTTCACCCGCCTCATCTCCATGAAACTGGACATCATGTTTCCATGAATGATTAGAGTGAGATGCCCATACTGGGATGGACACGCAGAGAAAAAGTACATGTATTTTTTTTGATGGTTACAGCCCCTGGTAATAAAACCCCACTCAGAATAAAGGTTTCCTTGTGAGAATGCTATGAAAGGGCATCATATGTTTATGATATTATATTAATTTTGATTTAGACAGTGGATGAAAAGAGTGTTTTGACCAAAAAGAGATTTTGATAGCTCATGCCTTACATAATGGCTTGTGGAAGGAATGATCACAGATATCAACACCTCAACACAACTTTGCTTTTCTTCAGTCTGAAATTCCCTTCCTCCTGTTCTCTGGACAAGTCCCTCTTGACATTCAAGACCCAAATCAGATGCCACTTCTTCTATGACACCATTCCTGACCCACCCATTTCTAATTAGTCTGTGTTCCTCTGAATTACCTCAGCATGTGGCTCACTCTTCTATGTAAAATTTATTGAGTGTATTGAATAATAACTCTTACAAGTCTATATCTTCCAATACAATCCAGTTTCTTTGAGGAGAAGCATTTATTTATCGTAGTATTAATTCCTATCAAACACAATATTTTCCACTTTAAAAAAGTATTGCATTTGTTCATTCAAAACATATTTATTGAATGTCCTTTCTGTGCCACGCACTGTGCCAGGGACAGTGTCCTTGTGTAGTTTTACAATCTACACATAAACTACATGTATATTTATAGAATAAATTTTTGGTTGAAATACAAGGAACTTTAAAAATTCAAAGTGCACTAAAATCATAAAGAACTCATGCATAAGGTCAGATCAGTCACAACCATTGCTGAGCCACACAGTTCAGAAACTGCTTGTCACAGACTATTTCATTTAATGTTCCCAGCAACTCCGAGAGGGTAGTTATAGAAAATGAATTATTCATATAAGAAAGGCAGTTGTGGGTTTAACTTGGGACTTGTTTTCTGGCCCCTGTGGCCTGTTACCTCCTCCTACACAGTCCTGCCTCTTTAAAGCATCACTCCTTATAGGATCAGACAAAGAATCTCAAGGACACGGAAACATCAGCACTCCCAGAGACAAAAATTGTTAGCAATAATCCCATAGATGGTATAATGAACTCATCTCATTGTCATACAGATTCAACATGACAGATCTACACTGTGATAAAAAACTGGGCTCAAACTTCATAAGATCAATATCTTGTCCCTAAAATGAATGCCAAATTTTATAAAGATCAATTCAATTGTGAATTTATTGAGATAATTGTTACACTCTGCTAACTCACAGAGATGATATGGGGACGCTTATCTACCATCAGAGGAAGACACCTATGAATTAATTAAAAGATAGTATAGTCATTCTAATAAAGATTTAGAGCTATATTTATGATAGAAAAATGTACATTATAAAATAGCACTTAGAATATAACCCTATTTTTGTAAACTGTTGTATGTATTATACCCAGGAAAAAATATCTGGAAGGGCATATAAAAAAAATCTTTCCAGATGATCTCTCTGCATAGTAGCTATATGCAGAGAATCCATATAGATAATGGATTTTTTAAAAAAGTTCTCTTTTGCAACTCTTTTAAATTTTTGTTAAAATAAATGTTTATAGGTTGAGCATGTCAAATCTGAAAATCTGAAATATGAAATGCTCCAAAATCTGAAACTTTTTGAGCACTGACATGATGCCCAAAGGACATTGCCTATTAGAGCATTTCAGATTTTAGGTTTTTGGATTTGGGATGCTAAACCAGTAAAGTGGGAATATTCTAAAATCTGAAAAAATCCAAAATTTGAAACACTTCTCGTCCTAAGCATTTTGGTTGAGGGATACTGAACCAGTATTATTTGTATAATTTTTTAAGTTAAAAAGTCAATGTAGGAATTGGTATTGGAGTGGAGGAGAGGGAGACGAAAATGTGCTACCAGCCTGGGATGGACAGCGAAATGAAGTGATTTGGGAAACACAGAAACACACGGTAAGATGTAAGCAGCATAATTCTCAGGCTGTCCTGCCAATGTAGGCACCAATTGCTTTATTTTCATTTAACTTTAGGCTAAGAATAGAATTAATAACAACTGATTTTAATAACACATTCTGTTTGCAGAAGGGACCTGTATTGATTTAGTTCTATTTAAACTGTCATCTGTTGTAAAATATCTTTGTTGTTTTTCACTCAAAAAAAAGCAGCATATTTTTTCCTTCTTAAATCAGATCTTTCCCCAAGCGTTTGAGTTGCTTGTTGCTAAGAGATTGTGAGGCAACATTTCTATCACGTATGTACTTTTCAATCATCTAAGATTTGAATTTTGTATTATTCATTTCTCAGAAATTGGGGATGTGTGTGTTTGTGCAGCTTAGTGGGAGAAAATAATTTAAGTTTGCTTCTAACACAATGATACATCTTTTACTGCAGTCTGCAGGGGCCCTGTATGATCTGATCCCTCTGTCCTCTGTCCTCTACAGCTCCATTGCACACTCCTTAACCCATCACACCTCCCACATTGACCTTCCTCAGGAGCTTTTAATTCCCTACCTACTTCTTCCCTCAGTGCCTCTGCTCATGCTATTCCTCATGCCAGAGAGTGTTGCTCCTGCCCTCCCTCCCCGCCCTATGTGCACATTTACAGTGTGGCTGATTAATTCCTACCCATCCATTAAATTTGTTTTGTCCTTCAGGTCATGGCAGTTATGGACTATGGAGGTCTGGGCACCTCAGCCGTGTGATCTTGGATTTTTACTCCGGTGCTCGCACGTGTCTGTTTCCTGCTGTCGATAAGCTGCCTCGTGCACTATTCTTTATCTTTCTCAGCTTCATCGCTTTTTCTACCTAACAGCTTTTACTATCTCAACTTCAACCTTTTTCAGTCCCCTATTGTGTCTCCTGGCCTCTCTTCCTTAATTTAAATTAATTCAACCCACATTGTGGTATAGTGTGACCAGTGGGAATTAAAGTATTCACGTTTTCAGTGTCTAAGGAAATCGCCTGTGGATAGTGCTTGGAATACTCAAAGGACAGTCTCATTTCTCCTTTTCCAAGTTTAGAGTTTTCAGTGGGTTAGGAAAATTCACTGCAGCTCTTATGGTCTAAATATAAGAAAAAAACAACTTTGTCACATGAAAAAAGAGTGATGAGGCAGATTTCTTTCTTATTTCTGCAATTTAAAGCCAGGAAGACTTATTTTCAAATGGGTTCATTCAGTAAGATTTTGCTAACACTTTGTAAATGTTATAAAGTTCTATTTTAAGCGCCTAGTCTTAAGCTTGGGCCACATCCACTATGCAAGATGGGGAAATTTTAATAATGTCAGACCAGCAGGCAATGATGCCAAGCTATTTTGGCTTTCTTTTTCTCATCTACAAAAGTTCAAACACTGCCATTAATCATATGGCATCAGAGATGTCAGTAAGGAAATATATACATATCAGATATGTACATAATCAGAAATTTCAATATTTTATTATTGAAAAAATTTTAGGCATTCAAAATGTTTTAATTCTAACTATGAAAAAGAAACAATGACAAATATTATCAAAATAGTAATAAATTTCAAGTCACTATACATAGCTATTTATTTCCGTAGTCAGAAGAAACCAGCTGAAGTATTTGGTTCATGAGGTCAAAGTTTATATCAAATTTCACCTTAAGTTTACGTATAAATGATAATAAAGTTAATTTCTCCAGAACTCAGTAATTTTATGTTGGACAAATATTCACATAAGTAGTATAGGCTAAAATATTCTTAAAACTGCAATGACTGGAGATTGAGAAGACAGCTCAGCAATTTACCCTGATCATTGTACTTTTTTACAAAAAACTTATTTCTTGCATTCTGGATAAATTAGAGTTATCATATTTTGAAATAAGTATTAAAATAAAATTAGTGATCTCATCTTCATTAATGACTAAAGACAGAAGTCCCAGGGTTTAAAATAATTAATTTTATCATATAACATATATTTAGTGATAGTTATAAAAAATATAGCTCATTTTCTGGATGATCACAGCTTCAAGTTGTCTTCCAGCAAGACTAATATTCACAATCTTAACAATTAATATAAAATTGGAAAAGTTTGGAAGTTTCTTAGTAAGTTACACATAAACTTACCATACAACTCAGAAATTTTACACCTAGGTATTTACCCCCCAAAATGAAACATATGTCCACACAAAGACTTGTACATGAATTTTTATAGCAGTACTATTCAAAATAACCAAAAACTGGAAACAATCCAAATATTCATTAGCCGAGGAATGGATACATAAAATGTAGCATATCCATAAAATGAAATGCTATCTAGCAATAAAAAAGAACGAACTAAGTGATAGAACAAGTGTGCATGAATCTTATAAAAATTACGCTGAGTGAAAGAAGCCAGATGCAAAAGACTACATGTTGTCTAAGTCCATTTATGTTAAATTTCCAGAAAAGTCAGAAAAGTAGAAAGTAGACCAGTGGTTTGTTGCCTGGAGCCAAGGGTGGGAGCAAAAGTTGACTATAAACAGGTACAAGGGAATGTTTTAGAGTAATGGAAATGTTCTCAAAATGGACTGTGGTAGATTTAGTAAATTCAAAAAATTTAGTAACTTCTATAAGTTTACTAAAAATAATTGGACTGTATACTATGATGGGAGAATTTAATGGGATATAAATTATATCTTACTAAAGCTGTTAAAAATTATATGTGACAGTCACATGCATTCCTTCCACGTGCCTATGAAAATATTTGTTCTTTTTTTCATATTTGAAGTACAATTTGGAAGTCCCATGAAAAATAAATATTATGTGGAAATTATTAGGATAGTGTTCCCATTAAAAATTTATTTTCTGATTTATTTGGAATTTCTTGCATTTTAATAGGAATATTTTATCTAGATCAGATGTTAGAGATATTCTTGGATATTAGATTGAGAATGGATTTGGGATTCTTGAATTCATTTTACAGAGGAGAAAAATGAGCCTTAGATAAAACAGGTGAGCCAAGATCTCCTGTTTCTTACACAATGTATTAAAAAGGGATGACCCAAAGTGGGGTTGATAGCAAATGGCCTTTCTTAGAGCTTCCTTAAGTCTCACTGCTCACTCTGCCTAAGTACATGAGTCCACCTGGCCACACTCTCTTGATGGTTTAGCCATTTTCCTCTAGCCCATGTAAAACTTTTGATGCTGTGAAATCTCAGAATAAATAGCTGCATACCATCAGCACTGGTTATTTATGAACTAAAAAATTTACAGATAATTCATGAAGATTCCAAATGTCCAAGCAATGACGATGGATGAAACCATTGGTTCCAACCTCATCTCATATTTTTATTTGTGAGACTTTGAAAAAAATTTAAAAAGGAGCCAGATGTGGTAGCTTGCACCTGTAATCCCAACTACTTGGGATACTGAGGTGGGAGGATCACTTGAAGCCAGGAATTTTAGACCAGCCTGAACAATTTAGTCTCACAACAACAACAACAACAACAAAAACAGATTTATTTAAGACAGTTTTTTTTTTTGACTGTTTGACAATGTTTTTTTACAAGATGGCGCAATTTTTATTTTTATCAAGAGTATTTCCAATTTGCTCCCTAGAGCAATGTTTTCACGGTGGAAATATTTAATCTTGTACGTGCAGGACATCTTACAGTATTGGTAGAAGTTAAGCATTTTTTTATTTTTGTCAAAGAAACACTTTGATTAAATTAAAACTTTTATTTGGTCAACGTAATTTATAAGAGTGCTCAAACTGGATTTATTGGGAGAAGAAAAGAAAAAGGAAAATTACCTTTTGGAAAATTACCCAAATAGAATGATATTAATTAGAATGATATATTTTCTGTGTGCCTGGGTTTTTTTGTTTGGTTGGTTGGTTGGTTTTTTTGTATCTGATCATTCTGAGAATCATAAGGACAAACAATTTTTTTCTTATGAAACATGGTTTAAATTTTTCCATTTTCACCTTGGTGAAAATCATTCTTAGACATAAGAAAGTCCATATTACACTTACCAAGAGAAGCTTACTCCTATCAACCGGGAGTAAGTGGGAAAGGTATCAGAGATCTTGAGTATCAGTGTCCAGTACTTATCTTTTCAGTGAAGATGAAATCATTCTATGGTTTTGTGTGCATTTACCATTAAACACTTATTTAAGCGTATCATTAAGTGTTTATTGTCAATAGACAAGTTATAATTTTGTTCTCCTGGTAAATAACAGCATTATGTAAAAAAATAGAAAGAAAAAATATGCATATATAATTTTCCCTTCTTAGAAAAATTTTATTACAATATAATCAATATTTTAAAAAATTAGTACATTCAAGAGAGGATGATTCTTTGTGAAGACAACTGAAAGATATAAAAATGCTGGTTTTAATAACTGAATACTATTCAGTGGCAACAAAAAATTACTGATGCATGCAACAAAATAGATACATCTCCAAAATACTATAATGAGTGCAAGAAACCTTACATAAAAGACTACGTATTGTGTGATTCTATTTAATTCGAAGTCTAGAATAGGCAAAGCTAATCTGTGGTAGTAAAAATAAGAACAATGGTTGTTTCTGGGAGGATAGGGTGGAAATGAACTGGGTAGGGGCATGAGGAAGCTTTCTGGCCTGATGGTGATATTATAAATCTGGGTAAAGGTTTGGGTTACATAGCTGTATGGCATTTGGAAAAAATCAGCAATGTATAGTTAAGATTTATGTATTTCATTGTATGTAAATTTTATCTCAAAAGAAAAATATAAATAAATATTAAACTGTAGTTAATGATACACATACTGAAGGATTTAGGAGTCAAGAGTGCTGACATGCAATTTAACCTTGAAATTCATTAAGAAATAAGATGGGCCGGGTGCGGTGGCTCACGCCTCTAATCCTAGCTCTCTGGGAGGCTGAGGCAGGCAGATTGTTTGAGCTCAGGAGTTCGAAACCAGCCTGAGCAAGAGCGAGACCCCATCTCTACTAAAATTAGAAAGAAATTAATCGGACAACTGAAAACATATAGAAAAAATTAGCCGGGCGTGGTGGCGCTTGCCTGTAGTCCGAGCTACTTGGGAGGCTGAGGCAGGAGGATCGCTTGAGCCCAGGAGTTTGAGGTTGCTGTGAGCTAGGCTGACGCCACGGCACTCACTCTAGCCAGGGCAACAGAGTGAGATTCTGTCTCAAAAAAAAAAAAAAAAAGAAGTAAGATGGATTGAATAATGGCTAGAGGGATGGAGAGATTGAAAAATATATTATAAAAACAAGTAAAATAGTACTATTGACTTTTGGTAGTGATTGTATGAATGTGCACTACATAATTCAACTTTTCTGTATGTTTGAAGTTTTTTATAATAAAATGTTGGAAAAATAACTCATCTTTGCTTCTAAGTCCCTAAATAGATTGGTTAGGTTTAAAGACACATAACTGATGTTCAGAAGTCACAGTGTTATTCCAAACATAACGTTTTACCTTGTGTGTCTCCAGAAATTACAATTCTTTAAAACCCTTACTTATAGAATTTGTTCAAAAACAAAAATATATGTAAAAATCTCCTGATAGGAAACTTAACAGAGTTGTGTATGACGTCTTTTTTCTGCATACTGTACTGCCTATCTGTAAATGTCTTTCTAATGGCATTGTGCCCATTAACTTTATTTTCAATGCACTGAATGTACAAAGAGTAACGGTTCTCAAACTTGAGTATGCGTTAGAATTTCAACAGCTTGTTGAAATACAGATTGTTGCCCCCACCCCTTAATTTCTGATTCAGTAGGTCTTGGATGGGGTCTGAGAATTTGAACTTCTGGCAGGTTCCCGGATGTTGCTGATTCTTTAATTAGGGGACCACACTTTTAGAGCTCTGGCATGCAGCCTATCCCACCTTCCATCAGAAGCACCTCTTGCCATTATTTCTTACTTTAAATAGCAGGAGAATGTAAGCAAATCATCTCCATGGATTTCCATGAAAATCAAGGAAAGAACCAAAAGAAGGGGAATGAATTTTGTTATATTCCTTAGCTGATTGTGTTTCTTCTTTTTCTTTTATATGCACTAAAAGATAATAAATACTAACTAACTACCAATTGTCCAAACTGGTACAGCAAGAGTATTACAAAATAGACTTTGACATCTCAGTATTTACCCCTTTACTTTCTTATCTGCCTTAGGCACATCCTTACAGAATAAAAACTATTTTCGTGACTAGTTAAAACTAAAGGGACATTTTCTTTATACATATCTTCTTGCTACTCCTTCTATCAGGTTTAGAGCTGTATTGTGCTAATTGCACTAATCATGCTACACTGAAACAATTGACTTATTCATCTGTCTAATTTACTAGAATGCACAGTCTTTGCACTCAGACGTGCCATATTTGAATTTGTCTCACTAATGCCTAGTACTTAGTAGTTAATGAATGGATAAAATGAAAAGCAGATAAGTAAAAATACATATTCCCCAAGGCAACTATAAATTTTATTTCATGTTTTTTTGTCATTTGAAGTTAACCATGTCACTGCCCTGCTTACCTTATAGCAAATACCTGTATATGGTCATTGATTGCATGTGGTTGCCCTTCCCCGCCCCCCCAAAAAAAACACCCCAGCATGCCTCAAACTTTAAAGAGTAACTTTAGCAAAATGAGATCAAGGGAACGTGTGCACGTAACATCTGTGTATGCCTCAGAATGAAATGTCTTCCTAAGAAGGAGAGACTGTTGACTTAGAAGGTAGTCTACTAAAGTAATTTTCCTACTTGGCTGTTGGCTGGGTTACAAAGTAGGTAATGAAGTTACTGCTCCTTTGGTAAAACTATTAGCCTTGCCAAGTGGTGCTAAAATGTCAACATTGGCAGGTTCAGTCTGTCTCATTCAGTTATTCAAAGTCACCAGACGGTGAAGTATTGGCCTGAGGAATCAGGGCACTGGGAATTCTGACCAAGGTGGAAACTGGTTGTTTTAGCTGAAATGGAACTCACTTATACAAACAGCTGGGCAAACAGATATAAAGTGCCCCATTAAGAAGAAAAGATTTCCCCCCTCAGACTTTTGGTAAAATGACATTTCTTTCTAAATTCAATAGCAAACATCTTTTGGGTATTTGGTGACCATAATGTCCTAAATACAAAGCTAACGAGTTGACTCCTAGAGGTTACAGATCTATGGGAATTGTTTGGGTGTGGCTTTATAAGGGGAGCTCTTCAGGTGAGCTGGGACTTTCTATTTCCTGAATTCTGAAAGTATATTTTGCACATGGGAACATGTCTTCCAGCTGGCAGATTCACAACAAAGCATCTTGGAGAGGGAACATGCTATTCTGTTTGCCCTGGAGAAGAGATCACTGAATGCAATAGTTTGAGCTCGTTGCTAACATATGATCACGTATGAGTAAAGTCAAGTTCTGACTTTTTTTTAAAGGCCCCCATTTCCTGGCACTGAGGCAGCTGTCCATGTGGCTTACAACCTTCTTGTAGAATTTTTTAAATGTAATTTTTCTTTAGATTTGTAAAAATCTTGCTTTATTCATTTTTATCAGGATTTTTTTTTCTCATATTTTTAGCTTTATGTTTATGGAACACAAATAGGGATGCTTTCTATCTACCTCTAAAGCTGTGTGCTGTTAAGTCGCTATTTCCTGAATGCCCAGAATCTCTTTTCCTCTATTGTTCTTATTTATTCATCATCTGGCGTTTTATATATACATGGTGAAGTAATTTCATTTGTAAATTAGGGATCACAATTCCAAAGCGTTTGAAGTTGAATTCCTATCCAGCCAACACCAGGCATTCTACTACCAATATCCCTTATTATTAGTGACAACAGAATTAAGAGACAGGGAAGATAAAAATCAAAGGCATGTAGGAAAAAGGGCAGGTTGAGTGGGGCAGCTTGAGACCTATGAGGAGAGGTTAGGGAATGACAGGTTGTCTATCCTTATCAAATCACCCATTTGTGTAAGTAGCAATCATTTTTGCATGGCCTTTGTGAATGTGGCTAATGTATATATAGCCACAGATAAAGATGATTGAACGATGCCACTTAGAGTTTTGCAGTGCACAACCTGAACAACTGTTAGTGACATCCTTCTTTCTGTAACACATGTTATAAAGAAGCTACATGTTTACTGCACACTGGTTCTTTGCAAGCTCTCAGAAATTCTCTATTGGGCCTCCATTTGCAAAGAGTTTGGAAGAGAGTGATAGAGAATCTGTGAGATTTTGAGAGAGGATTTCAGTCTGGAGATCCAGAGAATCAGGGTACCATGAGATATACGAAATTGATAGCTAGAATGTAAGAACTTGAAATTTAGAAAGGATTGACCTGGCAATTACTCTATGAGTGTTCTTAATTATAATTCTGCATGCACACACATAAACATACACACCCCACCATCACCACTGCCACCAAAGCAATCTGATTCCTTCTACTTTGTTCTGGCGTGCCATCATGCCTCTAAAGAATGGGCTATGACATTCCTCATCTCCACAACCACCTTAGACTCTCCTTTTGATGGAAGTTCATTCAAGTATCTCGTCATTTCAGCACTGGTGAAAGCAGTTTTTATAATGTCTAATATTAATAACAACATTTAATCTGCATTCTTCTTAAAGTATTTAACTAAAGCTGCCATGTTTTTTTTTAATTATGGAAAATTTCCACTAGCATCACTGGCTTTCAGGTTGTTGGTAAGAAAAAGCCATGCTAAAAATCGTGTAGTATTTAGTCTGTTTAGTAGATTAGATATTACACATTTTTATGTAAAAATCAGAAACAACTAAAGATACTTGTCTAATTTCCTTTGGCCACTCTCTTTACCCTGTGGCTGTCACAGCAAAATTACTGAAACTCCATATCATTTTCTTTTTCCTCCTGACACCTTTCCTGGGATCATGGTACCAAGACAGGGGGCATCAGTTGAACCCAAAGCCTATGTTACATGATCCCATTTTGACTTCCTAAGAATTACATAAAATGTTAAATTATTTCTAAATCTTGTGTTAAAATTAAGGTTTTTGTATATTAGGACTGAAGTTCAATTAAATACAATCTATGCCATCAACTATGATTTTCTGGAAGTTTTGAATATGTTGACAGATAGTAACTGCCCTGCTTAATACATAAACTTGACATGTGACATCTTCATAACTCCTCAATAAGCTGATGTAACCATAAAAGGGTTGGAATATTTTACACTCGTAATCCACTGTCTAAGAAGAGCATAGAATACATTTGAAACCTGGCATTCTCAGTTCCTGGAGCATAAAAATGTCTAAAGAGGACTTGCTGATTTTATATATGTACCATTTGTTAAATGGTGAATAATAATATTAGACACTATATAAAACTACTTCATCAGTGCTGTGAAGTGGAGTCTAAGGTGGATGTGGAGATGAAGAAAGTCACAGTCATTCTGCAGTGGCACGATGGCATGCCAGACAAGAGATTCAACCACGTTGTCACATACATAGGTAATTTGTTCTGTTTATTGCTGAGTCATATCTCATTGTATGGATAAGCCATAATTTGTTTATCCATTCAACTGTTGATGGATATTTGGGTTTCCAGTTTGGTGCAACTTTGAATATTTGCATACAAGGTTTTGCACAGACTTACGTTTTCATTTCTCCTTGGTAAATACCTAGAAATGAAATTGATATGTTATTTGCTAACTGCCCAACAGTTTTCCCAAGTGGTTATACCATTTAACATTCACACTCGAAATTTATGGAGAGTTCTACTTGTTCTTGACAGTCTTTATAATTTTAGCTATTCTTATGTGCATGGTATCTCATTGTGGTTTTAATTTGCATTTCCCTGATGACCAGGAGTTGGTAAACAATGACCTACAGGCCAAATCCAGCCCACTGCCTATTTTTATACATATAGTTTTATTGGGACACAGCCATGTCCACTTGTTTGCATGATGTCTATAGCTGCTTTCGTGCTACAATGGCAGAGTTGAATGGTTGCGGTAGAGAACATCTGTCCTGCCAAGCCTAAAATATTTATAGTCTGACCCTTTACAGAAAACATCTGACAACCCCTACCTATGATGTTGAACATCTTTTCATGTGCTTCTTGGCTATCATGTATCTCCTTTAGTGAGGAATCTATTCAAAACTTTTGCCCTTTTTCTTAAGTTTTTTTCCTTCTTATTGAATAGAAAGAATTATTTTGTATATTCTGAATACAAGTCCTTTAATAGGTATATGCCATATCTCAATTGATGGGAATTTATTTCATTATTTTGATATCTTAGAAAATCTGATTTTGTATAGCAAAATAAATGGCTGAGCAAGTATAGAGGTTGGCACTGTAAGTGGAAAGTGCGCAAAAAAAAAGAGGAACATGTTTTAGGTAAGAAGAGGATTATGCTTTTAATCCTGAAACAATGTCATTATTTTATTGATATCAGTATCATAACTATTCTTTTACTTAGTATCTTATAGAAATTAATACCATACCTGGTATGGTTTAAGCCCAAAGTTGCTATTTAAAATATTTCTAATTTCTTCATTAGTGTTTTTAAAAATTGAAAGCATATAAGCTAATTATTGTTGCTACACTAATAAGTAGCCTTTATTTTTAGAAGAGAGCTTTAATATCTTGCAATTTCTCCCAGGAAGTACTTTTAACATCTGGACCAACTTGATATCAACAATTTAGGCTACATTCTGAAATATTTTGTAAAGTGTAAGATAACCTTATGAGAGATTAGAAATGAAAGAATTCCTCCTACGGAATGGATTGTAGGGGTGATTCCTTTCTCACAGGTCCACAGAGATGTCCATAATAGCTTATCTGGTCTAAGTGCCATGTATTCAAACTATGTTTCTTTGCAGAGTTTGAATAAAACTGACCACAGCCACTCAGAATTTTGAAGTCAAAATTAAATGTCTGCCCAGCAGTTGTGCCCATAGCAACAGTAGCAACCTACTTTTTCTGGTTGATCTAGAGAGTTCTTTGAACCTACAGTGTTCTAACTTTTGTGTGATTTTCTAGTCTCACCACTTTGCCACTGTTTTTAATGCTGAAGGGCAAGTATTTACTTTTAAAAATTAAAAGTTAAAAGTAAATTAGTTCAATTTTGTTTTGAAAGATTTTTTTTTTTAGAATTTCACAACACCCTTTGTAATATTTAGATATGCCTTAAGGTGTTGCAATCAGAGGATTAGAAACCACTGTCATAGATCCAAGATTCTACTTTGCCAATATGCAATCTTTTTTTCTAAGGCCTACTGGTGTGGTTTCCCCAAAACGTTCACATTCATTTTTTATTTTCTTTCACTCTTGTTGACATAGGCTTTGTTTCTCATATAAGATACAATAAAGCCTATTCTTCCAGTACCCTTATTTCTCTATACTCCTGGGGTTTCCTGGGTGATATATATACCATTTTACTTAAAGAAGTCATACTAGTTAAGGTTGTGTCATGTTGTATAATATTATTTTTTATTATCTCCGTCTTAAGTCACTCACCAGAGATCTTCATACTAACTGCTGAAAGATAACTATCATTACATGACTAGTGTTCAAACCATTATAAGAATTACTCACTGAAAATAAATTTATTAATCAAAGATTAAAAATTAATGTAGCGTGCATATAGATATATCCCCAAAATATTGGAGAAATAAGAATATAAAATGTCACTGAATATTCATCCAAATATTCATTTAAAGGAAAGTTGACAAATTTATTTAGACTGAAGGGGAAAAATTTGCTTAAACTTTTTGCTGACTACTGAAAGTATCAGTGGAGTAATAACTGGATGAGTGAAGGGATGTAGAGAAGGCAAAACACAGGTAGAGGGAATCCACACCAGGTAGACGACCTGAGCAAAGATGAAGGGCCAGGGCCTCACATGTATTGCAAAATTTCAGATTATACTGGCCAAAACCAAAGGAGATGTGTTGAAAAATAAGAGAAGAAGTGATGCATGGTAAAATAATGAAGAGATTTGTGTTACTAGCACTACATAAAGAATGGGGATGATGGTCTTAACATATTAAGTTTTTGATGCTGTATTAAGGTGAGATTTGTCCATGTGTATTTTTTTTTTTCAGAACATTTTAAGTTAGCTCTAGAGAGTAGTATGAACTGGAATTTTAGGGAAAGTAGGACAGCTAAATGCTAATACATTTGAAAAGTTATATGATGTTGATGTATTTGTTGACATAAATTGTTTCCCAAAAAAGAGAAAGACTGAAGTCATGAAAAGTTCTATGCATAAGAGGTGAGATCACTTCTACTTCAGTTGGTTAATAGCTCTTTTCACAGCCTTCCTTTTTCTCAAAAAAGCTGCCCTTTCCATTTTCCCAGGGGAGAAATAATGTGGTACGTCAGACCAGAGTCCATGAGCGAAGGTCTAACGTGATGATGATGATGTGACTCTTGGCTCTTGGTCAAATATGAGTGCAGCCTAAGCACACCAAGATTTCTTAAACTCTTCTTACCAACTAAGTCTTGGAAACAGGCTGGCTGTGTTTTGATACATTTGTGAGACCTGATAACCTCCTAAAGTAGCAGAGAATGTGCTTGACTTACATTTGTTCCATTGTATTGAGAAGGGTGGAGTAAATTTAGAGTAAATCTAGGCACATTATTAAAAAGGGAAAACATTGGCTTAGAAACAAATCTGTGTTTTATATGAAGTATAAATCACCTTATCAAAACCTGGAAAAGTTAGCACAAAGTATCAGTGGTTGGCATCAACTCGAGCATTCTGGTCTGTGGCTTAGCCACTACTAACTCTGTCGGGTAATTGAGTTCTCAATGAAAAGAGAGCAGGGAAGTCAAGATCCAGTTTTGACCCTACATTTAACATACAGGATGATTTAATGTACAGGGTACCTCAATTTCTTCATTTGGAGGAATTGTTTTAGATGAGCCATAAGATCCTTTTCTCAGACATTATATTATGTAAGCCACCCAATATCTTTGAGTTTCAGTTTTTCCACAGGTGTAAGTATGGTAATATGAGATTCAAGAAGTTTATAAAAATTTCATCAAGTTCTTGGAAAATACAAATTACTTTGCACATACATGAAAACTATAGTCCTAGCTGTTGAGGTATGAATAATTCCCACAACCTAGTATCCAAGAAAGGTTATTTTCTTTTTCCAAAGGCCTAATTGAATTTTTTATGTAGCTATATTGAGGCTGTCCAGGCTGAATTTTGCTGGAGTATAATAAATTCAGTGTGATGGTCTTGGGGAACCCCTGCTGTATAGATGTGATGATTGGTATTTATACAATATAAGTTTTTGATTAACAAGAAATAGAATGTGAATTATTAAGTTGGTAGATGAAGGCTTGTCAATAGGCAAAATACCTTAAATACATTAAATCTTTGGGAATAAAAAAAGAAAATAATTCAGATTCACAATCTTTTATCTAAAATCCTTGAGGCCTGACACATTTTGGAATTCAGAAATTTGGAATTCAGGGGGCAGTTAGAAAAGATTAGGATGTTTAGAACACATATTACACAACTTCTTCAGTGGGGTCCTGATCAGCACCATTGAACTGAACACCTTTCTTCAAAGAAACATGTGATAGTCACACTAGTGGGATTAAAGAAAGACTAAGTAGCCTCATGATGGTTCTTACTGCGGTTTGTTACCAGATGAGTTTGAGATGAACTTACAAAAAAAAATACAAAGTTATTTAGATTTTTGAATCATGGCTGAAGGATTGTAGACTTGTATTAGTAAGCCCTTACTCCATGCCAGCTTTAAGGTTGTGCTATTTACACTAACTAATCTTTGTAAACAACCCAGCTAGAAGGCAGATGTTATTCACCATTTATAAACCAAGAAGCTAAGGCTCAAGCATGTTCAGTAAGTTGCCAGGGACCACAATGACAAATAAGTCACAGCGATGGGGTTCGAACCAGGTTCCTTCTGGCTCCAAAGACAAGACGAAATGTGTTTCCTCACTGCTTGGTCAAGATGTTTGTTTAGTATGATTATTTGCCCTGTTGCCTTGGCAGTTAAAAAGTCTTGAGAACTTGAGTAGGGGCTCTGTTTTCAGCCTCCAGTCTCTCTGGGAAAGTTCATCCAGTCATTACTTACAAGCTAATGACACCTGGATGGATCTGCACTCCAGTCCTGAGTACGACACTTAGATCATTCAACTCACTGTAGGGCGTCTCCGTGGAGTTGTCTCACTGACCCAGCAGCTCCCAGTGGAACTTACCATCTTTCTCCTCAACCCTTCTCTGCCTTCCAGCACTCCCTGTTCTACCATCTCAGTTACCCCTAAGCCAGAAACCTTCTCTTCCCTCCCCTCTGACCCTATCCAATAGCAGCACAGAAGAGGCTCAGGGGTTTCAAGTGGTAATAATTCAATTTTACCAATCAGAAAATCCAGGTCCTTTCACTATACCCAGACAAGGTGTATAAAGCGAAGGTTCTGACCAACTGTGTATAGCCAAAATAGCCCAAATTCCACCTACCTGCCTGATAATAAACTACCGAATATTGAACCCCTAAGATTTTACTTTTTATTCCAGGCTTCTTTGTGTAATTAAGTGCATTTTCTTTGCTGTCAAATAAAATGACTACATTTTAGGCATTTGGATGTGCATGCCGTGACACTGAGTGACAGAGTTGATAATATTTCTTCGGACAATGATGACTCTAGCAACTAATCCTTGCTGGGAATTTGCATAGGATACTAAAGAGGAGAAATAACGGCCATGTATTTTTTTGTTCCCTTTGCTAGGTAAAAGGCCAAGCCTAAAAGTCCATGTTAATACCACAAGTGACTCCATCCTCTTGAAGTTCCTGCGTCCAAGTCCAAACGTAAAGCTTGAAGGTTTTCTTCTGGGATACGGCAGCAACACATCACCAAACCAGTACTTCCCTCTTCCTGCAGAAGGGAAATACACAGAGGCTGTAGTTGGTAAGGTGTTTGGGTATCAGGCATGGAAAGAAGGGAAGTGAGAGGTAATGGGTGTAACATGACGTACAAATCTAGATGGCAACAACCATTTCTTTTACATCCTTAGCTGAACTGAATGCTAGAATTACAAATCCTCTTCATGATTGTTGCAACCTATAACACAATTATTTCCATTAAAAAAATTTATTGCATGCAGAAATAGTCATCTTTGCTGTCATTGAAGTTACAATCCCTGACCACATAACTTAAAAATGCGTAAGGAAAAAAATTAGCTGGAATGCCTGGACTTAAACCTCTGTAACATAATTTTCTTACGTGGACAAATTTTCCTTCCTGCTGTGTCTTTATGCCCTTCTGGTAGACGGTAAAAACTAGAGTGTTTTGGGATCTTTTCATGAGAAGCTCCCTTTAAATTTTTAAAATATATAATACACTTTCTTTTCTCTTTAGAGTATTTCAGACAAAAAGATTGAAGTTTTTCTATGCATTATTATAAAATTTTATATTTCTTTGGAAATGTTTTTATCATATTAAAATGTAATTTGAGGACACAAGTCACCTTCAAGTCTTCTCCAGAAAAAATCATTTACAAATAAAACCCTTTCAGAGAATAGCATTTTAAAAAGGGGAGGGATCCTCTATTGTGAGTGCTTTCAAAGGCTTTCTGAATAGTCTAGATGGTATTTATGTTTTGTTCCACTGATGGGATTATTGCTAAGAGCCTTTCTATGAACTTCAGAAGTTTAAGTCTGTAAATTCAACCTCTTTATGTCAGTTATGGTGTTTGTACCTACATGCAGGGAATGTTGAAGATGAATCTATTTTGTCCTGCAGCTTTTTGTTTCTCAGAGAAGTCTCTATTGGACTTTAAAATCGGGCAAGAGAGTAATACTGTTAATTAAATGTCTTGACTAGATTTTACATAAGACAATCACTTTTAAAGCAAACTTCCTTGTTTGTTACCAAAAAATTGAGAATTACGCACTTTCAACAAATGTAATTAACATTAACCTTGACCACATAAGTCATAAAGAATTTGACATTTTCTCTGTTATGTTCACCCTTTAATATAAAAAGTGACTGGAAGCTGTATGCTTACCTCCACACAAAGAGGAACATATCTACTGTCCCTTTCTTCATTGAGCATTAGAAGTAATATTTTATTGATGATACATTTTTTGGTTATATAAATTGAGAATTTCGTCAGTTGTAAATTTTTTTCCATATAAAAAGAAAAGCATTCAATCTTTTTTTTTTTTTTTATTTCAGCATATTATAGGGGTATAGATGTTTAGGTTA
>NW_012149730.1:4951649-4955155 GCF_000956105.1 Propithecus coquereli | reverse complement strand
TGGCTCTATTTTTGTGCCAGTACCAAGCCGTTTTCATTACTACAGCCTTATAGGCATTCAATCTTAAAGTGATAGAAGTCAAATTACTAATGAGAAATATGTACAGAAAGCTGAAGAAAATTTCTAGCACAAATATTCTAACCTTGCACTCTTTCAATGATGAAGGTTGATTAAATGGATTAGGGATCCTTTTATTTATTTAGTATTGTGTTCATCCTTTAATATTATTATTGTAGAAAATTTCAAACATACCAGGAGAAAGAATATTATAATGAATCCTCATGTCTCATCATACAATTTGGATATGTATCACTGTTTAGCTCATCTTAGTCTATGTATTCTTTCATACATACTATATTTTTTGCTTATTTTGAAGTATACCCAGATCTCACACTTTTTATCTGAAAATGTTTCAGTGTGCATCTCTAACAGATAAGAAATGTTTTTTTAATAACACCATACCTTTATCACATTATGACAATAATTCCATAATATCATTTTATACCTACTCCATATTTAAATTTTTCTTTTTAGGGTTGGTTTGTTTGAATCAGAATCAAAACAAGGTCTATATGTTACATTCAATTATGTCTCCCAAATCTCTTTTATTCTGTAACAATCCTTTCTTCTTTCCTTTTTTAAATGCCATTGATGTCTAAAGAAATTAGATCATTATTCTGTCTTTAACCAGTTGCTTCCATTCTGCATTTTTTGAGCTGGGTCCTCTATCCCCTGAATTTCCTATGGAAAGATAACTAGATTTGGAAGCTGTACTAGATTTGGATTCAGCTTTTTGGAGGGATGTAATACTTTATAGGTAATTCTATATGTTTCCTAATGACCCACTTAAAGAGGTACATAATGGAATGGCTGTCTGTCCCACTGAGTGATCTAAGATTGCTTGGTGTGTTTATGTGGTTTCAGCCCGATCCCTCTGTTATAAAATTCCCCATCAAATTTTCACCCAATGGTTTCAGCATCTGTTGATGATCATTTCAAGATGCATTATTTTATTCAGGGGTTATAATATGGCAGTTCTCTAATTCTATCATTTATTCTGCTTTTTTAGCCAATGATAAAGAAGAATTTTCTCTTGTCTGCTTTTTTAATTCCCTTATATAAAGTACATTTATAAAAGGCAGGCTGCAAGGATATAGTTATAAGTTGGAACCCTTCAATAATGACCAATGATATTGTTTTAGGATCAATAAAAATGAATCGTGTTTTATTTGATGGGTTTTTATCAATATGTCACTTATCTATCTCTTATGATTCTTCTCCTTGTCTAGCTTGAATATGGTTGTTTGCCTTTGTTATTAAATAAATATTATATTGTAAACTTAAAGTCAAGGTTTATGTTTTAATCTTTGGCTATTCATATCAGAATAATTTACAGTGAGTAGACAGGCAATAAATATTTGTGGCATGGAATTGAATAGACTCAAGTCTATATAGAATATTTAGGCTGGAGGAGGCCATGAAAGATTGTTTAATCTAAGCTCTGTCATCAGGCAAATAAATATCTAAGCCATTCAAGATATACAAAATAGATAGGTTACTGTGCATCTTAAAGAACCCTAGGGACAAGGATTCCAGAACTCCTAGAAGGATATTTCCAATTAGCATTTAAAAACCTCTTACCTCAAAAAAAAACCAAAAACACACAAAAAAACCCTCTTACCTCATCATTGAGATCAATATGTTCTTTTTATTAATCCCATTTTTCTTCTAGTATTCTTGTGGAAGCGAAAAAACATTCCTCTACATATTTCCTTTCTCATATTTCTTTAAGCCAAGGAATCTGTGCGCTGCTTTTATTACTTCAAAAATGGACTTGTGTTCCAAGTTAAATGTTATTTTTTGGTTGTTTAAATTGATTGTTTATAGTCTTCCATGATTGTGTTTGCATTAATTGGTCCTAATTGATTAAGTAGCTGTATATAAGTTTCCTGTTGCTGCTGTAACAAATTACCTCAAACTTGGTGGCTTAAAAATATTACAAATTTATTATCTTGCAGTTGTAGTTCAGAAGTCCAATCTGGGTCTCGCTGAACTAAAATCCAGGTGTGGGCAGGGCTGCATTCCCTTTTGGAGGCTCTGAGGGGAGAATCTGGCTTTTTGCCTTTTCCACTATTAGAGGCTGCTGCATTCTTCTCCCACTTCGAACACTAAGTCAAGCTCATGGCCATGGCCATGGCCACAGCACTCTCACCCTGGCCTTCTTGTCTGCCTCCCTCTTCTACTTTTAAGGACCCTTGTGAGTATATTCAGCCCACCTGGATGATCCAGGTTACCCTCCCTATCTTAAGGTCAGCTAATTAGCAGCCTTAATTCCAGTTGCAACCTTATTTCTCCTTTGTCATGCAGCCTCACATCTTCACGGGTTCTGCGGATTAGGATGTGGGCAATCTTTGGGGGGCATTATCCTGCCTGCCACAAAATGTATGTGTGAAATTTGTGGCTCTGTTCCCTTTCTGCCACCAGCTTACTGTGTGATCATTCTCAGTTCTATTCATCAGATGTGCTGTGGGTGGGTTAGTGAATTCATGATCACAAAGTTATGAATTAAATCCCTTGAGTGCAAGGTGCTATAACAAGAGCAAAGAATTGTTATTTCTTTACGGAAAAAAAAAAGCATCACTTATAGTTCCTCCTCTTTCTTTTGTAATAGGATAGTGGCATTTTTTCCGTTGCACTGAGCCATATCCAAACACAGTAAATTACTTTCATTTTCAAAACAAATATTAAGTGCTACTCTGACATATTTTACTTGTTTAATGATGTGTTTACCATTATTTCTCATTTTACCATTGAAATGAGAAGCTGTTGATTATTCAGAAATATTTAAGCTAACATTTAGTGATCTATGGACTAATGCTCCCAGTGAATAATCATTTATAAGCATTTCTGTGTTTATTTTAGTATCTATCCACTAAGTAGTGACAGAGGTGTTTCCAAGCCACTTACTGGTCTACCATGCAAAAGGAAGAAACATAGAATCCTCTTTTTGCCATTTTATAAGTTAATAGTCATATAAAATTTCTGTAAAACTTGATCCAAGATTGTAGTAGATTAATTACAGCAGTAGAAACATAGTAGTATTTTCCCAAGTGGCTATTAATAATATTAATGGCTACCAGAGCCCTGCAATGATGTGATTAATTGTGATTCAAATTTAATAGAGTCATAGATTCTCTAGGTTTCTATATCCGGTTTTTTTTTTTACTCACATCATAAATATTCTCACTTATGGTTTACATTTTAAGCTTTTGCTTCTTACTGTTATGTTCAGCTGCTGATAATTTTGCAAATGCCTAATAAGGTAAAAAATGAGAACTTTCTCAACATTAAACTTTAAAGATTGATACTTTATGATGTTCTATTGACATTTGAAAATAATTAATGTCACCTGGGAAGGAAGAGTTATAGTCCATCAATTATGTAACGCAAGTTGAAGGGTTATTTTAGTATCCTTACTGCAGAAAAGGCTTAAATTAAAATATATA
>NW_012149730.1:4939756-4951599 GCF_000956105.1 Propithecus coquereli | reverse complement strand
AATGTATATTCACCACTACCACAAATTCTGACTGAAAATTTTGCCCTCCACCCAGGTGTCAGGACTCCAAAGGGATTGCTGAGGGTGAATGTTTTAATTATCACGTTCTCACAGCTGCTAATCCTTACACTCCATTCCCTGAAAGCATATTTCTCACACTCAGCCAGGGGCCTCTCAGTTGCCACCTTGCCTGTAATTTCTCAGAGTGAGGCCAGCAGTGGTGAGGAGGAGGTCACAGTGCTTGTGACCCGGAGATACTCTGACCTGGAAAAAGCCCTTGACCAGAACGCTAACATCTGTCTTCTAGGAAAGATAGGCTTCTACCTGACAGTCAGCATGATGTGGGGAAAGAATATCTGTGTATTAATACTTTTCAGTCAGATAGACCTGGGTTCAAATTCTACACAACTTATTGTGGAGTAGTTTTAGGTAAGTCATTTAACGCCTCTGAATTTTATTTTTCTCATATATGAAATAGAGAATAATCTTTCAGAAGCACTGTGAAGACTATAGTTAAATTATATAAAGCAGCTCATATAGATCAAGTAGGCGTGTTTTATAAATTTTGTCAGTTGCTGTTATATGTAACAAACCGAGTGGTCTTGGATGATGAACCTAACCTTTCTGAGATTTGTCTCCATTGCCAATAATATTGGACTAAATCATAAAGTTTTGGTCAGCTCTAAGAGTTTAGTGGCTAGGTGGAAAAACCTTGGTCTAAGTGGTAGTTCTTTGGTTTTATTCTGTTTTGTATTTAAGGGTGGGGAGGTGGTGTCAGTAAAATTATAAGGGTAGATTGTTTTAAGCAGAGCTGTTAGTTATTGAAAAAAAAAAAAGCCATATTCATTCCTCTGTCATACCCAAGTATATTTTCTTGGCAGGGACAACTCTCAAAACAAGATTAAGAAACAAAAACAGCAGCAAACTCTAAGATTGTGCTGCACCGTTGGTGCACATTCTCCCATGGTCATTATCGTTCCTTAATCGTCAAGGGGGGATACCTGTGTCAAAGCTGCTTGTTTGGTGCCCCTTAGAGTTCCATAGGTGTGGCCTCAAAAGGAAAATATGGTGACTTCCCAAATGTACATATCTGAAAGTGTTTGTCATCTCTAGATTTCATTTTTCCAATCTCACTTATTCTAATAAAGCAATTTTGAGTAAGGACATAGCAAGAATTTTGACCTGCCCTACTAAACGTAGATCAAAATAAGAACATGACACTGTTTCGTTTACTTAACTGATGGCAATTTTATCTCAGCAAGTTCAGCCAAGAATTTAATCATCTGAAGTTTCTCACTTTTTATATCACAGGGGAAATTTAATTTTCAAAAAATTTTAACAAAGTTTATTTACAACTATTGACACAGAAATGAATAAATATATACTTACAAATTTTAATGCAATTCATATTCTTATAGACTATTAATACCCCTTACAAGTTTTACCCTTGATTTTTATAATTGTATAGAAAGCAGGAGTAAATACACAATTTTTCTTTTTTTTATCGTGGTAACCCATATAATTTTAGCTGTCTTTTTCATAAAAATGTTTAAGCATGTTTTATTCATCTTTATGGAAGTGGGATGAAATATAAAATAATGGAGATTGCTACTATTATACTGAAGGATAAATGTCACAAGAGGTGGTTGTGGATTCATTGATGAAAAATAGCTAGAAGTAGAGGTTGAAAATAACTGAAGGAACTATTCAGTTCCCAAACAGGAAACTCCCAGGAGCAAAAGACTGTAGGAGCCTTAGATTTCTTTTTACCCTCAACGTTATCGTGAATTTAGAAACACGATGAATAAATGAATGAATAGGAGAGAGGAAGGGGAGAGACCCAGGAAATCTGAAACAGCTGTGGGTACCATTTAACATGGATTTTTCTCTCATTTAAAACTATTTTTAAATGTCATCTAATTCTTAGTTATTTCTCTGGAAATAGATTTACCACTTGGGAAGGATTTGGATTTAAATCTTCAGACAAGTCCAAACTTATCATTAAAAAAATTAGGAATCCTAGAATCATCTGATTTTTCCTCCAAGGTATAAAATTTAGCAGAACTTGAGCTTTGAGAAGGATTTTTTTTAATTGACCTAATGAATATCAATTTCTTAATAAATGTATGCCATCTCTTTACAATTCACCATGAGTTTATACCAGAAAGGTCTCGTTTGATAAGAGATGACCATTTCATCATGTTTTGGTACAAAGAACATCTTTTCAAAGTCCTATTTTTCCCTACTGGATTCAGCTACAATGTTTTCATATTCTGCCTGACCTCACCAAATGATAAACTGTCTCCAAGTCTATCTTTTCTTGGAAATACAATTTAAAAATTCACAATATTTCAGTATAAAGCACGACAAATTTTTTTCAAATGTATTACACAATGTACTGAGACCAAAATCTCACTTTTTATGAGCCATTCTCTGTCTGGTATCTCTGTCTCTGGTATCTTAAAGGGTACCCCAAAATGACTAATGGCCCTTTTTGTCATGGGCCAAAAAGATGTACTGTTCCAGCTTCATCTCAAGAGTCTTGCTACTGAGAAAGAGTCAAATGGAGAGACAGCTGCCAATAGGAGGATAAATTAGAGAGTTATCTGGAACAGATATGCATGATAATATTTAGACTTCAGAATTTGCATGTAGGGATACATTTCAAAATCAAGAAATATAGTCACATCAACTCCTAATTATCCATATACTATTTCCCTTTAAACGTTTACTTTCCTTGGGCACTTGGTGCTCTCTGGCATACGTGGATAATACCAAGTGCTATGCCGTGAAGACCAACATTTGGTTTTATTCTGTTTTGTATTGTTCCCTAATTGTGTATATTCTATTTTGTGTTGTTCCCTGATTGTTTTTTTTGAGAGGGGGAGGTGTTTCATCTGTGTCATGTCTCACCAGCCAAAGGGTGAGCTCCTCAGGGCCGGGGCTGAGTCTTACCTTCCCTCGTGGACTCCACAGCCAGGGTCAGCGTATCCATAGCTGTGCAGGGTATGCAATATATGCACAGTCCATACTGCAGCTATAGATAGAGACATAGCTGCAGTAGCTGACTACCCAGAATTTGCCGAGGAAGGCTCTCTGTCAGAATAAAAAGTCTCTACTTGCCTATAATGGAAATATCTAGGAGAAAAAACTTATTTAACTGGGTTAAGGGGTTGACTCTACACTATTAGTAAAGCAACTATATAGCCTGGTTTATCTGGCATGGTCATGGTTTACATCTGTTGTTCTGGCGTAATTATTAATTGTGCTCCCTTTTCTTTCACTAGTATCCCAGTTCAGTTGAAAAATCTACTGGCTTAATCTACATCTGGGAGAAAGCCTGGGATTCCTAGCATGGTCCCCAGCACTTCACAGTCTGATCCCAAGGTGGTAACCCAGCCTTTTCTTCTGCCACTGGGGATGTTCCACATCAAGAAAGGAGGGACAAAGTCAAGGGGTGGTTGCCACGGGTTTGCCTCTGCTGTGCGTGTCCATTCTCCAGACTGGGCACATAGTAGCTGGTCAACAAATGCTGGAGTGGAAGTTCTCATCCACCTATTAGGTGATGATTTACAGTTTTTGAGCACCCACAAAATGTGTGGGGCCAAGGGCTTTACAGAAATGGGTCATTAAATCCTTGCAGCAACCTTGTGAAGCAGTTACTATCATCATCCTCTTCATCCCAATGGAGATTAGTAAGAAATCCACAAGCAGCAGGCTGGCCCCAGGGCCTGTGTATCTGACCACCGTGCCAAAGTGCTTTTCCCCATGGCATACAGGGAAGAAACTCATCCTGTGAAACTTATTCCTGACGCCTCATCCCTACATGGCAAAGCTGACTAGAACGTTCAAAAGGAAAGAAAAAATTCTTGCTGATTTGAAGGCTTTGACTTTGAATACCATGTGGGAGCTAATATGACCTAGCTTTATTACTCGAAAGAAAAATATCCAGATGAAATCCTGGTTTTTCAATAGCACTTCCTGTAGAGATAACATTAGCGAAGTGAGGAATTCGCTGGAAAACGTGTGTGCGCGTACACGGGCTCCGCGTCAAAAGCAAGCCCTTGCCAAACCTAAAGCAGCTAACAGACAACACCCTACACCAAACTTCTCTGTGGGGTGCACACATAAAACAGGCAAGGAAAAAGCTACAGCAATACAGCCAACAATTTTAATGTCTAACAGGTCTGCTAAACTAGGAGTGGCTGTGCACTGGCTGTCGGGTCAAGTGGGTAAGAGAAACAGTCTATTAAATATCTGCTAGCCTCGCCAGGGAGAGAATTTGTCAGCATGAGAGTGAATCAGGGTTAGTTTGGGACAGTGCCTGAAGGAGATGCCCCCGACTCTGTGCCAGGACCACAGGAAATCAGAGGACCTGGAACCTCGGAGTTGTGGTCCCTGTGCGGGGACTGGGAGTGGAAGGGTCAGGTAAGGGCTGGCTCCACAAGCAGGAGACCAGTGCACTCAGAGGACCCTGCGTTTGAAGTTTAATGCTCTGCTGTTGCTGTTAAGAATTCTTAATTTTATCTTACTTTTATTATCTTTGTATTTCAAAATATTAAGAGGATATAAATGTTTTCATTACATGGATAGCTTTTGTAATGTTCGAGTCAAAACGAGGGCCTATGGGACAATGGAGCAGGTGCCGAGGGCTTGGAGCCCAGGCTCTTGTGCCTTGGTCTCCCACCCCTTCTCTAGTTTGGTTCTCAACTGTCTTGCTCCCCAGCCCCGGTGCCCCTGCTGCCTAGCTGGCCTGCCACTTCCCATCCCTCTTCAGTGACGTTGGCTGTCTTCCACCTCCAGCAGGACCTTGGGTGTGCACACCTACGTGATGGTGTTTGATAGGACGCGGTGGCAGCAGTCCTAGCACAAGCTGGCAGGGCCACCGTGCATTCAGTGGGGGATTTGGCATGGGCAAGCCTCTCTTCCACTCCTATTCAGGTACCCAGTATGTCCCAGGACAGAGGTTGTAATCTCTTGGGGTCCATGGGTTGGGGTGGCAGACCCTTGGGAAGGGGAGGTTGGCTGTTCTGCCCTGGGGGGTCAGACACTTTGATCTTAGGTCAAAGTACCATCCACTGGTGGTTGACAGTAAGGTGTGCAGGGTGAGGTTCAGGGTCTGCGCCCATCTGCAGAGTGCAACATTAAATAGCAACACTATGACAGGCCACAACAGAGATGGTAAATGAAAGGAAAATTTGTTGTGCTTTTAATGGTACTCGTTTGATGGTCCCACCTTTTTTGTATTGGTCCCTGTGAATGCTACAGTCAGCCCTGAGTGAAGTTCATCTTTTCAATAGTATTGCCTCCCCAACTTTCCCAAAATGAAAGTAAAACTCAGAAAAACTTCAATAATGTCTTCCTCAATGAACTGTGTCTTTGATAGGATCCTCTGTTTGGAAAAAGAGTGCATGCATCTTTCCTCCCAGACAACTTTAGTAAGCTGTGAGCAGTGAAGGAATACAGCAGAGCTGTTAGGGGTATACATTGCTATACCTCTAACGATACAGCCTCCTCTTCCTTCCATTCCCCTTTCTCCACATGCTTTCTTCCAATCAAAGCTGAGTTCCCAAGTCAAATTTAGAGACTCTACTCACTCTCTACAGAGTGAGTGTGGAGACGGGGGAGGGGGGTTGCTTGTCACTGCTGCCATCCATTCCAAACAATTCAGAGCAGCTTCTCTTGTAACATACATACCAGCATAAGCTGTAAGCTCCCTTCAAAACAGGTCTGGGAACATTCTGGAATCCCAGCAAGACTGCTGTTCTTAGTCATTTTTGCATTAGTGGTTTACTCTGTGGTATGGCTGGCTGCACTTCCATGGGTGGTTTAACCTTCAATATTGGCCCAGTCTGCCTGGGGCCCAGGCCTGCGGTCTGTATTTTAAAGGCTAGGAGAAGCCAGGGTTCTCTCTGAGCTGTGGGGCATAACGGAGTGTTCTGTCAAACTGGGTGTGGGTTCATTATTCAACAGATCTTGTAATGTTTAATGGAAATAATTACTGAATAGTGTAGGATTTGCTTTAAAAATTGCTTTCTAATTATTTTTCAGGCAAAGAAGGAAAACATCTACTGTTTCACACAAAAACACATACTTTCTATAAGGAAAAAAAACCAGTTTTACAAATAGGCTAATCAAAGACTAATTCTCTGATTAAAGTTTATGACCTTTTTGAAAAAGATGATTTACTTTTGCTGACAGTGCTATTTCCCAGCCCCCTAATCGTTTTTTTTCCTTTCTTCCTGCAAAGTCTCAGGCCTCATCCATCTTTGTTCTAGCCCCAGGCATTAAAAAGATAGAATAGCAGAGTCATTCATTATTTCAGAACATGTTTATTGAGCAATTACTATGTTTCCATTTTAAAGGTACATAAATGAACAAAGCATGAACTGAGAGTCTGGCCCAGGTCCACAGTAATCTTTAGCCTACCACGTCTTTCTTCAGGGACTTAGAAGTACTTTAAAAGGTGGAAGACTTATTAGTTTGTGATGATTCATAATTCTATGGACGTTCTTTATGTACAACTAAGTACAATATGCTAGTAATCCACTAAGTGATTTATTAAAATTTTATATTCATAAACTTAGTAAACATAGTAAGGTTAGTGCAGTGTTGATATTACTTATACTACTGTGTATTCTACTTGGATTTCTAGCTACCATGAAACTTTGCATAGCTATGAGCACATGCCTAAGCATATAGCAGAATTTCCCCAATTTTCTAGAAAAATACCCCATCAGTGTTTTTACAGAAGGGACACCCTCCCTCCTGAAAGGACATGAGTGATGTTCTTGAGTTGGTCAAGATTATCAATTGCTGCTGTTCTAGCCTTTTCATATGTAATCACTTTAGGGTCACTTAATTATTATATTTTCTAATAGGTTTTCTGTGGTTGTTATTGACTCTATCCTCTGGAGTGATGTATCTTTGCAGCAACAATATCGGGAGTTTATCATTTTGCAGTAACTGGCTTCAGGGTGAATGTGGACTGCAGTTCAAATATGAATCATTTTTATACTCCATCACTGAAACCAATGTGCTGTCGTGGTGTTAACTTGTTATTATTACTCAGTTCTTTGTCACTGGAATATAAGAATGGGCGGGGTGCGTGGGGAGCAAGGTTGGTTAACCACTGAAATTTAGAACCACTGGTAAGTGGCCTTTCAAGAAATGAGTAGACAAGTTGCATTTTGCCCTCGTTTTATGTTCCAGCTCTGCCTAGATTGACTTTCTGAGGCTTCCTTCTCCCCTCCCCTCTGCGAGGACCAGCAGGTCAGGGCACCTGCCTGCAACAGGGCAAAGGCAGCTCACATGGGCCAGCAGAGCCAAATGCCCAGGCCGAGCTGTTTGCTTACCACTCTGTAGTCACACTTAGGAGGTTCCTTTTTTCAGAACTGACCAGTGGGCGAGTGGAACTCCGTGCCTAAGCTTAAAAGGTAGGGAGACTTTTCAAGGGTGTTTTTCAAATAGACGTTATTCAGTGTTTTGTTGATAAATGAGGCACAGAAGCTGTCTGCCTAATGAGCTAAGGAGAATGCTTAAATTTGGATTATACCTGCTCAGGTCAGAATACAGCCAAGTGAGGCCTGTGGACACCTACACATCCAAATAAGAATTGATAATATTTCTGTTTTGGAGATTTTCATGGGCAGCATATTTTTTTTCAAGTTCTGTGGGTGATTTTATTCTTATTAGAGGGTCTTGCGATGTGCCACACTGACTTCTAATAAAAATAGTTGCCTAATTTCATCAAATTCTAAAGCACCTTTCACCGTAAATCATTCTACTATTTTATATAAAATTAAGAAAAAGCTGCTAATCAATGGCACTGCTTTTCTATGCCTCAGGGCTTTTATTTTACACTATCAAAAGAGCTTCCTTTGACTCATTTACACATAAATTTTGTATTATTGTTTTTGCAAAAGAGATGTTCTTTTTTTAAATAAATTATTTTGGAAGAGCTTTAACAGAAAAGTTGTAATGATATTAAAGAGAATTCCTGGGTACTTTACACCCAAATTTTTCTATCATCAACATCTTACATCAGTATGGTACATTTGTTACAACTAATGGTACATTGTTAACTAAAGTCTATACTTTGATTTCCTTAGTTTTTACCTACGGCCTCTTTTTTCTATCCCAGGATCCTATCCAGGCCACTGCATTACATTTAATAGTCATGTCTCCTTAGGGTCCTGTAGACGGTGTCCGTTTCTCAGACTCTCCTTGTTTTTGGTGACCTTGACAGTTTGAGGTGTCTTGGTCAGTTATTCTGCAGAATATCCTTCAATTTAATTTTGTCTGATATCTTTCTAATGGTCAAACTGTGGTGTGCAGTTTTGGGGAGGAAAATATCTATTTAAGAAACATTAGAAGTAAAGTATAAGCTAAGGAGAGGTTAAATTGCTCCTAAATTTCTTCACCTTGAGCGTCCAACTCTTCTGCTTCATCTTTCACGTCGGCGTTACCAATGGCCTTTTCCCCACACGGCATCATGCTCTGTGCCAGCAAGAGCACGGGGGATGCAGTGTTTCACAACAGTTCTCCACTGGATTTTCTTCCAAATCACTGACCCTCTTCTCCCAGCTCTGAAGCTATCACTTTCTTGATCTTACTAGAAGGTGTCAGGCAAGGACAGCAAGATCACACTGCTCCTGGACAACTGCAACTGTCAGATACTGTTGATTGTAAAACACATTTGGGACATGTGCAAAGATGGAGGGAAAAAGTTTATCTTAGAATCAATGAAATACGGAATTCTGAATTTTGAATAAGCCATAAAATACTTTTGTGTTTAACATTGCTAAATTACCATTTGAAGTTTAGACATGACTGTGTTTCTTTTTATATCTCCAAATCAAATTAAGACCAGTAAATCCCCACCGACCAGAATAGCAAGAAATCAAATTTCCCTTTATTAGGATTCCATTTCTCTCAAAATCTCCAGGAGCTAGTGCAGCCCAAATGGAGCTCTAGCTGACTTTCACACGTGTTGGAAAAGCCGCAGAGTCAACTCCATTCACAGCCACCTCCACACTGAGCCCCGAGAGTGTTGGTCCTCTCCCATCTGACCAGCTGCCTGCTGGCTGGGATCCCAGCACCGACTGGCACAGCTCTTGAGAGGTGGCCCAATATATGAGCAGCCACTTGCCCAGACTGGTGTTCTTGCTATGCTTCTGGAGTGGCAGCTCAAGGTACCAACTCTCTGCATCCCAAAGCAGTCATTTCTGAAGTTGCAGCCATCCAAGGAGAGCAGTGTAGGAGGTGATTCTAGCCTCTTCTTCCGGGAACCCATAGGGAGTCATCTCTTCTCCCTCTTTGGAGATGCACCAGGAATTAAGTCTCAATGTTCTTGTTTAAACCTCCAAATAATAATAGGGGTAATCCCACTTCTTTCTATTTTGTAACATAAAAGTAAACCTAATTACTGGTGAAGATATTTATAGACTATCTTTAAGAGGCTCTAAGCCCCCTACATTTCGATCTTGAAACCTCTCTGGGCCTTGAAGAGTGATCCTGATTGTGTCCAAAAAGACCTAGACCTTAAAAGCAAAAGTGTGTGAGCAAAGGGTGCCTCTTCCCTCTTCTGCCAGAGTAAAACCTACCTGCCCTCCACAGATCTGGTTTCTAACAAGACATTTGCAAGTCACGCTCTCCTTAGTTGATGGAGAAGGTGGCTCTCTACATCTTATGACTTCAGGGACTGAGGAAAGGAATTAGGAAGAGCGCTAGATCAAAAGATTGTCCCAAACTGTTGTTTGGTACCCTGTGTGTATTTATTGGAGGACTTATGTTTTTCTTATGTAGTTAAAATAAAACAGACCATGAGTAGGAGTACTGTGTTAACTTGAATTCACTCTTACCAACTTGCCTAATGCTGATTTTGTGATCCTCCCTGAGAACAAATGAAAATAAAGTTGAAGATAATCATACTCTGTAAAGCGAGGAGGTACCTCAAAGAGGAGAATGGATGTAATATGGTTGGCTGTATCATTTTTTTTGCTGAGATTGAGTCTCAGCTACTCAATCAAAAATCTGAAGTAGGTAACAAAAGTAGAGTCATAGTCTAACATTTAAAAAAATAGAGTAATAAAAGGGGAAATAAATGAGAGTGGGTATTCCGATAAAGCCAGGGAGAGTTATTCAATAGAAATGTGTGTGTGTGTGTGTGTGTGTGTGTGTGTGTATATATATATATATATATATATATAGTCCTCAATATTTAGTAAAAGAGGATCATACATTTAGCTTAGATGTTTTAAAATGTGTTTCATAATATTTAGAAAGTATTCCACTGGATTCTTAGTTATTATTGAAGAATTGGCATTGAAGTTTTGTCAAATGCCTTTTCAGCACCTGTGGAAATAAGTTTACTTTTTCCACTTATGTTACATTCCTGGAATAAACTATCCTGGGTCATAATGTATTACTATATTATGTGATGCCAAATTCTACTTGTCAGTAATTTCTTAGGATTTTTTGCATTGATGTATTTATGAATGTGGTCTGTAATTTTCTTCTTTTTGAAATGTCCACACTTTGGAGCCTGTGATGCTTGGTTAAAAATTTTTTTGAACAATTTCCTCCATTGTAACATGTCCTTACGCCTCTCAGGGTACAAACTTCTGCTTTCTAGAAATCATCAGCATTGTCATCATTATGATAGCTAGCATTTAATCACCACTTTCTATATTAGGCACTACTATAGCTTTAATTATCGTTAAGGACACTATATGACTAGGTACCATGGTATTTTTTCCCCATTTTGCCAGTGAGGAAACTGGGATGCACAGAGTGCTTTACCTTGTACTGGTAAATAGCTGAGTGGGATTTAATCCCAGCTTCCAGAGCCTCTGCTGTTATGACCAGGAATTTAACTTGACATGAAACCAAATTGTTAAAATGATGGCAAAGGTAAATAATTATTTTGTGTTTTTTTCAGGTCCCATTACCTGGTTTCTTTTAGGATCATCCTTACTTATTTTATGTTTCTTTCATGGACACTTCCATGGCAGAAAGTTTGCATGGTAGAAATAAGCTTCGCCGTGGCAGCATTCTGAAGAGTGAGGCTCGCAATGCGGGTGTCCTCTCATGGGAGCAGCCCCAGAATGTGAGAATTGGGATTTATCAAACCACAATCATGGGAGGATTATTTGCATTACCAAAAAAAAATCCAGTTTTTTACAAAGGAAGTCAATAGATTTCCGTAAACAGTAACCTGTTCCCATCATCCACCATAGAACATTTAAAATATTAAGCAAGTTAGATTGAATGAGTCTGCAACATTATATAGGATTAACTATTAGGAATGGAAAGTTTGGTAAGGTAACTGCATTCTATACAAATTTTCTTAAATTGAATTTTAATTATATATCTTCTCTAAATGAAGAAGCAATATATTTTGGCAGAGCTTTAGATCGGGCTGCAATGTATTTATCTCCAGGATGCTACAAATCCACACAGAATTTCATCGTACAGAACAGAAATAAAAATCTAGTTTTATTTTCCATGCTTGTGATTCCAATGAGCACAAAGACTGTGGAAATACGTGTATGTTGGAAGTATTTAATGAGCAGTGAGAGCCAACACATGCCCCCAGGTCCTAACATCTGTTCCAATTTGTAATTGGCTGTCACAGCCTATACTTTGTACTGTGATAATAACAAAAAGTGTTTTTAAATTGCTCATATAACTGTATGTCTTGAATCATGGCACTATCTTTGGCTTCTGAATATGTTATTTTCCTAGGTCTTTTTTTTTTAAAAAAAACTAGTTGGCATAATTAATCAGTATCAAGAAAGGAACTAAAAGGTTAGCTCTCTGCCTCAATGAGAACAATTCAG
>NW_012149730.1:4924758-4939706 GCF_000956105.1 Propithecus coquereli | reverse complement strand
AATAACAAAAAGTGTTTTTAAATTGCTCATATAACTGTATGTCTTGAATCATGGCACTATCTTTGGCTTCTGAATATGTTATTTTCCTAGATCTTTTTTTTTAAAAAAAAACTAGTTGGCATAATTAATCAGTATCAAGAAAGGAACTAAAAGGTTAGCTCTCTGCCTCAATGAGAACAATTCAGGAAAACTAGGGGTTTATCTTTGTTTTCTAGAACTGAATTCCTGAGATTTATTAAAAGGGCATTTTGTGGACTTGATTAAGACAGTTACATAATTTGCAGGGCCAAGTACAAAATAAAAATGAAAGACCCCTGGTTGGAAAAACAGGGAAATAATTGTCATTAAAGATACTAAAATATAAAGCTTTTTCCTTTCTCCCATGGTCCCTCCTCTTAGCTTGTCATGATATTTTATTTGCTATTTAATGTCATTCTAAGTAAAGAAAAATTAAAATTTAAAATTATTAGCATGAAGTTTACCTTTTCTACTATGCAATGCCTGTTTTAAATGCAAGTGTGAAAGCCTTTAACTCCTAAGTGGAATCACTGAAATTGCACAATTTGTACTTTGTAGTTCATACATACATATGTATTTTGTTCTTAGTAGCAGAAATGCTAAACAAAACTCCATTTTTTATTTCACTACTTGATATGTGCATATTCTAACCAACAGTCTTTTTTTGACTTACAAATGAGGAGAACTAGAAAGGTACTATGGGATGCTCTATTTCCCTTTCCTCCCGTGCCATTGTTTCAGCATAGCGGTTAGTTAATGCGGAGTGGCATCAGTGTAAGTGGTTGGCTAATGTAAAGTAGTGCATGAAAAAAAAAAAAAGGATATGATAGAGTTCCTTGGTTATTTGTATTTCTTAAAATGCCATTTCCTTCCTTCTGCATTTGAAGCAAGTTCTGGTTAGAATGGAAAGTGTGGCCTCTCAGAGCTCTTAGTCCTCCCTCCCTGCCCCTTTACTCAGCCGTAGGTGTGGCATGCTTACCTTGTTCTGCCTTTGAGTCTTGCTGAAGTTCCACACATATGGGTTCCTTTGGAACTCAATGCTAAAGGAGCACCTTGAATGCCCTATGTGAATGGGGAGGCAAGAACTGCAGAGGTGCATGTTGTTTCTATCTCCTCTGCTCACCTGCACGCTCTGTTGTCCCATCAGACTTCCCTTTCAAAACATGAGTTCAAAGATACAAGTAGTAAGAATTTCAAGATGGTGACAGCAGGGCATGAATTCAAGCACGGGACCCTTCTGAGCATGGGGCCCTGTGCAACTATGTATGTCGTATGCCCATGAAGATGACCCTGCCTCAGTGATCCCATCTACAAAATGGGGTGATAATAGCAGGTTCCAGGTAGGATTGCCATGAGGAATAATTAAGTTATAAATGTAACGATCTTAATACAGTAGCCTGCACGTAGAAAGCAACACTCAGTACATGGTAGTTTATTGCTCTTTGTCTCCCAAAATACCAGGGAATTGTTATTGGATTCCTACTAGGGAACTTGTTTGTTTGATTTGGGTCAAGCATTCCCTACAGGAGCCCCACTCAGTAAGATGGGCTTTCGTGCACACAAGACTCTGGAATAGAATGAACGCTGCTTGTTCTGCGTGGTGGCCCTGAGGCAACTGTACAGTCATCAGCAAGGGTCTGAGGGGAGTTCAAGAGGCTGCCTGAGTATCTTTATTTTGTGATAATTACTGAGGCAGTTTATAGCAAATAGCACTGTGCGGGGTGTCCAGAAGAAAACAAAGACACAAGTCATTAAAAGCAGTTGAGTTGCCAGGTTGTCTCCCTCTGAAAATGCAATCAGCTCTGCAAAGCCTCAGGAGAGAAAACCTCTGTTCTAAACGCACGCAGCGGAGATGTTTGAACCCAGAATGAAAACAAAACAAAGACAGGACGTCTGCCTGAGTAAGTAGGGGTGAGCTCCGGTTGACCGTAGCATCCGAATGAAATCTGGTATGGCGTGAGTTTCAGGGTCCAAAGTTCCTGAAGAAATATTGTAAATAATACTCTTCAACTGGTTAATCCAGTAAAGCTGCTTATAAAAGGCTATTTTGTATGCCTTAGATACATTTGGTTTATTTACAATGTTTAAACAACCATTCTTCTTGGAAATAATAATTTTCTAAAAAAATTTCATAAATTACAGCCCCTTATTGAGTTAGTACACATTGATTGCATTAACATAATTTTATTTAAAGCCTAAATATTTTTAAGAATTTCTATATATTTCACTGATATGTGTTCAAGTGATAAGAATACTAACCTATAAATTGTTCATTAAAATATACTGGATATGAAGACAGGCTGAGAGATTATACAAATAGGATAAAATCTAGGTAGGGCATTGTAAATATTCATGCTTCCAGAACAGTGAGCCGTGTCACATCATGCAGTAGGTAAGACTTACATGTCTTGTGGAGGATTTTGCTTCTCTCATCTTGGAGCATCAGGCTTGACCCTCTGAGGAGCAGGCTAACAGAATGGACATAATCTTATCTTTAAAAAATCTCTTTGTAGAGAAAAGCATTCATGAAAACGTGGCATAAAATCTGTGTCTAGCAGGATTCTTTTAAGACTTATCCCTCACCCTCGCCCATTTGGTTTTGAAAATCTGGTCTTAATTTTCATTTAAAAAACTTAATAGACTCAATGGGCTTCTCAGGAAGCATTAACTTTTTGGATTCCTGGGTCCTCTCACTCACAGGCGCTACGGTTGCGGAGGGTGACTAACTCCAGGAAATGCTGAGTCAGGGCATGGGTGTGCTGCCTCCAATGGTGGTTCTCAAAGGATTTTTCTGATAAATAATGTTATTGTTTCCAGATGCAGAGCCGAAATATCTGATAGTCGTGCGACCTGCTCCCCCTCCAAGTCAAAAGAAGTCATGCTCAGGTATAGTCATTTTCATTGACTTTTTTTTTTTTCCTTTTATCAATTTGAAACCATGACTTTTGATCTTTTTTCTACCCATGGAAACCAAATGCCTTAGGAATGCAGAGTGGGAGATTTAGGCCCTTGGTCAACAGTCTACCCTGTGGGGAAGTTGCACCGCCTGGCAGTAGAGACTGCTTACGGTCTCCTGGCACCACCAACTGCAAACTGCAGGGATTGACACAAATTATTGAACCTCTCTCCTCCTGGGTTTTGCTGTGTAATCCAGTTGCTGTGAGGATTAAATGAGTCAATGACAGCGCCTGGCCCACTGTGGGTGCTCATTTGGGGTCAGCTCCTATTAGCCTATTCTATTCTGCAGTGTGTGGACTCATGCCCACTCTTGTGCCTTTCAGACTTTAAGGGCAGAGTTTTATGTCTAAACTTGCTTAAGGAGACTGTTTACGTCTCAAAAGGATAACCCATTTTTGTGTATTAGATGGATTGGAACTTAGGTATTATTTACTCCTTATCTCTCCCTTCTAAACCTCTTCTACACACTACCCAAACATAGAGGAAGGACCTCTTTCATAAAATAACAATAACAACAGCAACACCCATCTTCCCCGGCCTAGGAAGACTTGAAATAGGAAAGTAGATAACACGAGAATAAATAAATAGAAACTTTCTACATAACTAAAGGAAGATTAAAATCCAACAATGTGATTTTGCTACTAAATCTTCTCAGATCTTCTCAAATAAGCTGGCCATTGCTGTAAGGAAGGACTAGTGGAAGCTGTGAATATGCTTTTCCATCTGATGTTGCTTCTTCCTAACTCTGTAGCTAAGAATTGATCACAACATTTTGCTATTGTTTTTCTAAGGTGAACTGATTTACAAATTATGATCTCCTAATCATGTTTCTTCTTTATGGTACACTGGATATCACACACAAGAAAGGATTTTTTTTTGTTTGCTATAGTTTTCTATAGGGATAAGATGGGAGGGAGAGCATTCAGCTATTCAATTATACCGAACAAAGGGCCCTTTGTAGCTCTATACTCGGGCTCCTAGATGTATAAGTCCAAACCTGGTTGCCAGCAATCAATTGCCACAATCCCCTCTCCTGTTGATTTCCACTTCTTTTAAAAACAGAATTGAGTGTTAAGCATTTAGAAAAATACACATTTCTTTTTCCTGGCCTCTTATTCCAAAGCAAAAGGGAAATTTCAATCACTCCTTACAACTTATTAGTGAGAGTTGTCCAGGCAGTTTTCCACACACTTGAAAATAAATATACTCTCAATATTTTAAGACTGTATTCTAAAATATTGAACAATAAAGTCAAGCATAAATATGGTTCCATGGGTTCCAAGAGCATGATCACACCTGAGTAGCACTTTATAATTTCATTTCAAATGCTCTTGAAAACTGTGCCATGTGTGTTGCTTTTGTCAGATATAAATTCTGTAAATTGTTATTCCAGTAAGAAACCTTCAGAACCCAGAATACACATATTCTAGTGGTGGCAAATTGTCTCATGGTAGGACAGATGACTTTTTAAAGATGTTTAAAATAATTTTCAAGAATAGTTATTGTTGGTTGCAAACATGTGTTTATTCTTCTCTGTAAATTATTCCAGATCCACCTGTAATAGTGCCTCATATGATAGTGATTCGAATGGTCTATGTCTGGCCTCCAAGGAGGGCAGATTAGCATCTGGAGGGAAGGTAGGGGGCACACAGAGTTTGAACAAGCCCCGAGGTGATTCTGATATTCTTTTTTAATCCCTGAGTTAATTTTCACTAATGTAATGCAATGATCTCATTCATTTTACAAATGAAAAATAAGGCCCCGAGAAGTTTCAGGGGTGTCCAAAGTCACACTAAGAGCAAAGTCAAAACTCAAATCCAGGTCCCCTCAATCATAATCTAATTTTATTTTTACTACATTACTGGCTTAGCTCACAATGTATGAAGATAATGACATTTAGAAATGAAATATATACTTTTCTTTTCCTAGGGAACCTAAGTCTTGCATGACCAAATAATTATTTTACTAAGTTTGAATCTTCAAAATGATTAATTAAAATGTATGTGGCAGATACAAATATAAAATGGAAGCTATTAATAATCCATTAGTCATTACATTATTCCCAAATGCAGATTACAAAAACAAAAATTATATCTGTTGCCTGAAAGGAAAGGTGGGGTATTATATCCTGAGCAAGATGAAACAATTTCCTGAGCTGGTCATAACAAACTGAAAAATAATTTCTAAGGCCAGTGTCATACAATGATCAAAATGAAATGAAAAGGAACTTGATGTTTTCACACTTTTCATCATCTTATCAAGTCATCGTTATGCATTTTACTCAAATTATACCAGATGTTTCCAGAATTAACCTGTATGCTGCCTCCGTAGGTAAAACTCGTTCTCGCAAACCTCTCCAGCTGGTGGTTGGCACTCTGACACCAAGCTCGGTCTTCCTGTCCTGGGGTTTCCTCATCAATCCACACCATGATTGGACTTTGCCAAGTCACTGTCCCAATGACAGGTAATTCACCATAATGGAAAATTTTGGTTTTCATTTGAAAATTAGCAATTGTTTTTAATAGTATCTGTACATGCTTTAGAAGAATGTATAAATATCAGGACTGTTAGCATTTCCTTATCACCTATTCTCTGTGCACCCCATTCTGGGTGTTAAGTGAACAAATATACATAAGTCAGGAGCCTTACCCGTGAGAAAATTATCATCCACCTGAAGAGAAAACACAAACAAGTATTTTTCCCAAAATAATAAACTGCAAGGGTGAAGGAGTCAAATAGCAAGTTGGCAGTATCAATGACAAGTACAATCAAAGCTCAGAGAATGGGGCTGAAGGCAGTTAGAAAAGGCTGTTAAAAGGTGGAGAGGTGATTGGAATCGGACAGTTGAAGAACTGCTTAAAGCAGTAGTTCTCCAAGTGTGGTCCCCAAAGCAGGCAGCATCGTTATCACTTGTAAACTTGTCAAAATTCTTTTTTTTTTTTTTAAGACCAGGGTCTCACTCTATCACCCAGGCTGGAAATACAGTGGCGTGATCATAGCTCACTTCAGCCTTGAACCCCTGGGCTCGAGTTATCTTTCCCGCCTCAGCTTTCGAAGTAGCTGGGACTACAAGCTTGAGGCACCATGTACAGCCAGGCAAATTCTCCAGTCTCCCTCCAGACCTACTGAAGCAGGAACTCTAGGGTGGGGCCAGCTGGTTGTGTTTTAACAAGACTTCCAAGTGATTCTGCTGCTGCTGATGATTGAGAATCACTGCCTTTGAAAACTGGAAAGACTCACAGGGAAACATGTAGGCAGAGAAAAAGCACAGAGTTGAAGATGAAACCATCGTCATCTGGGGCAGAACATATAAGAAAAATCTAAGTATTTTTTTTTTTTAAATTACTGCCATCATCACTGACTGATCAAAACTATGGTGCTCACATGGTAGTAATATTCTCCAGGGATTAGGGGTTTGGGGGAGGTAAACTCACAACTAATGGACGCGGTGAGCATTGCAGAGGGGAAGGGCATGCCTCTAATCCTCCCTTGGGTGAGGCAAAGACATAACCGAAATGTTTGTACCCTCATAATATCCTGAAATTAAAAAAACAAATAAAAATAAAATAAATTACTGCCATCCATCCATCCATCCATTCAATGCATGTATTTGGCACAGTGCATGAATGCTGAGTCATGATTCTAAATTGGTTATAAAATGGTATTTTTTTATCAAAATGTTTACTATTTGAAATTCAGAAATTTTCATCTGGACAAGCATTCAAAATTTTCAAGCTTCAATGAAGACATTTTATTTTTAAAGTTTAAATATATTCAAAGTGATATATGTTTTAAATATATTCAAAGCGATTTTTAAATTTTAGAAGTTTTTTCATTTTTTAATAAAATTTTATTGAGGTTTGATTTAAACATAGTAAAATACATAGATCTTAGTGTACAATTTGAGTCAGGACATTGCGTAAAACCATGTATCCCATACCCATCAAGAAATAGACCATTTTTATCACCCTGAAAAGTACCTTCCTCCGGAAGGTTTTGATTTCCATTACCATAGATTAGTTTTGCCTACTCTAGAACTCCATATACGTGGAATCGTATACTATGGGCTTTTGTTTGTCTTCTTTCATTATGCTTTTGAGATTCATTCATGACATTTAAACAATCAATAGTTCATTCCTTTTTTATTCCTGAGTAGTAGTATTTGAAATATTCTAAAGTTTGTTTATTCATACTCCTGCTGATGGACACTTGAATTGTGTTGAATTTTGATTTTTATGAATATAGACTTTATAAACATTTCTGTATAAGATTTTGTGGGCATACACTTTAATTTCTCTTAGATAAATACCTAAAAGTGGAATTGCTGGTTACAGAAAGATGTATATTTAGCTGTTAATATGTTTTGCCTAACTTTTCTTATCTTTGGTCACACAAGCAGTAGATGAAAGTTCTGGTTGTTCTTCATCCTAATCAGCATTTTGTGTTGCCAGCATTTCTCATTTTAGCTATTCTAGTATAGTAGTATCTCATTAGTTTTAATATGTATTTCCCTTGTATTAAGGATGTTGAACACTTTTTCATGCATTTGTTGGCCGTGTGTATATTTTTTGTAGTGTTTTATTTATTTTTGTCTAAATTGAACTAACAAGAAAGACCTTTAAAAGTGTTTATATGTTCTCAGAAGTACCTTTCATCTGACTTTGATTTGGAAATCTAGACTTAAAAAAAATCAATTTTTTATTCATATGTCCATGTTTCTCAAGGGATAAATACTTTGAAAAGGGCATGTAGAAGATATTTCCAAAACCCAATTTTTGGAAAAATAATTTTAAATTTTTCAAAGAATCTGAAATATTCCTTATTTCACCCACCACTAATCCCATGACTTATTTTGTTTGGAAAATGGACTCTTGAAAGAACATACTTTCTTATGATAATTACAGTTTCTAGTGGATTAGTCCAGGGTGCCAATGCTGAGAAAATAAACATTTATGGATTACTTTTTTCTTTTCCTTTTAAGAAAATTATCTTATAAAAAAAGAAGAAAAAGAGGGAGGGAAGAAAGGAAGAAAGGGAGAAGAAAAGGAAGTTAATTTGGTATTCTTACAGCAAAATGCAACCTGATTTTTATAGTTATTCAACTTGTTTGATAAATCTTTGAGTCTGCTTGTTTTTGGGATATAATTTCCTCCCCTACCCTCAAGCCTTTCCTTTAATTTCACCTGGTTCTACTGACCCTTCCGTGAAAGAATTTATCTGATTGATTCTAACTGATAGATGTTATGGTTTAATAGTACAGGAGATAATGAATACAGAGAAGGGAAGGACAGATGAGCTAACGGAGCTAGGATTTTAACCCAGGCAGTCAACTCTAAGGCCCAAACTATTCAGATCACACCGGATCTCACCCTCACCCCCTTGCATGCACATCCAGGCTCTGTTCTCATCAAATGGATGGCATTATGCATGTCAAATCACAATATTCAAAATCAGTAATTCCATTTTGAACAAAGTCTTTTGAAAGATACAATAACAGGTTGGTGCAAGATGCTTGTATACTTTCAAACCTGAGTTGAGTGGGAAAATCAAGGTATTTTTGACTGAAATAGGGAACTGTTAGGACATGACTTAAAGGGAAGAATTAAACAGTAATGACCAAAAAGTAGCATTTGGAGTACTTGTATATTTCATTTACCCACGCCTCCTTTCTTTCTAGTTAGCACAGCTAATAAAGAGCTGACGTTTAAAGTCTTTGTGGTGTTCGAGGAAAAAACAATAGTCTTTTTATTTAAAAGCTTTGGAAATAACTGCACACATTATGAGCACCCGAATAAATCTACTAGAACTGCAAATGTATGTAATTAAAAGCAGACTTGGAAAAATCTGCCTTCATATGTTCATGCAGATTTTTAAAAGAGTTTAGACTAATCCAGTAGGATAGAATCAGCAATAATAGCTACAGGGGATGATTACTACTTAAAAATTGGAAGATTAATACAGCCAAAGTATTCCCTCAGGAACATCTTCCTGCAAAACTGTTGGGATCTGAATGCTCTTGGCTTGCTATAGGAACACCAACTGGTGTCATTTTAATCCATTGATATTTGGCACCCTCTATACAGTCTCTGATGTTTAAAAATCATTTTACAGTTGTACAGTCTCACATATCCTATGCAAATAATGTATCGTCGTTTTTTCTTTACACCTTGACTTTGGACTTTCTCTATCAAAGCTCTTGGGCAATAAGTTTCCGGTGAGAAAACTCTCACTTTTTGTTTTGCTTTAAGCTTGGAAATATCGATGAAATGTCACTTTATCCTTCGTGGCATGTTTCTATTCATATTTGCATAGGGTCTGTATGGGCCTCCCATGTTTTTAAATCCTTTTCTAAGTTCATATTGGAAAGCAGATGTGCTTCATTTACAGTTTTTATTTTTAATGGGCTTTGAATGGAAGAGTGTACATACATTTGTCCTCAATATAGCCTCAATTTGAAAGAAAGTTTTCAAATTGGCCCTGAAGAAGGATAAAACATGTTTTAAACCAAAATTTATTTCACAATTAATAGCAAATTTTTTCCTTTCCAAGTTTCCAACTTGTTAAAGCTTTCAAGATTGCTTTAGTTCTTACTCCTTTGCCAACTTATTAAATCTTTGATTTGTTTAGAAATCATTTTCACATTTTCTACCACTCATGTTGTGTTTATTTGCTCTTAATGGAGAATGAGGGCTTTCCTTTTTGGCCAGTCCAGAGCAGGCTCTTGTCTTTTATTTTTTCCCCCACAAGTTGTTAGGAAGTGGGTATATTCAATGTCTGTGAATTCTCACTGGGTTGAGCCCACTACCTTGTTACCCATTGGTCTTGCCGTGTCAGTTTTAAGCTTGGTGAGGGCAGGGACCATGTGTATCTTGCCCACCATTATTGCCCCAGCCCCCAGGCTAGCATCTGGTACATAGTGGCCCCAAGTGAATGTGTGCTGAATGAATACATAAGAGAAATTGTTAACATTTTCACTGTGTCGTCATTACCTCAAACTCAACATGACAAAATTGAATTCATACTTTTTCTCTTGAAATATCACCTCATTTGTCTCTTTATTACTTCCTGAAGTACCATCATTGTGCCATTCTCCCTACTTTGAAACTTTATTCATTTTTTATTTTTTATCTCCTATATCTTCTGAAGGCCCCAAGTTATATTGATTTGCTTTCGAAAAGTACGTGTATCTGCATCTTCTATGTCTCCATTTCCATGTTGGTTCCAGTCCACGTACTTCTCTTCTTGTCCTGGATCCTGGCAACAGCATCCTGGCTACATTCCCTGGCTCTTTTCTTTACTCTAGTCCTTTCTGGTTTCCACAGTACGGAGGAACTCTAGACTTGCCACCATCATCTTGTTCTTTCTTCATCCCCAATTTATCTTTCCCTCTCCTTCTCTCCTCTTCTTTCCAGGAACACATTTCTGATTTCAGACCATGCTAGTGATCCCATCCTTCCCCGATGATCTCCTCTGACATTACCCCTTCACTGCCACTGGTGCCCTACATGCTCAAGATTCCCTGACTCAAAACCAAAACCCCCTGTCGATCCTGTTATAATCTTCTAAACTACTTTTCAATCTCTTCTCTTAATTCCAAATCTTCTCAGAGTTTTCTGCTCCTGCATTCTTGATTCCTACACCACCCACACAGTCATGTTCCTTTGCACTGGCTTCCATCCCCTTCCTACTATTCCACTGAAAAGTCTCTTGGTGGTCACCAATGATCAATTAATTCCAAAGCCAGTAGGTTTTCTCACTTCTTTTTCTTCTTGACCACTCCGTGGAAGTGTTGGCCATCCCCTTATTCTTGAACTCTTTCTTTGTTTGACATTTTTCTGTAGGTTTTCCTCTTGTCCCTCTAACCATTCCTCCTCTTCTTTGCTTGCTACTTATCCCACCTCCTCAATGTGGAACAGTGGATCTCTTATGTGTGGTACCCTCCTCATCTCATCTGTGCCTTGTCTCTAACATCACCTCTATGTAGAACAGTGTTTCTCAAATTTTGTGCAAACAGTGCTTCTCAAACTCATGCGGTGGACGTTGTCAAAGTGTAGATTCTGGTTCAGTAGGCCTGGTGGAGAGCCTGAGAGTCTGAATTTTTTTACAGAGCTCCCAGAAATTGCTTTTGTTACTGTTCTACAGAGAACAGGAAAGGTGGCTGGTATATAAATAACTTCCAAGGCTGAACATTTGACCTGGACCCATTTCCAAAGTTCCAAGACTGTGTTTCAGTTGTCCATGGAATATTTTCATTAGAGCGACCAGGTAACAGTGATCACCTCACGCTCAAACTAAATTCATATTTTCTACACTATTGAGAAAATTCTTTTTCGATCACTTTACCCTATTCTTACATTTAAAAACTTAGTCTTGATTTTTATTTTCACAGTCTTCAGCAGACATATTCCATAAGGAGTCTGATCTCATAAATTCTTTCCTAGAAATATAACTTTTATCTGTTCCTTTCTTTTTCTTTGTTCGTTCTGTAAGTCCTTTCCTTGTTATCTCATACCTGGGCTATACCTTGTTGAGATGCCTCCCTCCAGTTTCTTTGTGACTAATTTTTACAGAGCTGATAAATCTAGCTTCCTGCATCACTGCCCAACTTACTCACCTGCTGGGACATCACACCAGCTCCCCACTGTCTGGTAAAATGAGTCATATAATCTCTCAAAGAATATATCTCAAAGGATATCTGAGTCATGGTCCTGAAGTGAGGTATCAGTCTGGCCTACTCTGCTTTCCCTGAGCCCGGGGAGGATGTTCTGATTTAAATCACACCACTGGGATGGCATTTATAATAAAATGTAGCCTGTCAGTTCCTCAGGTTCAGGTTGGAGAATGCCTCACCCAGCCCACCCTCTGCACTCTGCTTTCCGTCTGTCATCTTTAGTCACACACAGTGTATGTCTTCTTCCCTCTCTCTGTTATGAGCTCATTTTTGAAGTTCTACAATGTCCCGCTCACCTTCTCTCTCACAGACCTAGCATTATGTTTTACAGTAGTAGGTCTCAATCTATATAAAAGTGAATAAGCAAGTGGAATGTCAAGAAGAGGCCCTAAAAATCATTAAGCCAGTCCATTCAGCCCTTGAACCTCCTATGCGACATCTCCCATCCAGAGTCCAAAGTGAGCATCTCCAAGGATGGCAACATGGCGTGAATGTTGAAGATACAAATTCTGGTCACACCAACCTAAGCCCAAAACTCCGCTTTATCATTATCTCAGTGGTCTTGAATAGGTTATTTAAATGCTTTTAGCCTTGGTTTTCTTATCTGTAAAATGGGGGTAACGATAGTAATACGGTTGTCGGAATGAGGTGACACATGTGCAAAGGTCAATACGGTGTCTGGCATGTAGTAAGCACTCAGTAAATGGTACTGTGCTTGTTAGTCTGCTTGTTGCTTTTTATATTATTTACTTTATATTATTTTATAATTGCCATCTCAGGCAAGCCATTTCATAGCACTAGAATTACTAGAAATTTTTCTTTCATTGAATTTAAACCAGCCAGCAGTGGGTGATATTAAATGAAGAAAGGATATCTTGGAAATAGTTGACCAGTTTGAAAATTATCACAGGAGTCCAACGATAAGGACTTAAATTGCTCCCTTAAGTGCCACTTAGGAATAGAGAAGACAAAAATGCAAGGGAAATCATGTAGGAAAAAGTACCTAGACTTGACACTTGATTGGACATGGGGGAGAAAGGACTCTGAAGTCAACAGAAATGGGGATCACAAGAGGAATGGATTTGAGAAGGAAGATGAAGAGTAGATTTTAAGGTAGTTATGAAATTTAGGGAGGATTAAGTCATTTGATCATAAAAAGATTTCACTGTACTCAAGAAGTCAGACACCAGATTGTAAAGAGATTTAGAGAATTTGGGTGGTAAGAAAGTGTGAGAAAGAAGATTATTCTTAAGAAATTGTGTTAAAAATGAAAAGCAAAAATAGTGGTAGGGTTAAGAGAAGAATATTAGTTTTATTTTTCCTTTGGTAGGATGAAAAGTATTTAAACAACTTTTAGACTGAAGGGAAGGTCCTTGAAGTATGAAGAGAAAGGTCGGAGAGCTGATGGAATTAGGAAATAGAATAAAACTACCAAGATGCTTATTTTTGAGAAGAGATGGAGTACATCCCCTGAAATCGGAGAGTGGAAGGAGAAGAGAGACTTTGAGAGAAAGGGGATGAGGGCAGAATTTCTGAGCAGTTACAATCTCAGTAAAGCACAGAGCAACAACGCTGAAGGAGGTGTCAGGAAGTGTTTTTGATGTAAAGAGAATAAAAAATGTGTGAAATAGATGTTTTAGGAAATGTCATAGTAGTTAACCACATCAAAATCATTGCTGGAAAAAAAAGTATAAGAAGCCCAAGAGATAGTCAACCATGCATATTATGCTGGGTAGTTCACAGAAGGACTAAATTTATTCTGCTGTTCCATCTCTCCACTTGGTGTGATTGACTACCGGTTACATCATAAATTCAGTTTATGGAGTTGCTACCTCTGTCGCAGGTACTTTATTAGAATAGAATGTTTGAAATATCACTCGAATAAATTTCTAGAAACAGGATCTCAAATGTTGTCCAGTCTAATCCCCTTTCTGAGAAATTGGTGCGTAAGTGGATAAAGAGACTCCCCCATGGTCATGCTACTAGTTTTCAGCTGATTAGTATCCAAGCCAAGCCACTATCTGCCTTCCCACTACTTCTCGAGGAGCTATGGATTTTCTAAAGCTCTAATAACAATTATTGTCAGCATTGAGACTACTGAGGAGTTGCAAGCACAGAATAATGCCAGTTGAACCAAATACTACCTTCAACAGTTTTGTACCCCTCAATTAGAATATGAGATGCTCTTGTTCTTAAAATCCGAATTTCTGGAGGTAGGCTTTGCAGAGGTCTGGTCTGATGTTCACAGGGTGCTGTCTATGTTTTTAACAGACTCGTTGCCTCTCTGTACACTAGTGTCCAGCTTTAATCATTCACATTTATCGTATATGGTAAATATACAATAAAACCGAAAAAGCCTTAAATAATACCAAATGCTGATTCCTTTTACTTCCATTCTGGGTCATTTTATCTGTCCCTTTGCATTTCTTTTTGCCAAGCCCTAGAGTAGTAAGAGTCCAATGCAGTACGAAAGGTATTAGATGATGAGTCAGCAGCATTTGCCTGGCTCTGTCACTGATTATCATAGCTTAGGTACTTCTTGGCCTCTTTTTCTTTTATGATAGTTCTTGTTCTGCTCAGAGTTTATTGTATGGATAAACTTGAAATAAATAATTTTAAGCCTTCTGAAAATGTACAACGCAGACGTTTATTGTATTTTGCTTCGGTTTACATTGGTTCTGCAGGAATGCTGCATTTTGGTAAGAGAAGCCTTATATAATGATAGATTACAAAATATAACTGAAGACCTAATGGCTTAAATCAGTATATTTTAGTGATTGAACTATTGGTCATTTAGAGCAATTATATTCTAATTTTAAAATGACCCTGCAAACACCTACATATCTATTCTATTCATTCCGCAAATATTTATGGAGCACCTATCAGGTGCTAGATTATAAAGCGGTATTTATTATCATAAGGCCTAGATTTTGTTTAAAAATCAAGGAGAATTTACTACTTTCAGTGTAGTGGGGTCATTTGTTCTCTCCTTGAAAAAAAATATAGTGCTATAAAATAAAGTTCAGAACTTGCCTATATTGTATCAACTGAGACAATGTTGACAAGAACAAACCCAACTATGAGGAGAAGAGCTAGCTGCCTGAACATTTATTTTCCCCAACAAACTTAACACAAGAGAGGGTATTTCAAATGCCTTGTGATCAAAATTAAATATACGACATCTCCCATCTCCCCAACAAACTTAACATCTCCAAGGATGGCAACATGGCGTGAATGTTGAAGATACAAATTCTGGTCACACCAACCTAAGCCCAAAACTCCGCTTTATCATTATCTCAGT
>NW_012149730.1:4881616-4924708 GCF_000956105.1 Propithecus coquereli | reverse complement strand
ACATGAGATCATGTTGATTGGAAAGCCTCGAATCTGGCCTTTGGTAGTTCTGTTAGCAATGGGGGGCCAGGATCATGCAAGCAATTAAGTCCTCAGAAATGTATCTGCATTAGAGATACATAATTGTGGAAGCCCATCTGGTCTGATTTTAGCTTCTCAGCATTTCTCTAAGGTCCTGTAAAAGCCATGGCAGGGAAAAAAACAACAAAAATTCCATGCAGTATACTTGTCAAGAAATATATTTCATAAATCAGTGTTGATATTTTGAGTCACAGGACACAAAGGAGTTCTATTACAGTTTATTACAATTCTATAACATTTGTTTCCAGTAGCAGTTAGCGGTTTGGCTGGAACAGCCTCCACTCATCTGTCTTCTACTACTTTGGAATGGGGGATTGGAGCCCTGAAAGCAGCTTTCACTAGAAAGAAGCAAGCTAATGAATGATTCCAAGCTTTTCAGTGGTTTGTGCCTCGTAAGAAAGTAGACTGAATATACAAATGCGTCTCCTCCTCTCTCTACTTACTAAACCATAAACCCCCTGCTGACCTCATGGCATGCTTCCTGCGCACAAGGTCCCTCACTTAGAAGGGCCAAAGTTTGGTTTAATGCTTTGCTGTTGCTGTCTTAAAATTCTTAATTTTTGAAAAAGGAGTCATGTTTTCATTTTGCATTGAGCCCCACAAATTAGGTAGCCAGTCCCGGGTACTCATTTCCAGAGATTCTGGGTAGTTGTTTTTGTATCACCAAGAACTTGGCCGGGGCACTTAGGGGATGCCCAATAAATGTTTTTAGCATGAGTACGTGGGTGACTTTTAAAGCTTTAAATAAAAGCAACTAACCTGAATCTTAATCCATTTAATTTTGCTGATGTGAGGAGGGGAGAGAGGTACTCAATTTTTGAGAAAAAATTTAAGATATAAGAAGGAACCTAAAATTGTATACGCAATACCTGTTTCCATCATAACATGGCAGCTAGTATGTTATTTATTTAAAATGCTTATTTAAAAATAAAAAGCAAGTAAAGTTTATCTACTGACCCCACCTCTAATCCTATTCATCTCCCCACCTGCTCATTGGAAGACAAAGCACTAGTATAAATGGTGTATCCTTCCAGTATTATCCCTTTACAATGCCAGGAATAATTTATGACAACATATTCTGGGTACATGTCTTAATATTTATGTAAATGATATGAAACTGTATATATTCATCATTCTGCAATTTGCTGTTTTCATTCAATATTTTGTTTGTAAAAATCTATGTTGATACATGTAGCTTTAGTTCATTCATTCTCGTTACTGTATACAGAAGGAATGAAAACCCCTTCTTTTTTTTTATTTCAGCATATTATGGGGGTACAGATGTTTAGGTTACATATGTTGCCCTTGCCCCCCGCCTTGAAGTCCGAGCTTCAAGCGTGTCCATCCCCCGGATGGTGCGCATCGCACTCTTTGTGTATGCATATACCCGTCCCCTCCTCCCCCCTTCCCTCTGCCCGCCATCCAATAGATGTTTTTCTTATATGTGCACCTATGTATTGATCAGTTAATGCCAATTTGATGGTGAGTACATCCGGTGCTTGGAAACCCCCTTCTTGATCTGCTGCCACACTTACTGAGGCTGTTTAGAGCCTGAGGAGTCTTTCTTTGTATTCTGGTACTGCCACTGGTAAAAGTCATTAGATAGGTAATACTGGGCAAGGTAAGTGAATGTTTTAAAACTCAGCTTTCACATTTGTAAAATAAGACGAATAATTTATACCACTTAAGATTTTTTTTGTGTGACAATTAAATGAGATATGTAAAACCCAGAATGTCGTAAAGGTTCAAAAAATAGTGTGGGAATTATCTTACTCTGACATATATAAATCTGAATATCATGAAGCCCTAAGTGCAAATAATGTCATAGTGATCTTGAATTTGTATCAAGTTTTCTTATTGTACTCTTAGCTTTGCTATTGGTCTTAATTCTTTTTTATAACAATAAGAACATTTCGTTCCTAAAATGCAGTGCTGGATACATCTTACAGTGTGGTGTATGTGGGTTTTTTCTTTCTTTTTTTACAAAATTGAATAATATTGCCTCTAACATACTTCCCATGGGATGAAAAGGCTAAAACTCATATAATTATGTAGCTATAATATTAAGCACTTATAGAATTAAAACTATTTTCTACTTTATGTATGTATAATTGGAAAAAAATGACTAGTGTTTTCCAACTTTCATTTCACAAAGTAGCAAATAATAAACTGAGAATTCTGGAATTCTGTCAAACCATAACTATGCTGCTCTGCAGACCCCAACCTGCAATTAGAAATTAAACACCTAAGCACACATTGAGCTATTTTTTTCATGTTCCTTGTACATTTTTAAAAAATATTAACATTAAATATAATCTTCTGAGTAGATTGAAGTCTGTGATATGTTAAGAAACTTTATGTAACATTCTGAGTTTCCCTGTGATTTTAGAGCATTATATTTTGGTTGTTCAACAGATTTTATACAATTCGCTATAGAGAAAAAGACAAGGAAAAGAAATGGATTTTTCAACTTTGTCCAGCCACTGAAACAATTGTGGAAAATCTAAAGCCTGACACAGTTTATGAATTTGGAGTGAAAGACAACGTGGAAGGTGGAATTTGGAGTAAGATTTTCAATCACAAGACTATTGTTGGAAGTAAGTACCTGGAATTGTTTGTTTCAGTAAACTTTTTTGTAATTTTGTGTTATTTTTCCTAATTATCCAATTTTTAATGATTTTATTCATTGTATAATATGAAATAAGTTAATTCTTGTGCCCTAGTATTTAAGAAACTATAAAAGAGGACATTTAATAAAAGAGAATTTATTGAGTGTTGATATTTCAGAATCTTTTTATAAGTGATTTTTTACATAAGTGATAAAACAACATTTGGTGCCTGTATTGATAAGTCATTGGCCATTATAGTATTTTGAAATCAATTCCTGACCTATGACTACCAGCTGAACCAAAAAACCAATAATATGTGCAAATATTCCCAATAGAAACTGGAGCAGTAGAAGTGGATGTAAAAAGACTTTAAGGACCCTTGAGCTTTCTTCCAGTTATCTTTTCATTAACACTTCATTGGGATCAGTGTTTGAAATGATAGTAATTAAAATAATATGCCCAAGTTAGAGCACAGGTTGTAGTTGCCTTCATAATGATTAGCTAGACTTGATTTAGGAGCAAGAAGAATGAAAATAATGGCATTTTCCCTTGTTTTTATCAGGTAAAAAAGTAAATGGGAAAATCCAAAGTACCTACGACCAAGTCCACACAGTGGTATGTACCAGTGCACCAGTTTATTTTCGAGAAGTTTTTTTAAAAAAATCGTATCTGCGTTGCATTTTTATTTAAATAAGGAAATACTCATTATGAGAGACTGAAACTGGATTAACTGACTAGCTATGTGGCATTGGGTAAAGTACTTAATGTTTTAGGAATCAGTTTCTTTTTCTGAAAACTGGTGGAAGCATGATTTCAGATCATCTCTAATCTGTTTGAAACTCTAAAATTCTGAGATTCAATATAACTATTTTACTATCTCAGTATTCTGGGTATTTTCAGGTTATGCTTATTATTATCTTCTCTCTTGTAGATTGCTTTTTAATATAACATTTCAAGCCTGAAATGGTACATGCTCTCGGTACATTGCTACAGTTTAAATCTTTCCTCTCTGTTTTCTATCACTTCCTACTTAAAAGAGCCAACCCTTACATGATGAGGAAGCCACTGGTTTGGTTTGGTAACATGCCCAGCCTCTATTCAGTTCAGTTAATGTTTGTGTATTTTATGAGCCAGGCATTCCCGACCCCTAGCCCCCACTAATCTAAACATTCTCTTCTCCCTCACTTCAGCAATTTGGTCTCTCATATTCTTTTACCTTCCCCTTTTTGAAATCTGTTCTTAGCAAGCATCATGTTATTTACGTACTACCTGGTATAACTGTAAGCCATTGTCGGAGCCATCACAGAAATGTTTGCATTTCAAAGCACATAACTGATTATAAAATGAAGGACATTATGTTGCTGAGCAGACAGAGGAGGCACTTTGAAGAGATGAAGGGAGTTAGGTGCTGGCTTTGGTCCCTATGTGTTGGAAGTATCCAGCCAGGGAATTATCCTAGCGTCAGGTGAACCTGCAGCCCCTATTTATGGATGCATATTTGCTCGCTTTGGTGTGTGGGTGATGTATGTGGATGAGTCTCTTTTTATGTCAAATTAAACAGTCCACAGAATACCCCGTTGATTACGTAGCCCACTCTGGGAGAAAAAAAGCAGTATATACTTCATTAGAATTCAACACATACACAAAAAAGGAAGATTGTTTTCAGTGACAGAAAATAGTCTTGGGTAAAATAGAACTGAATGAAAATTAATCCTCATAAAGCAAATGTTGTTTATGTGGTTTGAATTGGCAGGAAAGTGTATTCATTGTGAAATTATTATCAAATAATAATTATTAGATTATTGTGATTGCTAAGTAAGTATTTTGATGTATTTCAAATCTTAACACAAGAGAGAGGATTGCAGGTAAAACTAGGTCTGGATTTTTTTCTTTTCTTTTTCTTTGTTTTATTTTATTTTATTTTTATTTATTTATTTTTGGTTGGTTGGTCAGTTTTTTGTTTTTAGGTTTTGCTGTTTTCCTAAATATTTAAAATATTTCCTAAATACGTAAAAATTTAGAAATTAAAAATGGGGAAAGAAGCACTAACAAGGTTACCTATAACAAAGCTACCTATTACAGCAATATAAAACCGTTTATAGTCTACTGTTAAAGCTTTAGGACATTTTATTTTTCTGTTTTCTAAATATGTTTTCAGTATGAAATTCATACTATTTATGAAAATTTATATCTTGCTGTTTTCACTTAGTCAAAATATGGCATAAATATATGTCATTAAATGCTCTTCATAAACATAATTTTAATTGTTTATTACATCATCTAAATACACTATCACTTACTTAATCAGTTTCCAATTCATAGGCATTTAAGTTACTTACAATTGTTTTTTAATTGTTACTTTAATAATTGTGAGTGATATTATGGTGAACACTTACAAAGCTTTGTTTGCACTCCTGATTGTTTCCTTAAAATTAGAAGGGAAATTAACAGTTTAGATTTTTAAAATTTTTAAGGCTTCCTTATATGTGTGATCAAATTTCTTTCCAGAAAGGTTGTACCAATTTACAATCTTACCAGCAATGTACCAGAGTTTCTCTTGCTATAGTACCATGATTGGCAACATTATGTATTTCCATCACTACATTTTCGGCTAATATAATAGTTTAAAATGGTTACTTTAATTTCCATTTCTGTAATTACTGATAAGGCACTACTTTATTATTTTTTTTATTTCAGCATATTATGGGGGTACAGATGTTTAGGTTACGTATGTTGCCCTTGCCCCCCCCAAGGTACTACTTTCTTGTTTATTAGCCATTTGTATTTTCCATTTAATGACATTTAGTTGGAATTCTTTGTTTATTAGGTGTTTTATGGTATTTTTATTGAAAGAATTTATAGATAAACAGTCACTCATTGTGATACCATCTAGGAACATTTTTCTCATATTTGTTATCACTTAATTTTGTTCATGCGAATTTTTGAAATAGGCAAGTCTTGAAATTTGGTTAATCAAATTATCAGACTTTTCTATTGTTGTATCTTCAATTGCATTTTATTTTAGCCCTTCCCTATCCAGAGAGAAGATAAATATTTCTTTTTAGTTTTATAAAACATTTGATTTTGTAATAATTAAACTCTAAACTATGTGGATTTTATTTTACCATGTCATATATAAGGTTCTATATTGATTAGGCTATGTATGTTTTCCAAATAATTAATCAACTGGCTTAGTACCATGTATTCAATTGTGCCACTCCCTAAGGTCCCTTTGTCTTTGTCTCTTAATTCCATCAATACTGTGTGGGAAAGGTAAACATGCTGTACCTCACAGGCAGAACAGTGGAATAGAGTTGATCTTTCAGCCTCTTCTAGAACAATCCTTATTCTTTGTTGTGAATGGTTTCCTAGGAGGCATATCTTGTATCCTACCCTCATGGCTGGCATGCACAATCTTTCATGTGACTCAATGATGTCATTTCTTTCATTCCTTCTTTTAAGCTATCATATCTCAATAATTCGTATTTCTTTTGGCAGAATATTTCATTTAGGGTGAGTTACTCAGCAAGATTGGGAAAGATGATTGATGTTTTACTCCTAGGGAATTTAATTTCTTTTTACTCATCATAAACAGCCATGATAGGAAGGGGCTAGGAAGCAACTTCCTGCGTCTGTGAACACAGAGCCAGACATTTTATCACTTCAAGCTGTGAGGCGGAGCACTCCCAATTCCAGCCAGCTCTGATGAGCTGTAGTTTAAAACTCTTGGTTATTTCCAAAGGAAAACCCAAATTCATTGAAAAGATATTTTAAGGCTTCTTTGTGAAGCTTTATTATTTCCTCTGGATAGCAAAAAAAGGAAAAAAAAAAAGTCTCATGAACTGACATCTGAGCTTTCAGGTAGTCCTGGGACATGGGGAAGTTGAAAAGGCACCACCTGGGATAAACTTTGACCGTCTGTGTGACCACACAGAATTGATTCTGAAAATTGATACATTAGTCCAAATAAAGTCTATATCCAGATATTCACCCATCTCTTCTTTGAGACTGAACTTGCAAGGCAGTATTTCAAAAGATATGAAACTAATTCCAGATGTTTTGCTTTTAGGATTTCAAGCAAAAGACACATTGAAAAATGTTTTCATTCACACAGACATGGTTACACCCTGAACCTTATAACCAAAAACTCTTTAACACCTTCCAAAAAGAGGTAAAAATGTACCGGAAAAACAATTTGAACTTTAGGCTGTCCTTTTTTTTAAAGGTAAATAATATTTAGGTTAAAAATTTGAATGTTAAATGCAGCCCCATTTTATCCTTCTGGTTGCATTATGTATTGTAATTCCTGTGTCTAGGAATATGTTCTGCGGGTAAGCCCCAGTACAGCTGTGTCAGGGACATGTAGCAGGGGTCTCTTCTGATTGCTTAGGGCCTTTGTTCTATGAGTTGTTAAATATATTCAATATCACTCCTGCCTACACTTCTGGAAAAATCAGAGAAAGGGTGTGTTCATAAACAAAACCATGATTCTTTCTACATAATATAAATTATATCACATGAGATCCATGTAATAGAGGAATAAATATACTTATCATGATACCTGTGCTGTTTTTTTCCATTTTGAGACTCTATTAATACTCTATTAACTTAATAATCTATTAATACTGTATTAACTGTTAATAATTAACTCTTTTTGTGAAGGTAAAACTTAATGTTTATGATTAGGTTTTTTTATTTAAAAAAATAAAAGAATGATAGCTAAAATTTTCATGCATTATTTCTATATTTTGAAAAATGTATTTAATTCACTAAACAAAATCAATGTTTGAAGTATATAGCACTTATTAACAGATTTTAAAATGCAAATTTACTTATTTAACCCAAATCTCCCTAGAATCAATGTTGTCCTAAAATATGACATCCATTTTTGCCCTTTTTTTCCCATCAGAGATCCACCCATATTTTAAGAAAGCCACATCTATTATCAGCAAAAAGAGAAATGGAGCCAATTTTTAAAGTGTAACAGTCGTCAGATAATGGATGTGAATAAAGAGAATTACCTTTTTGCTCCCTACCCACACTTTAAAATTCTGTACAGTAAACGTATCAGGTATCCTTCCATTCTTAGCAATACTTGTCTTTAAGCAGAAACTTGAAAAATAGGCCAACTATATTGTCAAAGACATATGTCTGATTCCTCTGCAGTTGACCAAAAATTTGAAGACTTTCAAAAGTAGGACATTCAATCCACTTTTAGATTGAATCAGTACGTTTTGTAACTTTCTTTAGAACATCCTAAAAATGAATTAAAACCAAAATCTAACATGCCCAAGTTCTCTTGAGTCACTGAAATTTGATTTTGAGCAATCCTTAGCTGCTCCCCAAATGGACAGCTCCTCTTTATCTCAGAGCCTGGAAATAAAGTTAAATCCACAATGAATATTCTGACACCACAAAAATGGCAAGTGGACAAACCTACAAAAAATAACGTTCCCGTATTATTGTTAATTTTATTAAAGCTAATTTTCAAAATAATTTCAGGAAGACGTTAGTATCACACAGGCTAAATCGCAAGTCCCTCCTTCTGTGTGGCTGCTGCTGCTGTGAGTTTTTCTAAATCAGTATAGGCTTTCCCTAACCCATCCCCAAAACATGCCAGATTTGGCGCTATGGCATTGCCCTTAGCACGTTAGCATTCTCTCCCCATTGAGCACCATCAACTACATACTTGGCCACGATGTCCCAGAAAAATGGTAAAGTGAATTCTCTCAACCAGACATCCTGCTCAAGGTATAGTCCATCCTGGGTTCTTACAGGAGAGGATATCTCAAAATGAAGAAAAAATAATACATCTTTTATAGGGCAGGAGGGAAATGTGCTTATTTCTGGTATATATAGTAAACATTTAAAACATATTTGCCAAATGAAGAGAGGGACAAGAACTGTGGAAGGAAGAAGCAATGGAGTTTTGCAGCAAAAGGCAGGGTTAGCAAGGCGCAGAGAAAAAGAGCTAAGAAAGAAAATCACTGCCAGGGTGTTGTCCAAGCACCAGCCAGAACTGCGGCAGCCTGCTGCACCATCGCCGCCAACTTCCTCGCCCTCCAGGCCCTGTGACTCCAGTACACATTAATAGATGTTCATAATAGCAAGTGTAGGAGAGCAAGGAAAGGTCAGTGGTATCTTTCTTAAAACGTTGTACATAAAACAGTTCAATCAAAATTGGGCTGTAACTGGTTAAATACTACATTTGGGGAATTATCAGAATATTTCATTTTGCAGTAAGTCCAGACGACAGACTTTTGTTTTAGAAGAAGACACAAGGAAAGGATTTCCATCGTGGATTTCTGCATGGGAATTTTAGGGTTTTTGGCAGAGACATGTTGAGTAGCAGGGCTTTTCTGATGCCCTTTAAAAACCTACCTGTAGAGAAGCAGCTATTTGCTCATTAGTCCAATCTTGGTGCGTCTTTGGATTGTGGATTAGGCAAAAGAGCAATTACAGGTCTAGAAAGAATTATGCAGCTAAATGATTTCCTTATTTTTGGCAGCACATATTGTACATATATTTTTGTCATCATCTTAACAGAACATTGGTCTGTACTTGAGTAAGAACGCAGAACAGAAACTTTGCTCTATTTATGTGGAGAGTAGAATATTTGCCGTTTTTCCTTGTTGAAAAATCGTTCAAAACAAATTGTTATTGCAAAAAAAATAAAAATTGATATAATGCAATTCCAAGGCAGTCAACACAGCAATAGGTAGGCATTTCTGCTATAATGTGTCAAGTATCTTGAAAAACTTCATATTTTGCAAAACATGCACTAAGCAACAGGACTCAGAGAAAATAGAGGACAGGCTATTCAAAAACCTTTGTAACTATAGCCGCAGCCCTAACAGAAAGAATTATTGGCACCTGGAAAGATAATGTGGCTCCTCCACCAGAGACTCCCATGGCTGGAGGTTGCCACGGCAGGTATTTAAAATTCTCCTAAATGCCAAACTCATGGAAGTAGAGAGTAGGATTGTGGGGTAGAGAGTAGAGAGTAGGGAGTAGGGGTACGGGATGGAGAGGAAATGACATGGTGGTCACAGGGTATGGAGTTTCAGTTAGGCAGGAGGAATTAGTTTTTGAGATTATTGCATGGTGGGGTGACCACAGTTACTCAGATATGTAGTTCAAAATTGCTGAAAATATGTTTCAAATGTCTCACTACAAAAACGATTGATAAGTGAGGTGATGGATATGTTAATTAGCTTGATGTAATCATTTTGCGCTGTGCGTTTACGTCAAAACATCACAATGTACCCCATAAATATATTCAATTATGAAATAAGAAATAAACATAAAAAATAATGAATGGAAAAAAAAATAAGATACAGTTTTAACAAATTTTCAGAAGTGGTAGAGGTTGTATGCTGGCAGCCCTTTTGCTGGAGCAGGGCAGGTGAGAACTTAGTGCAGGTGGAGTGGGGCTGCTCTTAAGGTGGGAGTCCAGCTCTCTCATGCGAGGGAGTGCAGTGTAGCAAGGGTGGGCCCAACTGTCTCCTCTAGGGCAAGGTCTGTGTCTAGGTGTTCATCTTTAATTTTCTTATGATAAAGCTGAGAGGGGTCCTCCTGCCAGTACAACCCCAAAGCTGAGAGGGTCCCCCTTCCCACTGAAGGTTATACTTCTGTTCCTACTATTCCTGGGAAAAATCTTGCCTAAATTACATTTATATATCAGTCCCCTGTTTATCAATAGTGTATGAGCTAAGTTGCAGCACAGAAGCACATGAGGTGGCTGAACAGACTGTCGATTAAAACAACTTTTCCCGATTATAAACGTAATTTGCCCTTGTAAGGAATTTGGCAAATATGGAAAGATACACAAAATAAAACTGATGTCAGCTTATAAGAAATAACTACCATTAAAAGAAACTATGATGTGTCTCCTTGTGGCCTTTTGTCTATACATATCTGTTATAAAATTGAGTTATACTCTGGGTGCAAAATTGTATCCTTTCTGTTTATATTCTACATAGTTTTCCATTTTATTATATAGAAGTCAAACATTTGAACTATAATTTATTTAATAAAACCTTTACCTTTGAATAATGAGGTTGTTTTAAATTGTGGTAATAAACATCCTGTATCTTTGATTAATTCCTTAGACTGGGTTGCTAAGGAGGAAATTACTGGGTCAATGGGTATAGACATTACTTTTAAAAAGTAATCAGATGATGGGAAACTTTTATTTTGTGTGGTTTCTAACCATAAGGATTTTAATACAAGAAGAAAAATAGCCAATAGTAACCTTGGTGTTGTGGCTCTTCTTTACTGTGGGCATTTCGTTTATTCAAACTATAGTGTGTTAACGAGTATCTTTTGCTCACAACCGTAAACACCTATTTGGTAAGTAGCTCACATTCAACACATCCTTGACAATGGGCAGATCTGATATGTGGAGTGCCTGTATCATGTGTACAGGTTAAACCAAGTATCAGAAAATGGATGTCCTTCTCGCCCATTCAACTCAAGTCCCCTGTATATAATCTTGCTGCCCTTCTCCTCACCTGTCCTCATGTCTGTCTTATCCCCGGCATCATGACTCTGTCTCACAGTGATTCCACTTTAAAGTCTAAACCCATCCCTAGTTCAAGCCACTCGATGACATCCAAACCTCCTATGGGACTTCTGAGGCAATGGGGTGGAGAGAGGAAGCGTAGTCCTCTGGGACATGCCCTTCCAATTCTGAGGTCCTTTGTGAATAATTATGTGCAGAATGGTTAAGAGTCCAGTCTTTAGAATAAGAAATGTCTGGATCTGAGTCCTGGCTCTCCCTTCTTGAGCAATAAATGCTTGGTGTCAGGAGTTCATGGTGACTATGGTGTCCGTAGCAACAGCAACAGCAATTGGGCACATTCAGTTGATCTTGATTGGTTTTAAAGGTTAGTATGTAACTTGGCCTATTTTTGAGAGGGAAAGTAAAGACACAATTTAGCTGGGTCACATCTCAAATGTAATGAAAATAAACTAATATTCAATACAGAGGATTTCTTTCCATTGCAGTTTCTAAGGAAACTGAACGAATCGGAGTTCTGAAGAAACTGCTTCTGTCAAACTTTTGGATATTTATGAGGGAAACCAAGTGCGTCTAATAAAATAGAGGCAGATGTGTGTCCTAAAGATCTATCCAGTAACTATTAAACCAGTGTCATGGGAAGAGACTTCATTGAAGACAAGAAAGGACTACTTCCAGTTCTCTGATTTTTTTTTTTTTTTAATATTATTAACACTGGCCCAGAAGCTGACTTTGTCTCTCTCTTTTCAGCCGGCATACATCCCAAAGAAGCTAATCCCAATAACGATCATCAAGCAAGGTAATTTGCTCTCGATATGTGCTTAGAACTATTTTTATTATACTTTTTAACTAATATAAATAAACATGGCACATATTTTCTCAAATTTTCGGACTGCTTTTCAGAAAAAGTTATTGCTAATTGTTGTTTTTCAGAAAAAGAAAACAGTACGGTCTAGTACATTAGATGTCAGTAGGTAATTTTGAGTCTTGTACCAATATGCCAAACTTTGGGCAAGTCACATTGGTCAGACGAGGGTCAAAGCAACCACAACAAGTATTAAATATTAACAAGTCAGCAAAATATGTGGAGCTTTGCTTGGGATTAAGTTATACGTGAAGTAAGCCAGTAATAGGATATTTGCAATAATGAAAATGAAAACTGTGATTTAGTGGTCATTTTAGGGGAAGTGAAGATGTCCTTCCAGGTTTCAATAATTATAATGTCTTATTTCAGTATCCAGTTGTTTTTGTTGGGGCTCCAGCTTTTCAAATTATTATAATATCTCCATTATTTCCAGAAAGTTTTTTTGGTGGAAGAGATGAGACGCTTAAAATAGTTCTTAATTTGAAGAGACTATAATGTCCCACTTATACTGTCAAAACAAAGTCAGGTAGTATTGAAAATTACCCAAAGATTCTTTGCTTTGAGAATATATGTTTTCTAATTTTTTATTACTGGGTTATTGTCTCATTTTATGCTAGTTCTGATTAATTTGGGGAAAGAGCAGGCTGCAGGGAATGGAGAGAGGAAGGAAATTGTTTGATAATTATAATGGAACACTTTAGTATAGAACAATAGCCTTTCATTACTTAAAGGAACAGGTACTAAGGTAAGATGTGTCTTCTAGTCCTTCTGTTGGCTGCACAGCCAACCCACAGAGTTGCTTTTTATTAATTGATAAAGTTAAATCAGGACTTTCTCTGTGCAGATGGCTTCACATTATTAGCTTTTTACTGCTTCCTATTTTTTTTTCCTTATCACACTGTTTTTTTGATTTCAACAGTGATTCAGAATGTTACTCACAAGGCTTCAACTAAATCCCCAGATAAGACTCCCTTTGGAGGAGCAATACTAGGTGAGTCAATCTTGAAATCCATGTCTAGATTAAGCGAATCAGGCTGTCTTTTGATGACAGGGCCTTTGTGGAGTTTCACACTGTTAGCAGGTCTGTTAAATTGATGTTGGTTCATTTCCTTTCACTGTTTAGCATCTGGCTTGTGTCCATGACAGGCAAGAAGCCAAGCAATGCTACATTTATCAGAGTGTGTTAAAGAAATAGCTCCAGCCCATGCCCAGTGGGGATGATGGCACCCGTCCTACCTGCCCACAGGATTGTCTGCAGTAATGAGAGTCTTTCTCATATTGAACTACTCTTTTAAAAATCATTGTTATTGGTAATGATGTTCTTTGTTCAGCACACATCCTAAGCAGCCATTTTATAATTTTTGAGTCTGTGGATTAAAAGTCAGAAGATTTAGTAGTTCAGTTCTAAATATTAAAAAATACTCTATTTTGAAAATATGGTCATATATTTTCCAACATTTTAAAGTCTGGGTTAAAACTGACCAAACAAAATAAGGGTGATGCCTCATAGTTTCTAGTATCTGATGTTCCAAGCTTCATTTTCTGTCATGATGCATTTTCTTCCCCTTGTCTTATTTACATCTGTTTCCTTGCAGTCCACCTTATTGTTCCCGGTCTTAACGAAACCACTGTAAAACTTCCTACATCGATAATGTTTGAGATTTCGGATGCTCTCAAGGCACAATTAGGTAAGCAGAAAAGTCCTATATTCGGACTTTGCATGACTGAGCACTGATGTTCTTAGCATGTCCAAGGAATCTTTCAAATAAGCCGTTTGAGGATCTCAAAGTAAAAAAGTAGAGGCAAGGAGGTTGGAGTTATCCATATAAATCACATTCTATAGGGCAATAGTTATTTTATATTTGCATAAAATATATTTTATATTTATATAAAATGTAAATATAAAAATATGTTTACATGCATAAAAGAAGCATGAACATTTATTAGCCAAACAATAGACATATATAGGTATAATTTCCAAATAGAGTAATTGTTCTAAATTGTACTTATTATACTATTAAGAGGTCATTAGATATTTTCAGTGAAAATTGATGTGAAGGTCAGGTCCATCAGAGTTGTTTATTTGAGGCTGATATTGCTTTTTGCTTCTAGAAAGAACTGGGTATGATTTCAGTGTTTAAAAAACATAAAACACAGTAATAATATTAATAAAGCAAAATCCACATAAAAGGGGCCCAGGGAGTAATTGTGGTGGTCATTGGGCTGAGTTAGTTGCTGCATCTCACTATCAAATTAGGCTCTGAATTGTCTCTGTCCCAGAGGATCTCCAGCTTGATCAAGGGTCAGAAGCACCCGGAGAGCTTGTGCACACACAGACTGCCAGGACCCGCCCCCAGAGTTACTGATTCAGTAGGCCTGGGGCAGGGCTTGATCATTTGCATTTCTGACAAGTTTCTAGGTGACAATGACACTGCTGGTCCAGGGACCACACTTTGAGAACCACCCGTCTAATGTCTCTGGAGAATGTCTTGGACTGTTGCTAAATATGGAAGGAAATAGCATGGAATGGTGGAAATTGAACAAGACTTTAAAATGCAGAATGTTTTCCCTGAGCTAGGCACCGGCTAAGAACTTTAGCATTTAGTATGTGATTGAATCGTCACATTGTGTGGATGAAGTAGAGAGGCCCAAGCCCCTGTTCGGCAACATACATTCAACAAACACTTACTAAGCATGCCAGAGCTGCTAGTTGCTGGGGACCGTCATGGTGACTTACCCAGACATTGTACAAGACGATTAATTCTTCCTCCCTTATTGGAGGCCCAACCTGGCCCCTTAGGAGTAGTTACTTCCTCTTTTTTAGTTGAGAGAGAGAGAAAGAGAGGAGAAATGACAAATAAGATGTATCACAAAGATTTTTTTAATTCAATAAAATACTGTAAAAGATGACAACAGGCTGGGGTCCTAAGTAGACAGACCCTTGCATTAGGCCAGGGCCTGCCTTGACCTCCCTGCTGTAAAGAGCCACGTGCACCGGCAGTCCCAATGTTGTTCGTGACAAGTAGCTGCTGGTAAAGCACAGATTCAGTAACCCATTTCCACTGTCCCCTTCCCCTCACTGGTAATTTGTTGAAAGAAAAAAAGCATCAAATCTAATGAGTTATCAAATTTTAATGTGTCTTTATTTTCTTTTTTCCAATTTTCTTCTTTGGGGAGTTGGGCCATATGGACAAGTTCAGAAGTTATGTTCACACAATGTCAAGCTACTTAATTTTTAAAAAACTGAAAAGAAATTGCTGTCTTTCCATTTGTTTTTCAAATATTCAGACACTTAGCTTTGCATAAACAGGGATCTGGATTTGCAAGTTTTTTCATTTTTTTGCTTGTTTGATGTGAGACAATCAGATTGCAAATGTTTTAAATGGTGAAATCTCAAGTTCTCCTTAGGTGTTAATTTTGAGAACCTCCTGGAAGAAGGAAGAGGAAAGCTTTATTAATAGGTAGAAGGACACTTAATTGGGGACTATTATTAGACTTACAATTTTAGAAAAATTTTCAAAACTTACAGGTTATCATCTTAATAAGATGTGAAAATGTTTGCCAATATATCTTGGTGACTTTGCACAATCCTCATATTTTTACTTTAAAATATTTATACCTGTTAGTCCTGGAGTGAGTTACCTCCAAGAAAATAGATAAATGACTCTGGATTTCATTTTCTTAATTTGTAAATCAGACTTGATCACCTCCCTTTTAGTTATAAAATCCTGTTATTCCACCTTACACATGTAAATATGGTGTAGCCAGAAAGCTCCCAAATTCCTTCAGTGAAACTGTGGTTGGAAGGGTCAAAGCTCAGAACTCTTGTGCTCACCTAGAGTTTGGGGAGAAGATTGGCAATTAGTAGAGATGTTTCCCAGACCACTGCTGTCAGTTTTGAACTGGAAAATGTGATGTTCTCTATTCCTTAGTCCTTAGCTGTAAGTGATATTTCCTAATCTTTTAAAAATTTTTTTCACAATTCCACGTGCTACCTTAATACCAATTCAACCTTTTTGCTTTCTTTAATTTAGGGAATTATAGTAGGTTTTTGTTTTGTTGTGTTTTGGTTTTGCTTTTGTTTTTCTCATATGATTCACTAAAGTTTCAGGACCGAGTATGATTTTAATAAGGAAAAAATAAATGCAAATGGTAAATACACAAATAGTAAAAACTATGCAAATAGTAAATATGTTTGATAATTTGGCTTTATGGGGAAACAACTATCTTAAATTTAACACATGGCAGTTTCTTGCACACTGAAGAGATTGATAGCCAGTATATTTGAAAATGTCTGGTAAATCCAAGGAAAACCCTACCTATCAAATATGTCATCTTAACAGACCATGTTTCCAAAAAACTACATTTAAAATTTTTTTAAAAATTTTTTATTGCATATACTTAAGGTATACAGCATGATGTTTTGATATACATAGTGAAAGTTACTATAGTTAAGCAAATTAACATATCCATCCTCTCATATAGTTACACTTTGTGTGCATGTGATAAGAGCACCAAAAATCTACTCTCAACAAATTTCCAATATACAATACAATATACAATATTATAACTCATGTTGTACCTTAGATTTCTAGATTTATTCATCTTTCACATATGTAACTTTGTAACCTTTTTCCTACATTTCCCTATTTTCTACCTCCAACCCGCTCCTCCACCTTATAGCCATTGTTTTATTCTCTATGTATTTGACTTTTTGTTTTTTTAGATTTCACATATAAGTGAGATAATTTTTCTTTCTGTGCCTAGCTTATTTGACTTAGCATAATGTCCTTTAGGTTCATGGAAATGGCAGGATCTCCTTTTGTAAGGCTGAGTAATATTCCTGTGTGTGTATATTCCACAACTTCTTTATTCATTGATCAACATTTAAGTTGTTTCTGTATCTTGGTTGTTGTGAATAATTCTACAATGAATGTGGGAGTTAACATAACCTATGAGGTGCTCATTTCATTTCTTTTTGGTATATATCCAAAAGAGGGATTGCTGGGTCTTATTGTGGTTCTACTTTTAATTTTTTGAGAAACCTCCATACTGTTTTCCATAATGGCTGACTAATTTACATTCCCACCAGTAGTGTACAAGAATTCCCTTTTCTCCATGCCTTTACCAATACTCATTACCTCTTGCCTTTTTGATAATAGCCATCCTAATAGGAGTGAGGTGGTATCTCATTGTGGTTTTAATTTTGCATTTCCCTGATAATTAGTGATCTCAAGTACCTTGTCATATACCTGTTAGCCATGTCATCTTTGCAGAAATGTCTATTCAGGTCCTTTGCCCATTTTTTAATCAGGTTATTTGGGTTGGGGGATTTTTTGATCTTTTTTTTTTTTCTATTGAATTGCATGAGTTCCTTATATATTTTGAATATGAAGCCCTTATCAGATATATGGTTTGCAAATACTTTTTGTCAATCCCTAGGCTGTCTTTTCATTTTGTTGATTGTTTCCTATGCTGTGCAAAAGCACTATTTGTCACGAAAAGAGTGTGGGCATAAATAGTCCTTTATACTATCAAGCGAGAAATAAACTTTCCTGAAGTTAATTATCACTACAATTCAGAAAAGTATTTTTTGAGGTAATAAATCCTGAAAATAACATCCCCATTCCAGCAAAGCCCATCACGGGGCATCAAGAAATGTTAATAGCTTTTGTTCTAAGAACAAATGATGTAAATAATGGAGAAATAAACAAGAAAGTTAGTATTACACACACGTCTCCAAGGGACATACAAAGGGTTTGCCAAAGTCAAGACCTAACGTGCCAGAAATTAAAGGAAACAACTGTGTTGAAAAAAGGTACAGAAGAATAAAGAGGAAAAGGGATTTCCTGGATTTTAGGCCATGTTCTGATGGCATTTTACTTTCCTATTGTCAAGCCTGCAGTTGTGCACATAATGTAGATGGATGCTCATGAGTTGATACAAGGTATCAAGAGTCCCCCATTCAAATATCTTTTCCATCTACCAATTTCTTTGATGTCTAAAATGTCATACTTGGAAATATAACATGCCTTTATAAAAAATTAGTGATATATAAATAATACAAATATCTGTTAGAAAGGTAGTTTGCCACTTTTCTTCATTAACAGCCTAAAATAGGTTAATGTGACTGCCAACTAAAAGCATGTTTTGAATATAAAAGAAGCTTAAGATTTTCAGAGCATTGCCTGTGAAAGTCTAGGATCTGGAGGTAAAAAAAAAAAAAAAAAAAAGTCCTAGATCAGCCAGAGATCACTGAGAACATAGATTATTAACAGGGAAGGAACCCTGAAAGAAGAGGATACTGCACAAAAAAATCATTAAAAGAAAACATTATCATTTTATATACTTTTTTAAAAAAAGTACCTATAGTACATGCTAAAAATAACAGGGCCAGAGCTCATAAGAAATTCATAATCTGAATGTTTTTTGCCATGCTAACAATCAGAATAGTTCTAAACAAGCGATGTAAGGAAAAAATATTGATAAAATGTAGAAATTTTAAAAATACAATTTATCATAAAATTATGCTGGATTTCTTTTTTTAGTTATTACAGAAAGAATTCCTTTTTATGCCTCACTAAATTAATTTTAACAATGACGTTAAACATTTCTGTTGTGCAAACATGCTTGCAACTTCTGAAACACACACTTGACAATTGGTAGCAAGTACACTAGCATTTGTGACACCTATTTCCAGCATTTTAAATCCCTCCTGCAAATAATCAGCTCTTTGTAGGAATCTGTTGGTCACCTTAATCAAGCGGAAATTGAAAACTGATTTGCTTCTATGAACATTGTGGAAAAGATGACTTTACATCCCTCAGAACTAAATAAATATTTTGTGCCTACGTTAACTGAAAAGCAGAAAATGGTCTTTACAAGAGTAAAGTAAACTACAGAAGACTATAAAATTTGCATGTTCAAGGAACTTTGAGAGAAACAATTATATCAGTAGTTCTCAACAGGGGGCAATTTTGTCCCGCAGGAAATATTTGGCAATGTCTGGAGATATTTTGTTTGTCACAATTGTGGGAGCACTATTGGAATACAATGAGTAGAGGACAGAAATGCTACTAACCACCCTTCAGTAGAAAGGACAGCCCCCCACAAAAAATTATCCAGCTTTAAGTGTCAATAGTGTCAAGGTTGAGAAATTCAAGTTCTATATAGCCTTAAAATTCTAAAAAATCCTGTCCGATTATATAATCAGCTCAAGTGGCATGAGCCAGGGTATCTCAAAGGTACATGAATTCTTTCATGCCACTAGACTATTGCAAAACATTACAAGCAGGTCACTGATTCAATGTGCTAACTAAATAGAGTTAATCCTAACTCTACATTTTTTTAATGGGGAATATCATAATCACTGGGAAACTCTAGTTTAAAAATGTACTTTCTTTTAAAAAGAATATCTAAATTTTAGAATGAAGTTTCCCAAATAATTCCAAAAAGAGGAAAAAAATGAAAAAAATATTCCGTTCCTTACACTGAATTCCCACAGAGACCAAAAGAGAAGATCTATGTTAACATGTGGCTCAAATAAAATTTACTGATTGTTGGTAATCTTTTTGCCATAAATATTTTTGGATAACTTAGTTTTCTATATGCGTTATTTGTGTTTTCCTAATATTTCTGTGTCATACCCTATTGCATTTTTACCATGCATAATAATGGAAATTTTCTATTCATTGATTTTAAAAAATAGCAGTACTTGAATATAAAATGCCAGGGAGCATTCACAGTACAACCTGTGCCTTCCAGAAATTCTATTTATGAATCAAAATGGCTTGGGATTATTCAAGTATTGGGTTATAATTTTTTCTTCATTCCAATGCCAATTTAGATCTTAAAAAATTAGCTAAGGTTAATAAAGAATTCTGAAGACTGTCATAAACTAGTCCCTGCTATTAATAGAAATGCACAATAAACTTGTTGACTGGCTGATGGGAAGGGATGTGAATAGATTAGATTTTTTTAGTCTGTTAGTTGATTATGTTTTGAATGAGGTATTTTTGGACACTGTATTAGGATGAAGTGAGGTAAATTGTTTGTTCTCTGACTTTTTAGCTAAGAATGAAACCTTGGCATTACCTGCTGAATCTAAAACACCAGAGGTTGAAAAAATCCCAGCACAGCCCATAACAGGTAATGAGATCACTATGTTGTTGACTTTGAGGAAAGAAAGAACATATTTTTTCAAATAGTAAATGATTTACAGCCTATATGTTTTTTCAGTGAAGAGCAAGTAGGAAATTCATTTTGATCATAAGTACAAAACAGTAGAAAGTTCTACATCTTTAATGTTTAGGAAAACAACAGATGCAAAATGAACTATTGAATCACATAGCTGATATGTAATATGGAAGCTGTATCTTTCACTCTAAATGAAAGTTGTTACCTCAACACTCTGAAATATTTTTATGCTAGAATGTAATGCCATGATTTTGGTGATTTTGGTGACATGAGACCATTTTTCACTTCTTTACTTTCACAAGTGGTCAATATAGCAAAATGTTATATATCCCTCACAAATCCATAGCTTGATATCTATGAAAATAACTTGGAATCGTTTAGAAATAAATGTCTCTGGAACACTAACAATCCTAATAGAGAGAATGTATAATAGTTCAGTAAAAATGCTTTAAAGAATACAGTAAGCATTTTCCCTATAGTTTATCACCATTACTAACATTCAGCATGTCTTCTCTGAATGAGCCACTCAAGTCCAGTCCCCAGGGGAGACATTAATCTCTGAGCTACAGAGTTTCTGCCAGAGCAATACCACCTTATCCAGGACTTGACGAAACAAATGTCTGGCAAGAATTCCCCCCAATGCACATTTAACAAAGTGACTCTAATCTAAAGTGATTTTTTTAATTTATAAAATTGCCATAACTTGAAATGTCGCTGATGTTTACTTTGTACTAAACTTTGGGCTTGTAGCTGGTCCAGAGAAGGTAAAAATTTGTGGAACAGTAAAATAATGTCAAGAAACCCATTCGAGTAGGAACATTTCCAACAGAGCAAGATGAGTATAGTCTTGTCTGAAAAAGAGGGTGAGGACCTTTCATCCCCATTTTCATGCACGTGGGGGCAGAGGTAGCTACTAAAATAATCCATTTGCATGAAATCCCTAGGTGGTTTCTGATTTCAATATACTTGATCAATACCAAGAAAAGGATAGGCATGGCCCGGTGGATAACTTCAAGTCCTTTTCTGCCTCAAAGAATCTACCCATTTTTCCCAATTATACTTTCTTCTCTTGGCACAGGGTCTGATGGGAGAGTCTACAGATTTCTTGGTTCTCTGTCAAACCCTCCTCTGAATTTTCCACTTCGGCAAACACCACAACTTATTATTCAGTGTTATTGTGTTTATTGCATGTCCTTACCCTGCAAAATTCTGGGGTTTTCTAGCTCACAATTCATTCCAGATCTCAGTGACCCTGGGTCTTATTTCTCCAAAACTATTTCCTTGAGGTTTTCATTGCCTTTAATCTAGCACTTAGGACAACACTGTGGCTGAGCACTTGAATTCTGATCATAATTTCAACTCATATTCAAGCTTTGCATATTGAGTGCAGTTTGAGAGAGAAATCTTAAAATGTAATATTCTAAGTAAACCTTTTAGCCCTGGATCATTCTTTTATTTGCCCATTTATTAATTCATTTAATAAACTATTATCAGGTACTTGGTTACTCTACCACAGGCATTCTGCTAAGCCCTGGAGATAAATATAAAGGCAAACAAAAAATTATGATTAACCTGATAAGTGTCTTATGGAGGTTGGAGTCTATAGAAAGTGGACCAGACCCAGAAAGGAAGGATTGTGGAGGAATGTCAGCTCAGGCACCTGGGACAAGCCAGAAAGTCCTTAACATTAGTAACTTGAAAAGAAATGGGCTACAAAAATACCAGTTACTAATTCTAAAGGACAACAAAATGTGTCTTAGTCTTTGGTTGCTTCATAATTTTATCTTAATTTACAAAGTTGTCTGTTTTACCTTTCAGTGACTCCTGAAACAGTTCCAAGAACCACTAAACCCACTGTGTCTAGTGCATTAGATGTTTCAGAAACAACACTGGGTAATTCTAAGAACGATTTTTTTCTTTAAAAAACAAAACAAAAACAGCAACAAACAAACTCCCAACGCTCATGGAAAAGAAAAGTAATCCTAATGTCTTAGCTTCTCTCTCTCTCCTCTCCCTCCCCCTTTCTCCTTTTCCTTCCCCCTGAAAGTGGTTAACCTTCCTATTTCTTGGACCAAATCCATTGATGAATTAACAACATGCCTGATCCTGGTGATTTGATATTCCAGGCAGATCTGGATGCTGGATGCTCACTGCATGCCCTTTTTAATCAGTCTCCCGAGTTATGTATACAGAATACCAGCCTTTTAAACCCCAAATCTTGGAGGGGTGGAGGAAACCTGGAAGTCTTGACTCTATCTTTGCTTTCTGCTCAGATTGGCTTTTGGAAGTCTTGCGCTTACTAAACTTGGGGAAAATCCCCCAAAGTGTCACGCTTTTAAATAAGAATTGCATATCACTCACATTAGCTGTTTCTTGGCACAAAAGAATCTAACTTGCTTTGTTGTTCTCTTCCCTTGATGAAGAGCAGCAGCATGTATTTTGGTCTGAACTTTGATGCTGATCGTCCCTGCTATACCACAGCCCCTTGAATGTATACCTTTGAATTTTAACAGCTATGTAACTTTTCCAGGGAAAGCCAGCTATTTCCATGAAAGGCATCCACTGCTTGGTGCACACACGAGTCTCTGTTACGAAGCACACTGTGCATGATCCTGGTTAAGCCATAACATCCAATCCTGAGTCAAGGAGTGCTAATCACATTCTTCTTTATTGTAGTTCTCAGCAAAAGGATCCCGGAAATGTCACATACTGTTCTTATACCTCAGTTTGAATTGCCACTGAGCACTCTAGGTAAAAATTATTAAATGCTACAGATTTATTATTACCTTGGAAATTTTATGCATGCTTCAAAGAAGTCCTTAGACCACATTCAAATTCATCTCCTCATTAAAGAAAAAGGAACAAATGGCTTATAGAACAATAAGATGACAAATACCCAACCCCTTAAATGTGAATAGTCTTTAAATTTAGGATGCTAAAGAAGCTCTCTCTGTGATAAATCTTCGGTGGCTTTTCTTTTTAGAAAATTGATGTTTTCTATATTTTTTTCTGAATGTTTTTTACTCAATTGTCTCAGCAAGAGAAGCCATATTTCTGAAGACTGCTTCTTAGAATTCTTAGAATTTCTTTGAGTGCAATATCAAAAAAATAGAGGGAGGAGCTTATACATAAAGCCATGGTTGAATTTAAATGAAATACATCTAAGAGCACACATAAACATAGCTGAAGAAATCAGGAAACTAGTTTAATATGGGTAAAAAGAAGAGCTCAAATACAGTAACTTAAATTTAGTGGCTTAATTATAAATAATTGCAAAAGAAATTTTATTATATTATCCAGCATTGAAACACGGAAGTAAGACATACTAACAGTCATACTTAACATGAAATAATTTGCCTGTTTGTGTTTGTTTTTTGTTTTTGCAAGCTTGAAATTTTTAAAATCTTTGTTCTGTTACTTGCACCCCAGGTAGTAACTTTCCTTGTGTGTTTCATTACAGCTCCAAAAAGGCTTCCAGACTTTCCTGAGGCAAAAACACCCTTTCCTTTTGAGAAACCTGAGGGCATCTTGGGTAACAAGAGTACCTTTAATTTGATATTAAGGATGTGCGTGGTGATTATTGCTTAATTCTGTGGGACACGTTTACTGAGTCCTATCTCTGCAAACCTCAATGAATTGATGAATTCAGTTAAATCAGGCAAACAGGTGGTTAATTTGGTTAAAAAAAAGGACCTGTTTGACTGGATTTTCTACAAATTCAATAAAAATCATCAGTCTTAATTCCACGTAACTCATTTAGTAGTTTTCTGTCCTTAAAAATGTTGACAGTATGACACCAAACTCTGGTGTCTCTCTCACCACTAATCAAATGCTCTCTGGATTGGTACATAATGATTTCTTCTCATTATATAATGGCTTGATTGTATCAGCATGTGCTTTTGATTTGCAGGCTTCTGATAGCTACTTAACCATACCAACAACCTATTTCGGTCCCTTTCTCTAAAAAAATTTTTCAGCAAATTCCATTTCTTTTCAATATAGTTTCAAGTGAAAAGCCATGGATTGTTCCTACAGCTAAAACATATGAAGATTCTAGAGTTCTGCAGCCTCAAACTGGTAATTGCATTCTTTTTAAAAAATAGATCGTAACAAGAGTACTGAATAACTTCTTGCTTTTATTTTTATAGGTTCCTTAATCGATTATCAATATACTTTGTAGTAAATGGAAAACGTAGAATACATTTTTGGTGCTTAGATGAACCTCATTTTTTTCCCCACTACAAAAGCAAAATGGTCTTGCATTTGTTTTACATATATGTTTTTAATTTCTGGATATAAGTCTGGCTGCAACATGAACTATGAAGTGGCTCATTGATTTCTAGAGATCTCTTTAGTGCCATGAGAGCAATAAGAAAAATAAGCAGTATTATGGGTTGGATTTTTAACAGTATGAGTTTAATATTTTCCTTGCAAGGAGATATTTGCTTTTTCTTCAGCAAAATAATTCAGTAAACATTTTAGAGCTTACTGTGTGCAATATATTATACCAAGTTCTAAAATTTGTAAGTGTATCATGATATAGAGGACAGAACACAGGTCTCTGAAGTTAATGATAGACCTTGGTTCCATTCCTGTCTCTCCTGCTAACCACATGACAGCTGTTTTTCTCTACTTTTCTGGGCCTTGGTATCTTCTTTTGTAAAATGTGGCAATTGGCTTTTTTTTCCTCTTGAGAATTCTTGTGTTCTACCAGTAAAACTGATTGAGACATCTTCCCTTTTTCAAAAAATAGATTTTTATCAACTAAAAATTTTTCTCCTGTATATCTTTGATGCCTAGTGGTAAATTAAAGAAGAGCATATTCAGCATATGAATTATAAGAAAACCTCAGAAACCCTCTTTTGCCATTTCTTCCATGATTTTCTCCTTTCATTTGTTTGTATTTTAATTTTTATGAACCTTCTGGTTGCTGTGACTTTATTTGGGGTACATATCATATAGTATACAATGTAGAAGTTCAGGTAATGAAGTTAAAATACACCAACATTTTGTGGTATTCTCCAGAGAGAGTGCAGCAGAGGACTGGGTTTGAGAAAGGATGAGAATGAGCCCTCAGACTCATAGATCTTAGTCAAAATATCCTTTGTCTACTAAGTGTAATGGGCTCAGATCTCAGCAAAAGATAGAGGATGACATTAAATTAAGTGAGCATGTCTATTATATTCTCCCCTAGTTTCCTTAAGCAGGAACGCACTTGAAAGTTGGCCATGGTTGTTGGCTTATCCAGAAAAGCCTCAAATTGGGTCTTCCTAAGCCTTAGTTTCTCATCACTAACCCTAAAATTCTAGTGCAATTAACTAAAGTGGGTGCAAAATCCCCTTTAGCAATCTAGGTCACCTGGGTCTAAAATCTGGGTTCTGGGTAGAGTTTCATACTGATTCCCTGGTGCCATTGGCCATCACACAGGTGCAGCTGCATTGTAATTAGTAAACAACAACTAGTCTGGGGGCACATGTGATGGTTTATCTGCTGCACCAGGGCAGGCCTGGCTGTGCCTCCTGCAACCCTCAAAAGAACCCAAACCAGACACTTTGGGGGCTTTTGGGACTAGATAAACTTTTAAGTCCCTTTCATCTCTTAGCCTTTGGGTTATAACATAGGGGACACAGGGTTGCCCGGGTTTCCCTTAAGAAGCATCTCATTTTTAGTTTCTATGATTATTCATGAGCAAACTGATCAAAACCACAAGGAAACCATTTTTGAAATTTGAATGCCTAGAATATGAATTATATGTAAAGCCTCGGCTGAACCAAGCATTGGGTAGAACATGTTGGGGAGTGTAGGCTGCAGAGTTACAATGACACAAAAATAAATGGGATAGAAAATCCCAATAAAGGAAAGGTTCCTTTTGCCTTTAATCCCAGAAAAGGAATATTCTGGTCTTGTCCTGATGGAGTATGAATAGCGTCCAATCAGGAAACAGATTCATTACTCAGCTGCTTCACTGCTGCCAGGGCAACTTTGGGTGGCCAGAGAACTTCCAACTGAGAACTTCCAACCCTCTCTGGCAAAAGTTGAGATTTGTCATGAGCTGCAGCAACAGTACAGTAGGTGATGATGCAGGCATGAACGTGAGCCCCAGAAACTTCCCAGCCTGCCTTATAACATTTAATTGTAATTAATATATCCCTGCTATTTAGTATGATCATTGGGCCAGCAGCATTGACATCACCTGGGAACTTGTTGGAAAGGCAGCACCTTGAGCTCCACTCTAGATCTATTGAACCAAGAGCTGCTTGCCATCAAGATCCCCAGGTGATCTGCATGAACATTAGGGTCTGAGAAGCACTTTATCAATATAGTCTTAGCAATGATGCAGGTAAGAATTATCAGGTGTGGTCAGTTATAGGACAGTAGCCCTCAAATCAATATAAGATTGATTTCTCAAAGTGGGTGACAAACATTCCTTGTTTCTGCTAATGTGCAATGCTTCCATCTACACCCTAGTGTAAGTGTCGTATGGCATCATCTTATATTAAAGTTCAAATTAAGATTTAACAACATGCATTATTTGTGATTTGAAGACTTGTATATTCACATAATCCTTCCAGACTTTGTTTCTTTTGTTTGATTTTGTGCAAATTTATACATGTACTAAAGTTCTCTACTTGCTATTTAGTTTCAGCATATGCAATTATTTATTTTCCAATTACTCAAATAACTTCCTGTTAAAACTGTTTTGAGAATTAAGAAAAGAGGCAGAGATACTGCTTGCATGCTGGTCCACAAAACCATTAGTCTCATTTTTGGTTGTTGTAGCCTTTGAAGAAACAACATATTTTAGCAGGAATTAATGATATTATTATAGCAAACTCAGTGCATCTTGTTTTCTCTGTTGGAACATGATGCATCTTTATTTACTGTGTCGATTTCCTTCAGCTAAAGGCCAGGAGAACACACTTGTAGATGAACAAAGTTAAGTTTATTTACTTGTTGTAACAATGGAGAACACAGACTATGAGGAACAAGGAAATCTAGAGGATGTTAGCAAAGACTTGTAGTATTTTGTTTGCGTTAAATGATTGAGGGAAGGGTCCAAGGAAGTGGAGCTTTGCTCTCGATTGGATGCAGTTAGAAAGTGGGAGTAATTCTGTGATTGAATGTCTTCATAATTCTTAACTAGAAAGCAGGACGAGCAGAATGAATCTTACAGAGTAACTGATAAAAGAAGTGGCTCTTACTCACATTAGCCAGGATGTGGCGAGCATCGTGTCGTGGCTTGGAGGATGTTCATGTGTTTGTGTTCCATGTGATTACAGATGGGTCTTGTTTTTGTCTTGATCCATCACAATCACAAAGTAGTCTTGTCCTATATTGGCATTCTTTGGAATGATTAATGTTCAACGGGAGAACACCACAGCCTGCCTGTGTGTGGGTGCCAGGCCGGCACTTGGATTTCAGGGGATGCTCTTCTCTTTATCAACCATTAAACACAATTTATCATGACCTTTTGTAAATTTTTTTCTGCTTTGGCATTTGTTTTTCACATATTCTGTATTAAAAAATCAGAATGCGTGTTCTCAAATATTTCTGTACCACTTTTGGATATAAAAGACTTTATGGAAATTCTAAGTTGCATGCTGAATATTGAAATCCCTGGGCCATTTCAACAGTTTTGGCAACAGTGAGACAGGATAATTTGGAGTTTGGAATATCTCAGGAAATCTGAGATGTGTGGTCGTCAAACATATTCTTTCCTGCTTTCAGTGTCTTTGCCCTAGTCTTTCGATAGTGCTGTATTTTGTGATTTTGTTAGTTGGAATTGTGTTTGTGTTAAACCTTCTATAAAGTATGTTTAAGTAGGGTTGATTGATTTTGATTCCCTTGGCAAATTTAATTTTCCTTAAAATTTATAAAGGGAATCATAAAAATCTGTTCTATAATTATATACCAGAACATAAAGCTATTTATAAGTTTTATATTAAAAGGAAGTTGGCCACACTTTAGAAATATTTAAGTGCTTGTGACAAGCTTTCAGAAAAATTCAGTCTTTCCAGTGATGCAATTCAGTTGGTCTTATGTTCTACTGGAAGGTGGCCAGTTAACTATGATGTCAGCATTGTTTTAGAGTGAGTTCTAGAAAAGCTGTCAATATCTTCCACTCTCAGATGAATTGTATATTTGTATGCATATGCACATGCTTGTTGGATCATTTCTCCGCTGGAATAACACAATTTGGTTTTGCATGGCAGTTTTCTTCTAGAAGATTCAAGAGACTAGGTATATACCATCATATTGATACTTCCAAAGCCTCTGGAAGCTGACAGAGTTATTTTCTTTTATATTAAGGAGATACATGAGTAACTTAACTCTGAATGGGTAGAGGAGCAAAATTAGACTCCTTCATTGCTTTCCTAATCTTCTTCAATAAACTACTCCAAGTTAAACGTGAACTAATGCTCTAGAGCCTGCTGCGAAAAATTGAGAACTGCTTTTACAACCAAAAGAATTAAATGTTCTTAGTGGAGCCATAGACCTTCCAGATATGCTATATAAGAAATTTTACGTAATCTGTGAGAGGCTGGCCAGTCAATAAAGTTTATTCTCATTGCGAATGTGATTGCTAACTTGCAAGCTATAGGGTGGGACAGCTGAGCTAATAACCATGTCAACTATTTACCAGTTAAATAACTTGTGTTAAGTTATTTAACCTCTCAAAACTTCAGTTTCCCCATCTATAAAATGGAAATAATATATCAATTTTTCATCAGTTGTTATGTCATAGAAATAATGTATAAATCACTTAATAGAATGCACAGTACACAATGGGTACCCTGCTATCATTTCCTTGATGCAGTAGAATCTTGCACTGACTGCATCCCCTGTACGCCACACTGCCCATCCCAAACTTCCTGAATTGCTTCATGCAATCATAATAACAATACCAATTATGTTTTGAAAATTATTTAATAAAAGAAAAAGAATAGAGGTGAAAAAACTCTAAGCTCATATATATATGATCATACCAAATGATCCATGGTCTTCATCTTACTTGTATGAAAATGTTTAAGGAGAATGGAAAGGACATGTGCAGTGTTACTCACAGAGGTCCTGCAACTCCTTGCGAATAGCCTGGTGACCTGTTAACCCTGGCCAGGGATGGTGCATCGCATCACACAGACTCTGTTTCCTTAGAGTGGCAGCCTGAATCACTCTGTAAACCGGGCTCTGAGGCCCTGCCTAGGTTCAGTGAGGAAAACGATGCCACGATCAACTTGCTGTGCTTTCTGTGGGCACCAGGGGCAGGAGAAGCAGCATAGGTGCCATTATTTATCGTCCCACAGGAAAGGTGTGTGCATGACCTCTAAAGACCCTGTGTGGCTTGGGGGATATGAGCTTTTTGCTTCTGGCTTGATAATGCCGTCAGGGTTAAGCCTCCTTAATTTACTTGATCATCTCCTTAAGAGACCATCAGTTAGTACAAAGAGGGTTTCAAAAGCAAATGAAAAAAATGGTCGCAAACCCAAGAGGATTCTATGTTTGTTTTTATCCTTAGAAAATCCTCCTGCCTGTTCTCCCCAAAAGTGTCCAGATAATCCAAATTTTCTTCCAAATCTACTGTGACATTACGAAGACAATGACTTTTTCTGGTATAATCATTTCCCCTTGAACCATAAACAGTAATGTCTTAGAGACTTCCCTTGATAGAGGGTCAGACCCAAGGAGGGTCAGCCTTGGTTCATTAGAATTTCATTAGAATCTACTTTGGGAGCTTCTTTTAGGAGGTCATCACTGATTATTTTCAGTGTTAAATCCTTTCAGTGCTCGCTAGAACTGTAGTAAATTGCAGTATGCCCTTAAGCTCTATAAATTATTTAAAGGCTTGAAAGCTGAAGTGATTGGCATACACAAGGAGAGGTATATTGGTTAGAAAGTTTTGGCAGCAGGTTGTTTGCTCAGAGTGGTTGAGAAGAGGTAAGCTCTATATTTGGACCTTATTGCCTGCCCTGTAAGGTGTTGATTAGCACAGATCTGGCCCACCCAACTGGATTAAGCCCTAGAGAGGAGAAAAAGTAGGAATGAGTGGTGGTGTTGATGCTTTGAGAGCAGGAAAATAGAATTCAAGCAAGCAGATGGTTTACAGATTTACTGTGGTCTCTAAGTGATTTACAGCCTCAGCCTTTGATTTTATTTCACAAACATTTTCTTTCAGCCAAGATTTTCACAGATTTCAGGGCCAACTAGAATGGTATTTGTTTTTCCATTAGCTGAAAAAGCATTATTATTTAATAATATATTTAAATGATACTGAGAACTCTGTGTGCGGTATTGTTTTTTTCTCTTCTAGCTCCTTTTTGATGTATTTTTTCATTGCTTCTTCATATATAATTTTAGAATTCCATTTCCATGGCAGGGTATGGCCCCATAAGCATATTACAGGTATTTGTGTAATAGAAGAAGAGATTTCTGTATCATAAAATAATTATAGGACATGTTCATTTATTCTCCAGACTAAGCCAGAGAGTTGTTTATTCTAAGAACTTAAACCACCCAACTGTCAAACTCACTGCTGTCTGTTTGTTGCAATGGACATCTTGAAGATTAATTCCATTGAGTATCCACCATGCCCCCGGCTCTGGAGTAAATAAACATTGGAATGCATAATGAGCAAAACAGGCACAATTTCTGCATTAATGAGGTCTCTGGTCTAAGAATTTGTGTTTAAAAAGAAAAGTCTTTCACATAGTTATCAATATGCAGAGGATTTGAATGAAATGATAAAGTCTTGATGATTTGAAATACTTTGGGTGCCATCACATGTTTCTAGAGCAATATCAGGGCATTTTTTTTGCAGACTTTGTATTTAATCAGTTTTTCAAAGCAAAAATGTACAATTAACAAAACATAATTTTAACAAACGTGGCTTCAGGAATTGATAAAGGAAATGGTAGTATAGATTACTTCATATTATTTTTTCTTTGGAAAATCTGAAAGTAAAATTTAGTTACTCTTTTTGGAAAGAAACTAGTATTGCTTTTTATAACCTTTGAATTGAACTACTTATTTTACTTGTTGGATTCAATTCCTCAGATAACGTTTGGTCTCACATATGTTCTGTGAATACAAGATCAAGATACTGCTTAATGTCAAATAGCTGTAGCATTTCATCTACTAAAGGAAACATAAGTGATAGAAGTTTGCCTCTAAACAGTAATGTATGACAGCATGTAGACTGTCTAAAAACAGAAGGGTTTGCCCCAACTCTTGGCTACTCATCAATTTTATAGCCTTTTAGAAACTATTGGTCTAACCATTGCATGAATTTTACTCTGGTATAGATGTACATATACAGGATTTTATAAAGAAATCAAGTGCTGTTGACTTTTAGAGAGTTTTTCAGAAAACTTCATGTCAACACTGTCCTCTCCCCTGATACCTATTACTTCTGAGTTGAAAGATCTTATTTAAATCTTGAATGAATGAGGTGGTGATATGCTTCTCAACACTGCTCAAACAACAAAAAGCTTAGAGTGAGTGGTATTTGTGGGTTTTTAGCACTCATTTTCTTTACTTTTCAACTCTCAAAATCTACACAAATAGAAATATCAAGGACCAAGTCTGCTGGCAAATGTGTTATTTTAATCTTGAGTATGTTTGAGAATGTGTTTGGGAGTTAAGAGATCCCTGACAATTGGGAACTTCCAGACATGAGCCACCACTGCCAGGGTAGATGAAAGGAGGGCTTCTTCCCCCAGTAAATGCCTTGTGGGGATAATTTGAGGGAAGACAGCAGCCTGGCTTGGAACCTCCAGAATGAAAAGGAATTGTTAATGTGAAAAATCAGTAAAAAGAGGGGAATAAATATCATCTCTTGGAACAGAAATACAAGCTATAGGATAATTGGTCCAATATCACTAGAGGAAAGGGAGATTTGGGAGTTAGGATAACATAAAGACAAGCATGGCATTTTTCAAAAGCAATAATATAAATAAAAATTAAGCTATTCACAATTTATTTTCTAATGTGAGAGGGTTAAATACAATTTGGCAAGGCTTTCTGAATTTATTTAGTAGTAGATAAAGCTGACTTTGCTGGATCCATGACTCGAAATTGGCTTACCGCAAGCCTAAGATCAGAAACTGCCAGCATTTTTTTGTCCTTTAAGAGAGCAGTCGTTCTTATCTGACCATTAAAATTGCAGCAAGGTTAAAGAAGACTTTACAGTGTAATAGATGCATTCTCAGAAAGTATGCATATCTGAACTCACAGTATTCTATTTTTGAAGATTTTGTAAAGCAGGAGATTCTCCTTCACAAATTGCAATGTATTTCCTGCCTCTTGGTCATGTGGTGCAACATAAAATGCTCTCTATTTTCAGAGTATGTCACAGGGTCTGATATTATCTTTCTTACAGTTTCAGCCAGAAATGGTTCAAAATCAGTAGGTTGTCACAGAATTACAAGGAACCCCAATGAGTAAATCTTCCTGTGAGCTCCCTCCTTTTTATTTGATTTCTATACAGCTATTTTGCATGAGCAAGGAAAGTAATATCTACCTCATAACCGTTCATGCTTTCTCTATACCTCTCATGACCATAGTGACAGCTCTTTTTGATGCCGTTTTTGCTTGCAGGTTCAACTCTTATGTGAACATGAAAATTATCCCTGTATTAAAATCATTAAATCTTTATGTTTACCCTCATCCTACTTTCATCATTTCATGTAGATTAGAAAATTTATCTTTAAATCCACCTAGATTATAGAAGGGCCTGTGGCTCCATGAAGGAACACAGAAAGGTGCCTCTAGGTACCTGTCAGGAAGGATGGTGCCAAGAGTCCTGGTCTCGGCCCTGTTCTTGGTCCTGCTGATAGAGTAGAAAACCCACTGAGCTTGACAATTTCAGCGTGTGACTGCTGACAAATGTCTTCACTCTTGTAAATCTCAACTTTGTTATCTAGAAAATGGAGATAACATCCCATTATTTGTAAAATTGGAGAAATGCCTACCTCACCTATTTCTCAGGGGTGTTGAGAGGATTAAATAGGCTAATGTATGAGAAAGTGCTGTGCAAACCATATAGTGCTGTTTAAACATAAGGTATAATGATGTAAATTTTACTGAGCTGAAAGACTAAGCAATAGACTTTGGGCAAAGAGCCTCAATGTGACTGCTGTTTCCTTCTTTAGAAATCTTTCCCCAAACTGCCATCTGACTTTATTTATGTTTATACTCTTGAAGCTCTTTGATTTAGAGCTGGCACTACCTCACTGTAAATATATAGCACTATGTTCACATCATCCCAAAGGCCAGTGTTGGGGCTTGCTATGTAAAATCCTGCAGTTTAGAGCAAGAAGGACCAAAGGCAAGTCTTGGTGATTGCTTACATGTTAGTGACAAGGCCAGTAGCCCAGAGCCAAAATCCACTAGCACCTACATAACACTGTCCTTCAGCCAGCATTAGAACATATCATGAAATCTTTCAAAATTAATCAAAATCTAACATCTTTTTTGTTTTACCTTTTTATTTTAAAGCAACTTACGATATTTTCTCAAGCCCTACAACATCAGATGAGCCTGAAATATCAGAGTCCCACACAGGTATACCCAGCCTCTCAATTCTGTCTTTGGATCCCAGGTGTTCTGACAACACTTGGCGGTTCACCTTTAGTTTTTGCAGAGTGAAAAAGGATGCTCTCTAGAGATCTGCAGGGGAAAAATAGCCATCTGTGTCAGGGAGATGAGTTCTACTCACTCCTCCCATGCAGTGATTAGATCTTTATATCCATTAGTAAATAAGCTCTGTTACACGAGGGAGATGCAGATAGACTCGGTTGCCACTGAGGATAAGTAATATAGTGGCCTATCATTCTATTGTTCAGAATCACTGTAAAAAGGTCTTAAGAATCTTAGAGGGTTTTCTCTAGAGTAATACTAATAGTTCTCAAATTGAGATAATTTTGCCTTCCTCCCACCCAAGGACATTTGGTAATGTCTTGAGGGATTTTTGGTTTTACCAACTGGGGGACGTGCTGCTAGCATCTAGTGGATAGACATCAGGGAGATGCTAAACCACTATGGTGCACAGAGCAGCCTTCCAGAACAGAACTATTCAACCCTCGATGTGAGTAGTGCTGAGGTAAGAAATCCTGTTCTGAAGCAATCACATCATTTCTCTATAGTGCTCAATTGGGTCTAGTCTTTGTCACTCATTTGCCGACCCATCTATAGCGAGTTACCTGAGTCTGACGGTTCCTTTGAGCAAGTGTTTCTGAAGCACCTATGAACCTAGGCACTCTAGGAGAGCCAAAGAGAGTAAGACTGGTCACTGCCAGGCATAGATATATGTCTGATATTTTTTATACATGTAGCTTTATCTCAACATCATTTATGTCATGATAAATAAAAGTGAATAATTTTAAACAGCAGAAAACAAACAAACAAAAAAATAGAATGCCAATAGTGGTTCAGTTAACAATTATGCAGCAGAAGGAAGAAACCAGAAAAACCAGTTGAAAATAAGTTGAAGGTATGAAACACTATTTTATCATGGTTTCCAGTATTTAAAGTATGTATATTTTTTAAAGTGAGCTCATCTTCAACTCCTAATAAATCATTTTAAAATGTTGGTCAGCAATCCCTCAAGTGTCCTTGATATTTTTCCCCATATGAGGCATAATTTATTACTCATGAATTTGTATTTTATTCCTGGGGCCTTCTACTACTTTTATAAATGTTGACATTTATTCCAACAGCAACAAGTGATCGTATTCTGGATTCTGTCCCACCCAAAACTTCTAGAACTCTTGAACAGCCAAGGGCAACACTGGGTAATGTTTTTAACAGAAAAATCACACTTTATTTTCCATCAAAAAAAAAATCCATGTGAATGCCTTTCTTCCAAATGACCATTTCATTCCATCACATCTAATCATTTCTTTCCTTTTCTTAATATACATGTATAAGTATTTTAAATGCAGGCATCTTTTCTATTCCATTTTGGGCTCGCTCTTTTTTTTTTGAACTATAATGATATTTTCCCCATTCTTACGGGGAAAGCTGTGAAAAGCTTTGAAAACTGCATGGACATCATCTGCACCATCTCATGTCATGTGTTTGTGGCCTGTATCACCTCACTTCCATGCATTGAATCTGCCTGGAGTCAGCTACTGAACAATTATCATTTTAGCCTTTTCCCCATTTTAAATCAACATTCCATTCACCAGCTTTCAAGACTACATGCGTTTTTCATCCTTCATCATGTACTTCTAGCATGTGCTTTGTACCATCTAAAAGCATGTTAAAATTCTTAAAATATTTCATTTTAATGGGGATTATTTGGTGGGATGGGGTGTTTTGTGCTTTCAGCTCCAAGTGATATAACACCAGTTGTTCCTCAAACACTGGAAATCTTTACCAGTCCTGAAATGCAACCTACAACACCTGGTAACTAATGACATTTGTGTAGTTGTGTGGTTTGAAGAAACAGGTAATATGACAAAAGAGTCATGTTGGCTTTTTCAGAATATTTTCAGTACTAAACATTTCTCGTTATTCTCTGCCAAGAAATTTTTCAAAGAACTGAGTTATCTATCATACCTAACCTTATGACGATCCTCATAGAATTTCCAGAATCTTGATGTCTATGTATTTTGAAGAATGGTTTCCTTCCAATACTTCTTTCAATGTTGCCTGCCAGAAAATAGCAGGAGAATTATAGATGATAATTACTTTAAAATATATTGCCTTTTATTTAGCACATTCAGATATCACTCTATCATAGTATTTCACCTGAAGTGTAGTCTAAATATAAGGAGCACCAAGTAGGCTCTGTAGTCCTGGACTGCAGATGGAAAAAGGGAGGTAACACAACCTTCGTTTTGTAATAGAAAATTATTGGAATGGCAAAGGCCATTAACTTTTGGTGAGGGTAGTAATGAGCTACAGAATTAAAGAAGTTCTGAACTATCCATTCTCTAAGTCCCAAATATTTTATTTTTGCTTGTCCCCTGCTATTCAGTGTCATCCTTTTGGGTTCTTAACTGTACCTTGTGTTCTGAAATGCCTCTAGAGTGCTCATTTTCTGGTACATTTAGTTGAACAGTGTATCTTCAATTCTTATGTGGAAATTTAATACCTTTTGGCCCAGTCAACCCTTATTTATTGAGTGAGTGCCTACTATGTGTTATATAAAGCAGGGTGCTGGGCCTTCTAGAGATACAAAGAAATATAAAACAGTTCTTGCACTCAAGAAGTTCGTAGGTTTACAGGCACAGCGGTATTGGCCCCTGAGAAATATCATTTATCAAAGCTCTGTTAAATCTTCTTCTTTCAGCTCCCCTGCAAACTACGTCTGTCCCTTCTACAACTAAACGACGCCACAGGCCTAAAAGGCCAAGACCCAAACCTGGTAAATAAATGTCTCTTTAACCTTTCAGGCTATTTAATTCCAAACTGGTAATGTCATCTCCTTATCATAAGAAGAAGAGAGGTGATTCTATGGGTTAATTTCTTTACAAAATTTGAAATTAACTGAAAGTGAATTATTAATAATACAAAATGACAAAAATCAAATGTCTCCAACAGGAGCTTACTGAAAATTATGTGATTTTTTTTGCATGAGAACTTTGTTGTAAACCTAAAAACAAGTCCTACTGTCACAGCATTATAGAGTGATATATACAGTGTAATTCATTCTTTGTATGCATCTATAGTTAAGTATTTGGGGGCTGATGGTCCTTATATTAATATTTGGTGCCTGCTGTTTTCAGTTTTGCACCAGGGGCAATGGCTAAGATGCAGAAGACATGACTCTGGCTTTCAAATAGCTTATAATGAGAAGATAAAACAAAACCATAAGACCGTAACATGAGATTATATAACCTATTTCTGAGACTATAATATTTGTGTAAAAGAGTTGAAGATGCAGATGTCAAAATACATGTAGGGTTTGGACAGAGAAAAAGGAGAGGGAACAACTTATATTACAGCGCAGAATTTGGGTGGTACAGATATAATAGATTATCAACCTGAAGATGATATTCTTCATCATCCAATACTATACTCAGAATCGTGCTCGACATGCTAGATTTTGCTTATTCCTCTGTAATATAAATACAATTTTATATGGCCCATACTGTTATGACAGTTTAGAAATTCTTTCCCCAAACTTTTACTCATTGTATACTTTGTTAACTCTGACTACTAAATATGGCAGGATTTTAAACATGTCCTTCAGTTCCTCTTTGGAGGCTATCTCTTTATCATCTCTAGGATATCTCAATATTTCTTTTTTCCTTTCCACCAGAAAGAACCACAAGTGCTGGAACAATTACATCTAAAATTTCTAAAAGCCCTGAACCTATATGGACAACACTGGGTAATACTATGTTCTTAGTAGCATGTGTTACTTCGTTCTACCAGGGGAAATCCTGTACCCTAGATTTGCGTAATGTCTCAATAACTATTTAAAATGCCTTATTTGAGTGATAGGGAAAATCTGATCGAGTACACCAACTCCATGGCTATTGTGGTTGTGGATAGCTGGCCTATAATTAGTAGATCTGAACTCAGCCTTCAGATAACATCCTGTGCCAGCTGCTTCCTTGCCTTTTATACAATTATTACATTTGAAGTTGGATCTTATATATAGTTTTCCTTTTTTTTTTTTTTTTTTTGAGTAAGGTCCTCAAGTTCAACTTCAGACTTCATTTGGAAAAATGACTTTTAATATTGGTGTTAGTAGAATTTCTTTATGCTTCAAATCATAGCATTATACCTGTCAGTGAATACTAATTTTAAAACATGACAGGTTTTTTCCTGGTGCTTAAAGACTTAGATACAGCTGAAAAGTAAGAAGGGTATAAAATGATTAGACTGATTTTTTTAAATCATGGATTAATATCACTGTCTTTGAAGAGTTATTGTGACTATCTAGTAGCAATTCTATATTTGTCAGGTTAAATATAATCTTGAAATGTTTTTCCAAACCAGATAAAAATTTCACATATTCCCATTAAATACTTCTCTATGGATGTACAATGGAATATTTCCAAAATCTTCCATGATAAGTTCATTCCACTTAATGTATAGTTTACTTTTAGGTTTTCCTTCTGTGGTTTTAGACACTGAAATGCCTAAATATTGATCTGTTGATTATTTTGTGTCTTTATTTTTCCAGCTCCCAGTAAAACACAATTTATTTCTTTGAAACCTAAAATCCCTCTCAGCCCAGAAGTGACACACACCAAACCTGGTAATTACCCTAAACTTTTTTAATATTCCTAAAGTAGAGTTGAAAAATTGTCTCATGCAACTCTTTGGAGCAAGAATTTCTGATTTGTATTTTGATATTTGTTACATTTTTCCATGGAAAATGCAAATGTGCAATGACATGATCTCATCATAAACAGCTACTGTGATATTATCACAGCCTTGCTGTGAGCTGTGTGGTGGATCATTATGTTCAGGACCATCACAGAGAAAACACAGAAATACAACGATGTAAATGATTGAGGACTCCCTTGTCTAGGACTGCGAAATAGTTTCCAATACCAAAGTTGACTGGAATTCTAATCACACTGAACAATAGCCTTTTAGCTGGAAAGGGGAGAAATATTTCCATCTTCTAAGAACTCTGTCTTAGTTTGGGGCCTCTCAGTTCTCAGGCTGCAGAGCCAGAAAGGCCTGTATTTTCCTAATGCTCTAAGACTTCTAAGTTGGGGCCGATTTCTGAACACTGACTTCTGTTTACCTCTCAGCGGATTTTAATGGCATTTTGCAAAAGAAAAGTCTCTTTTTCAGGAAAGGATTGTTCTATATATGTAATTAAAAGCACAATTCCCTGCATAAGAATTGCGAAACATACTGAATGACCAAATCCTCGCATTTTCTATCGGGAATCTACACAACAGTCTTAAATGTTGACTGATAAGATTGGCTATGCAGAACTTTGTCACTACTCATTGTCAGTGTTATATAAATTTTAAACCCTTAGCTCTGGAAAAGACTGCATTTCTCACTATGGTTAATGGATTTTGAGCTTGTATTTCCATTAATGGCATAATTACAAAGTAGGATTATTAAAGCAAGAGATGTTCTGCTAAAGTGGGCATGATTTATATTTGCAGCAAAATGGGTAAAGAAGAAAAATATAACTTCTCAAAAAAGGAATTCTCATAACTTCCTTTAAAGAAGCAGTGAGATTTCCAGGTGTAGGTGCAGACCGAAGGAAATTCGGGATTAGGCAAAGGGAATGTAGATGCTATGACCATAGGTAAGGCCTCCAAGTCAAAGAAATGGAATAAAAAACTCCCAGAGAGGTTTTTTTTGGAGAAAGAAGCATAGCTAATAAAACTCAAAAATGCTAACAGTTTAAATCAAAGAACTCTGACAATTAGCTGTATGAGAGAAGGCTTTAATGTACATTTATTAAAAAATCATGTTTAGTAGAGGGCTTTGGAATAAGGCATCGAAACTATTTATGCTGTATTTTGACTAGAGGGCTATTATGAAACAGATCAAGAAATATTACTGTGTGTTTGGGTCACCAAATTTTAATAAATGTTTCTTTAATGTAATTATTCCTGTTACTATAAGATAAAATTTGAAAGTATCAAAAAATATCACCAAATGTTGGTTACAGTGTATATACAAGTTACATTATTAATTTCACTGGTTTCTAAGAAAAGATTTCTCAGAGGAAATTCATTCATTAATACAGATAAGGGGGGGAGGACATGTTCTTATCATTCTAAGGTGTTTGGGAAAGAGACTTCTTAATTTGACATTTCCTTTTCAAATGGGAAAAACTACTTGGAAGCTAATGTGTTTCTACTCCTTTGACTTCTAAACCTTCTAATCACCTAAGAGAATTCACCCTTTTGGCTCAGCAGCAAGTTTAACCGCTTCAGAATCCAAGGCTGACCCCGTGCCAACTCAGGTTGGCCTTAGGTGGTCCAAGGCAATACGGAGTAATGACTGCTCACTGCAGACCATTGCTTTGGTTTTAGCTTCTTAAATTTTATTTCTTTATTTTTATTTAGGGCAGACCACCTTTCTAGCTCCAGTAAAGATTTCTGTTCGGGAGAACAAATAAACCACCAAAAGCTTTTTGATTTGAGTAATTCACTGCCTATCCCAGCCTTTTGCTCACACTCTCCTGGTTTTCCATTTCACTTTCCACACAGGTTGCTTTTCCTTCAGCTTTCCTTGGTGGTTACATTAATGAATTGAAATCCACGTTGGTTTGACCTTTGTTTATATACAATTCAGTGCATTTCTCACAAAGCACAGCCACCTATCCAGGTCCCAACTTGTCTACCTCATCCAATGAGAATCATTCCTTTCCAGGTTTAATCTTTAAGGTGGTAATGACATTCAGCTCTTCAAGTTTCTAACAGACTGGAAAAAAAGGAAAAGCCCCCAATTACAGGAGTTTGCTTGACACAGCTCTGTTCCATGGTGAATAGAATTGGAAATTATTCTCATTATTAACCATACATCTATGAGCTTTGTTTTGTGCTGAAGTGAGTGGCTTAGTCATTTGCAGGCCGCTCAGCTTTGTGACAGAATATTTTATACCTTTATTCCTAATACCTTAAGATTGTCAGACATAGGAAGTCTTGTCAGAAGATGTATTTGTTTTTACTAAACATCAACTTTACTGTTTTTATTATGCAGTCAACTCTGAAGCTTAATTGATGGGGTTCCATCCCTATTTTGTCTCATTCTTGTCGGGAATTCAAAAATGCAGATTTTTGTCTATAAAATTTAAAAAATAGCTTTCTTTAATATTTGTGGAGGCTGAAATATGTTATGAATAGCAAATCTGATTGACTTCTTCACACTTTTAGAAGGAATTTTGCAGAAAAGATGAATTACAACCTCAAAGTTTCAAAATAATTTTTTGTTTGCTATTTTCAGGTGTGGATGCTTTCTTGATGTTTATTATATTTTACATATTGATGCTTGTTTTCTCCTTTTCCTGCAGAATCTGAGACACCCAGATATTTTCTCTCTCTCACTCACACACATGGAATTTTTACTTTGTTACGCATCCTTCAATCTGTCACTATTGTTTGCCATTCATATGTTACAATCTATTTCTGGACAGATTCTTGAGAAATCAGAATTTGGTTTTTCTTTAAATAACTGCCTTTTAACTTTATTTTTTTATGCCTAATTTGTACTCTTCTATAGTCTCACACAAAGATTTTTTGGCCACAGACATGCTAATGAGTGATGATGTCTTCATATAGTACCTTCTGTTATTATTCATTGCTTTCAGAATACATGAAAATTCTCTACCTACATTATTTTTTGTTATATATTTTTTAGTTGCTATATAGAAACTATTGTTGTTAATTGCTACATAGAAACTATTATTGTTATAGTTTCTTTTTCAATCACTACTTGCATCCCCCAAACTTACCATATTCCCTTTATCCAGTAAAATCAGAGATAATTCCTGATAAATGTAATATTAGAAATGTATAAGTAGAAGAATGTTTAAGCTCTGTTAAGATGGCCAGTGAATGCCCTATTAATTTCTATAAGAAAAAAAGTCAAAGAATCTTCACTTTATCTTCTATTTAAAAAATAAGTTGAATTCCTTTTTTTTTCTTCTTGAAAACTAATTATTTTTGTTCATAGAATAATAACAAAACCTATTGGATGATCTTTTTAAAAACTCATATAATATTGTAACCAAGCTACATTCAGCATGAAGTATAATTTACTTACTGCCAGTTTCAATGAACATCAGAGGGTTTGTTATCTATCAGAATATTTAAATGTTCAGAATATTTAAATGTTCAGTTCTCGGATTTCATGAAATCCGAGATGACTTTCAGACAATAGATGCTGGTAAATACAGGAGCACCAAATGAACAATTGTGGTCCCCTCTAAACCATAAGTTTAATTCCTATCTTTTGTGGAAAAAAGTCAGGTCCAGTCAAGCTGGAGAACATTCCAAACTAACAGAGCACAGACATGGTAACAGGTCTGGTGGGTCTCTTGTCTTTTCCAGCTCCCTTGGGTGAACCTGGCTGTCCTATAAGAAACAAAATGGCATTCGACAAGACACTCATAGCAACCTCAGAGAGGCCACCCAGAACTCCCTTTCAGTTAGTATTTCCTCAGCCACCAGGGGCGGTCTTCACAGTATTGGGCAGTGAGGGCAATAGCTCAAGATCAACAACAAAAATGAGAATCCTTAATTCTTCTATTGTGGTTTGTGGAGAAGATATGGGGTGATAGAACTTCACTGTCATAGGTAGTAGAACCTAATCATTCACCAAGGAGGGAACACTGTTTATGGTAAAGAACATTTAATTTCTCTCTTAAATGGTGCCCCTCAGCATTGCTTTTCATACTACTTGCTTTTATTGCAGCCCCAGAACCTCAGACTCTACCACCATCACAGTCAACAATAGGTAATGAAGCTTTCTTTAATGAGTAAGAAAAATACATGTCTTTAACACCCTTTATGTTCAACTTTGTCCTTAGCTTTGGGTTACATATTTTTTTAAATATCAGTTGTCCTTTAGATCTTCTTCTAGCCATTTTTCCCAGATGATACACTCTCTGCCTGTGCTTGACTAAGCAGAGGCTCTGAGACAGCCACAAAAGCTGTAATGATTTTGAGTTGATACATTCTCTTATATTTGAGGAATGTGTCCTGAGCTTGTTCTAACCTGTTTATTGCCAGTAGAGGACCCTGGCTTCCCTAGGACTAGGACATGTTTGTGCTTTCACTTTTAGAGGTGTTTTTCTTACTTTCAAAACTCTAACATTTGCAGATTTTCTTGGAAAGCACTATGGTCTTTCCAGATCTAAATATCCTGATGTGTCACTAGGA
>NW_012149730.1:4879174-4881566 GCF_000956105.1 Propithecus coquereli | reverse complement strand
AATGTAATTATTCCTGTTACTATAAGATAAAATTTGAAAGTATCAAAAAATATCACCAAATGTTGGTTACAGTGTATATACAAGTTACATTATTAGTTTCACTGGTTTCTAAGAAAAGATTTCTCAGAGGAAATTCATTCATTAATACAGATAAGGGGGGGAGGACATGTTCTTATCATTCTAAGGTGTTTGGGAAAGAGACTTCTTAATTTGACATTTCCTTTTCAAATGGGAAAAACTACTTGGAAGCTAATGTGTTTCTACTCCTTTGACTTCTAAACCTTCTAATCACCTAAGAGAATTCACCCTTTTGGCTCAGCAGCAAGTTTAACCGCTTCAGAATCCAAGGCTGACCCCGTGCCAACTCAGGTTGGCCTTAGGTGGTCCAAGGCAATACGGAGTAATGACTGCTCACTGCAGACCATTGCTTTGGTTTTAGCTTCTTAAATTTTATTTCTTTATTTTTATTTAGGGCAGACCACCTTTCTAGCTCCAGTAAAGATTTCTGTTCGGGAGAACAAATAAACCACCAAAAGCTTTTTGATTTGAGTAATTCACTGCCTATCCCAGCCTTTTGCTCACACTCTCCTGGTTTTCCATTTCACTTTCCACACAGGTTGCTTTTCCTTCAGCTTTCCTTGGTGGTTACATTAATGAATTGAAATCCACGTTGGTTTGACCTTTGTTTATATACAATTCAGTGCATTTCTCACAAAGCACAGCCACCTATCCAGGTCCCAACTTGTCTACCTCATCCAATGAGAATCATTCCTTTCCAGGTTTAATCTTTAAGGTGGTAATGACATTCAGCTCTTCAAGTTTCTAACAGACTGGAAAAAAAGGAAAAGCCCCCAATTACAGGAGTTTGCTTGACACAGCTCTGTTCCATGGTGAATAGAATTGGAAATTATTCTCATTATTAACCATACATCTATGAGCTTTGTTTTGTGCTGAAGTGAGTGGCTTAGTCATTTGCAGGCCGCTCAGCTTTGTGACAGAATATTTTATACCTTTATTCCTAATACCTTAAGATTGTCAGACATAGGAAGTCTTGTCAGAAGATGTATTTGTTTTTACTAAACATCAACTTTACTGTTTTTATTATGCAGTCAACTCTGAAGCTTAATTGATGGGGTTCCATCCCTATTTTGTCTCATTCTTGTCGGGAATTCAAAAATGCAGATTTTTGTCTATAAAATTTAAAAAATAGCTTTCTTTAATATTTGTGGAGGCTGAAATATGTTATGAATAGCAAATCTGATTGACTTCTTCACACTTTTAGAAGGAATTTTGCAGAAAAGATGAATTACAACCTCAAAGTTTCAAAATAATTTTTTGTTTGCTATTTTCAGGTGTGGATGCTTTCTTGATGTTTATTATATTTTACATATTGATGCTTGTTTTCTCCTTTTCCTGCAGAATCTGAGACACCCAGATATTTTCTCTCTCTCACTCACACACATGGAATTTTTACTTTGTTACGCATCCTTCAATCTGTCACTATTGTTTGCCATTCATATGTTACAATCTATTTCTGGACAGATTCTTGAGAAATCAGAATTTGGTTTTTCTTTAAATAACTGCCTTTTAACTTTATTTTTTTATGCCTAATTTGTACTCTTCTATAGTCTCACACAAAGATTTTTTGGCCACAGACATGCTAATGAGTGATGATGTCTTCATATAGTACCTTCTGTTATTATTCATTGCTTTCAGAATACATGAAAATTCTCTACCTACATTATTTTTTGTTATATATTTTTTAGTTGCTATATAGAAACTATTGTTGTTAATTGCTACATAGAAACTATTATTGTTATAGTTTCTTTTTCAATCACTACTTGCATCCCCCAAACTTACCATATTCCCTTTATCCAGTAAAATCAGAGATAATTCCTGATAAATGTAATATTAGAAATGTATAAGTAGAAGAATGTTTAAGCTCTGTTAAGATGGCCAGTGAATGCCCTATTAATTTCTATAAGAAAAAAAGTCAAAGAATCTTCACTTTATCTTCTATTTAAAAAATAAGTTGAATTCCTTTTTTTTTCTTCTTGAAAACTAATTATTTTTGTTCATAGAATAATAACAAAACCTATTGGATGATCTTTTTAAAAACTCATATAATATTGTAACCAAGCTACATTCAGCATGAAGTATAATTTACTTACTGCCAGTTTCAATGAACATCAGAGGGTTTGTTATCTATCAGAATATTTAAATGTTCAGAATATTTAAATGTTCAGTTCTCGGATTTCATGAAATCCGAGATGACTTTCAGACAATAGATGCTGGTAAATACAGGAGCACCAAATGAACAATTGTGGTCCCCTCTAAACCATAAGTTTAATTCCTATCTTTTGTGGAAAAAAGTCAGGTCCAGTCAAGCTGG
>NW_012149730.1:4854793-4878464 GCF_000956105.1 Propithecus coquereli | reverse complement strand
GTGTTTTTCTTACTTTCAAAACTCTAACATTTGCAGATTTTCTTGGAAAGCACTATGGTCTTTCCAGATCTAAATATCCTGATGTGTCACTAGGAGATCCATTCAAAGAGAAAAATAGAAAAACCAACCCCAACCTTTATAGCTTCTTTTTCTTCAAAAGAGAAAAAAATATGTTCTGGTGCCATCTTAGCCAATTACCCATATTTTCCTTCATAGCATGTACTGCTGGTTACTTTATTACAGTCACATATTCCAAATGAGGATTGTACCTTTTTTTGTTTTTTTCCATTTCTCTTTCCAAACTTAACTGGCTACATTTTTGTTCACTTTGTCTAAAAACACAGGAATCTATTGAAATAGAGAAAGAACTTCTTATGTGGATAAAAGTTTCACCATTTATATTTGCTCAACCTAGTAATTAAAAATTAAGCATATTCCATATTTAAATAGATTTCATCATTTTTCCTTTTATTCTGATTCTTTCTTGATGATTTTTCACACAGTCTTAGGACCCGGAACAAAGAGACCCAAACCTTCAACAAGAACATTAGGTAATAAAGTTATTGAGTGGGTGACCTTCATTTCTTCTTTTCCTGACTGCCGGTATCTCTATTAGTAGGTTCACATTAATTAATTTATATATTACTGTCCATTTGTGTGTGTGTTCTTCCCAAAAATAATTTAAATACTTTAGATATAGTTTATAAACAAATATATCTCATTTTTTAAAAGTTGCCTCCTTTGGAATTTCTGAATTCAAAGCCTTTTTGCATGTATTATAAATTTGTGGATTTTTTTTATGCTAAGTGAAAAACTTCTCCTTTTGAATCTTAGGCCAAATAAATTTTAATTTTTATCCCAAATGACTTCTTTTTTTTTTTTTTTTTTTTTTTGAGATGGAGTCTCACTGTGTTGCCCAGGCTAGAGTGCCGTGGCGTCATCCTAGCTCACAGCAACCTCAAACTCCTGGGCTCAAGCGATCCTTCTGCTTCAGCCTCCCGAGTAGCTGGGACTACAGGCATGTGCCACCATGCCCAGATAATTTTTTCTATGTATTTTTAGTTGTCCAATTAATTTCTTTCTAGTTTTAGTAGAGACGGGGTCTTGCTCTTGCTCAGGCTGGTCTCAAACTCCTGAGCTCAAACAATCCACCCGCCTCGGCCTCCCAGATAGCTAGGATTACAGGCGTGAGCCACTGCACCCGGCCCCAAATGACTTCTTAAAAGCAACCTTTCTCATGTTCCTCTTGTGCGTATACCTTCAATATTTTTATGTGACTGTCTTTTCTAAGTTACACAAAATTTTGAGAATTTCCATCTCAAAATGGAAAAATAAGGAAATCTCTTGAGTAGTTTATTAATCTTTGACAAAAAATTATTTAAGACCACATTTAACTAGGTAAATGATAGAAATTTACAAAACAGATGGATATGTGTCCACAATAAATCAAAGGGTTTAAATGCGCTTCTAAGATAGATATTTATTATCAGTTTGTAGAGTCACCCTTCCTGCATTAACTCGCTCATTTTCTTTCTTCAGCTCCACCAAAGACCAAACGACCAGGTCGTCGCCCCCGCCCTAAAACCACACCTAGTCCAGAAGTGCCCAAGCTCAAACCTGGTAAATGTGATGTTCAGGGTGCCACTTAACATAGAAAGTGGAATATGGCAGCTTCTGATTTAGTAATTATCACCTACTTAAGTAGTTGGGCTTAGGAACCAGTGGAGTTGATTTTTGTGTTGGAAAATCTGTACTCATTTTCTATATTCATATTATACAAATATTTTATAATGAATTCATATTTCTAGTTGTAGTCACTAGGTACATACAGCAGAAAGCTGACCATTAAGTGAATTATTAAAATAAGGCACCTTAAAATCTTACGTGTGATACGTATTCAAGGCAGATGAGTATGGGAAAGCAATATGGAGAAAAGGGGGTAAATGGGAAAAGCAAAAGGGAAAATCACATTGAGAAAAAGTATACAGTTTAGGTAGAACATCCTAGCATGAGGCATAACGTTTCCTTCCACAAGGTGCCACTTCTTGATATAATTAGTGCTTTTGGATTTTTGCTTCTATAGTTTTGGAACCTGCCACAGTACAACCGGAGCTGTTGGTGCCCACGATCGGTAATTCCACCCCTTCCAATTGCTTTCACGGATTGTCACGCTTGCTTTTCCCACTCTCCACCCAAGGCATAACTGCGGTTCTACCATCCATCACAATTTCATCCCACGCTTCCCCTCACGTTTCCTATCTGGGTCTGAAGATCCTAAAGATAGGAGAATTCTTCTAGAAGAATCCAGTGTGCTCCTTTAGGGAAGGTCTGTGGTCTTGGACAGAACTTCCTGGTTCTCTGTTGACCTGTCTGTCTATCACATGTGTCCTGTTGCATGTTAAGAAAGCCACGGACTCTTCCTCAGTCAGGGACGTCTGCGCTCATTCTGGAATGAAAAAATGGCAAAGTTTTATTCCAGTACCATGGTTACCATTTCATTGCTTCACTCATTCAACTTGTCAGACTTTCTCCTTTTAAAAAGCTGCATGACATAATGGCTTCTTCAGTTGTTCTGTTTCTTTGAAAAATATTTTTGAATATGTTTGGATAACCAGAAGTGCAAAGACTGTTCTTGGTTTGGGGTCCAAGACAAAACTAGTTATGGTCTTTGTAACTTGAGAATGTTAAAAGTCTCAGGCTGTTTTATTGTTTTTAGTACGAATACTGTTTGATTATAATAATTTCACTATAATTTCTCAGCATTTACCATCAATCTCTCTACTTTGGAACATTCCAGAAATCGGTAGCCATGAAACAATTTCTCATGCATGATTTCAAGTGTTTATGGATTAATATTACAGGTTTCCTCCTAAGAAAATCTCAAATTTCTACCTTACTGTTTTTATACAGGAAAAAAAACCTATCAAAGAAATAGAACTAATATACTTTGTACTTTTTGAAATTATATAGGAAAAAAGTCCTGTGACAGTTCTTATTACTTTTGCTCAAAGACACATTTTGAACATTTCCTGAAGATTCTTCCTTTCAGGAAAAACTAATGATGCAAGGGTATAGTTAAAATGGACATTTTTTTATCCTTTCCACACCACAGGAAATAATTTTTAATATTTGTTGAATTTATATAGTGTCTTTGCTTGGTATATATGTCCTTAATTTTGAAAATCATAGCCAAGACCACTATGCTAATTTTAATACCTTTTTCTTTAGCATCAAAACCATCCAAGAGACCTAAAACCACACACAGACCAGATGTACCTCAAATCCAGCCTGGTAAACACTCCTTTCAGTGTCTTGATCTATAAATAGGAAAACAGTATGTAAGTAACACTAATCTTCACATTCACAGCTCAGCTATGACGCTAATTTTGGTACTCTCTTTTCTTCAGATTCAAAACCACCAAAGCAATTACTTCCTAAACCCAAAACCACAGCAAAACCAGACATGCCACCAACTAAATCCGGTAAACATAATTTTCAGTGCTTTAGCTTAATGGGATTTTCTTTAGAAACATTGCCGAAAATGTTTCCAATCTGTCATATCATATAAAGCATAGAAATCCAAATACCATGATTTTGTTCATTATCTTCTCACAGTAGCCACACTGATGTTTTACATGCTAAATTAAGAAATCAATGTGTGGGAAATTAGTAAATTTTATACTTGATTGACAGATTCCAATTTCTTAAAGCATTTTTAAACCTTATTTTCTGAACTTATAATAAATAGAAGCCTGATTTTTCTGTATCTAGAACATTTTTGAAAGTGATTCTAGTAGACAGTTCACATAGTAGACTGACATTGTTCTTTCTTTATAGGCACAACTTATAAGTATATAAGAAGATACTTATATAACAGTTCTGAATATTCAACTCTTTGCAGTTGAAATTTTCTCGTAAGATTCCAATTAATATAAAATTCTGATTTGTGTAAGCCTATCAAGAAGAGAATTTGTATAAACTTAGAGTAAACCAGGTTCTCTATCCTCTAAGTTAAACATCAATGAGTACCTAAAAGTTTAGACTTTCTTACTTTTATTACTTATATGTTTATTTTTTATGATGCAGTCTTTGACCCTGTTCCATTTGAAACTGAAGCTCCCTTGATGACCATAGGTAATGTTTTCTTTCTTCTAGGCTGATGTTTCTCTGAGCTTGCCCCTCTGGTCTCTTTTGTCATCATCTGTATTCTCTTGTATGCATAATTGTTACTCACATTTTTTTCATTCATTTCCAAAAATTATTTACTGTTGTCAACAGGGATCTTTTTAACATCAAGTTAGATGTTCCTACATCTGCTGCCCATCTCTTAACACCTGAATGTTATTCTTTCTTCAGTCACCTTTGGAGACATTCAGATTGCTTGCAGCACATGATTCTGTGGAGAGTCATGGGGGCTCTGTCCGTCCACCCTTCAAACCAGAAAATTTTTTAAATCTCCGCTTGTGTGTGTGTACAATTTATAGATGTGGAAGAGAAGCGATGAAAAAGCTGGTTGGATCTTGTGACAGTACATAATAGTCTCTTTCTTGCAAAAATCCTTTTTTCCTTGATTCCGTATTATTCCAATGCGACTGGAATGCCAAATTCATCTTGTGGTGCTAATTTCCAAAGTGGGAATTCCCTGTTTTGTTTGAAGGCAATCGCTTATAAATATTTTTATCCTGTTGTTCTGCTTCCTCTATCTCTTCTGTGTGCCATTAGTTCAGAAGATGCTCTCAGGTGTGGCTTAAACCAACTTTGTGCTATGATGCCTTGTGCAATCAGGGAAAGTCAGTCTCTGTATAAATGCTTAAAGGGATTTGGGTGATGAGATGTTTGAGGGTTACATTTAGTCTTCTGGATTTAATGAAAAATAAATGGAGACTAATTTAATAGCAAAAAGTTAAAATTCTTAATTTCATATCCATGTATAATCATTTTAGAATATTATAGAAATCCTATTTCTTCAGGCAGAAAGTTGAATTATTATCTTTCAGACTTTTTTCTGATCATCTTTGTTCCTTACTTGAATAATTACCTCCTAATTATCCATTTGAAATAAATGAATAAATAGAGTAAGAAGCAATATCACATTTATTAAGAAAAGGCACAAGTTTATCTTTGCATAAGTGTCCCAGATCTCCAGTAAATATACTGATTAAGAACATTTTTCTAACTCTTCTCACAACCACCACCTTCAAAACTAACAATAGTGGTGAAAACCTTTCAGATACCAACAGGAGCTTTTGTAATAATTTTTCAGAGTAATTTAAAATTATATATCAGACAACTAATACATTTTCTTGGACCCAAGTCTTTGGTACTGTTAGAATCAGATAATCAAACACAGAAAAGTACTTTTCATTGCCCTCAAAGGAATGCAAACTGCGAAGGGTGTGGCTATTTTGTGAGATAAAGGGATAGGGGAGTACAGCCAATTATTGGGGAAAAAATACTGTTTTCCCAGAGTTCAGAAATACTTTTCAGACATTACAGGGTTAAGAAGAATCATTTTAAGATAATTTTCTGTATTTCCTAATCTCCATCATTTATTGTTTTTGGTTAGTTCCTACCACAGACATTGAACCTGTAACTCTGAGAACAGAGGCTGCAGTGACAACATTAGGTAATGACCTTTTATGTCTGTAAGTGTGTTCTTTTTCTGCTCATCGTCTAGTCTATTCCATCACTAACTCGGTCAAGGGGTTTTCTCTTTCATAAGATTTTTTTCATCCTCTTGTCATTCAACTATGTTCTTCATTTCGAATGTATTGAAAGTGTTTAAAACAAGTTACTTGGTTATAAGCCTGTATACAGCTAGTGAAGTACATCCATCTCCCATTTTTCCCATTATCCAGCTTTATTAATGTTTTACAGAGCCTATGATTCTGCGTGAGTAGTGTTCTATGTTAAAGCTGAATTTCAAATACAATTAGAAGTATCTGCCCTATAGATATCAGTTATAATTCTATAGACATCTTGCTTTCTGTTATTTTAAGATATGTGGGCATTTTTATTGTCTACCTACTAGGAAATGAAATGTGCTTGTTCTGATAATTTTTAATGGAATGTATGCCTAAGCCAACTAAGTTCTAAGTACACTCTCCCAAAAGCAGGTAAGCCTGGATCCCTCTCTATGTAATGTCAACATACTTCCCTTGGGTCTAGGCCCTCGTGAAAATCTGATACCAACATCTAATAATACAGTTTTCAGATTATTAAAAAAACGATATACATTATGTCTCAAAAGAACTGTCAGACCAAAACAAAAATGTTTTTGCATATAGATGACCGGAAGAAAATTCTAAACCAAAGAGACAAATTTCTCAAGACTCAAGAAAATCCATGAAAGTTTTAGAAAACCTAGGGTCAATGTAATCTTTTCTTCAGTTTCTGGAGTCATAAGACTACAATAACCAGTTTGTTTTCTTTAGCTCCAAAAACAGCACAAAGAACAAGAACACGTCGTCCCCGTCCCAAACATAAAACGACGCCACGCCCAGAGACACCTCAGACCAAACTAGGTAAATAATATGTGGTTCTTGGTCCCTGTGGAACCTTGTTGGATAAGATATGGGAGTGGCAGTTTAACATGCCACCTAATAACCCCTGTGACCCTTAAGGGTAAAGATTCAAGTCATGGAAAGCAGCTGCTACCAACACAATGCCCTGGCCAATACCTGTGATTTCCCTGCACCATTTGCATGAGGATCTCTTTGATGCCTGGGTATTTTATTTGCATCTGTGACATTCGATTACATTTTTCTCTTTGATTCTGGCTCAGCATAAACTTATCTAGTTAGGTGTCTAGTCATTGTATTTAGTTGAACTTGTCATGCATTTTATTAAATGCTACATTTGTATCTGTGGGGAATATTTTAGGAATAACAGATGACTTAGTTGAAGAAGGAAAATGCTCTTATATGAAATGGTTCATAAATAGATATAAAGGAATGTGGAGAAATTCAAATATTTATTAAGTTTAACCAACTGTTGGACACATAGTTAATTCTTAGAGAAGCAAAAAATCCGTGGGCTGAGAAATATAATATGGACCTTGAAATTTGTAGAGTTTGTAGATTTGTTGGTGGCTGGGCAGGAATCTTACAGAGGCAGGGAGGTGTCATGTATGGGTGACAGTAAAAGGATAGGAATCGGAAGGGCAACCTAATTGGGAGAAAGGCAACATTCCCTTAGCTTGACGGTGATGCTACTTTTTGATGGGTCCATGAAGAGCACCTCAAATGCTTGCCTTCAGTGATTGGATTTGAGCCAACTAGCTGCAGCATGCTCTCCTATCCTCAGGGTCAGACCTTTTCTGTCATAACAGAGGCATGCACTAACAAATTCAATGGACTAAATAACCCTCTATATCTAGCTCTTTGTACACCTTTGTTTGGACAAAGGTCTTGGCCTTTTTCCAAAGTGGACTATCGACAAAGAAAAGCATTGTCTATTTTGGTTATTCATCACTGTATCTGCTTAAATATATCAATGACTGCATCTATCATGACTAAGTGCTTTATTTTCCAGTCTATAGTGTTATCAATTATACTTGCACATTCTTTTCTCATAATTGTTAAACATAACGTTATTAGAAGATCCCTAAAGATTTTTCTAAGCAGGGTTTTCTACTGTATCATCAGATAATATAAAAACAAGAAAAACTGGTAGCTAACCATGTGGAGATGCTAAGGATGTATCCATTTTATTAGAACAAATATCTGTGTACCCTCACTTGAGAACTTTAAAATATTTGCTTTTTGGCTGTGGAGCAAATGCTACACTGTGAAGTTCATTTTTAAGAGAATTTGATGGATTTTTCGTGTGTTTAACATTTCTTTTTTTAATTGTTTTCGACCATTTTTTGCAACAGACTTTGGACCTGTTACTCCTGAGACTTCTTTAGGTAATGACTCTTGATGTCCTTCAGCAAATGCTTTTTCTTATTCATTGTGAAACTTAGCTATGGTGTTGCATAGATGATTGTCATCTCCTCCGTTGTTATCCTCTCATAGTATTCATCTTAATATATTAAAGACGTGGCTGTAAGTACAGATTATGATTAGCAGGAGAGGTTTGACTGCACAGAGACCGTAATAAATCAATTGCAAAAAATATGTATTAAAGGCTTTCTTACTTTTTAACAGAAATGTGCATGGACTTAATTCAAGACAGCTATCCACTCTATATCTCAGCCTAAATTGCATGGTCAATCTGAGTCTCTGAACAGTACTGTTTGTTAGAGCCAAGATCCAACTATGATTCCTCGTCCAGCCCTTACATAGACTGCCAATGAAGGATCCATAATGATACCTTGAAATTTCTTTAATCATCTTACTTTCTATATTTCAAGTTCTATGTAACCTTTTTTTATGTTTTGTTGATTTTTCAGTGAATTTTTTTTAACTTATTTTAGTAAATTAGCAAGTGGAAAATTTGCCCAGGCCTAATCGTCTTAAATTATAAGTGAATACTGTAAGGTAGATTTGTACCTCTCTCACACTGTCAGAGTTGAGCAGTGATGTCTAACCAGTTTTAGATTAAGGACACTTTCAAGAAAATAATAGTTCCCAATCTTCATTTCTTAAATGTAATTGTAGATACAATTTTGGTCTCTGGAGAACTTTCACTTATCAGAGAAAATCTACAAATATACTAAAGGAGAAAATTTCAAACCAAAGAGACAAAGTCCCTTCAACTCTAACAAGTTTTTAAAACTTAGGGCCATGTTATATCATCCTATTCACAGTTTGTGGAGCCATCAGCACCATATTAATGCTAAATTTTCTTCCTTTAGCTCCAGCAACAACAAAAAGAACCCGTCGTCCACATCCCAAACCTAAAACCACTCCCCAGCCAGAAGTACCTCACACCAAACTGGGTAAATATGTGGTTTTTGGTTTAAGGAATCTGAGTAGTCTTCCCCAGTTGGAACTCTAAATTCTATGCACATCTAATATGTTGGGACATGCCCTATCTCTCTCTTAAGAGTAAAAGCTACTTGTTAGGAGAACGTAAGACAGCTGAGCACCTCCTGCTTCTTTCATGGAAATCTTCTCAATTAGTAATCATTTTACTTACTTTTCTTGCTATTTGATTCCATTTGTGTCTTAAAGATAAAGCTGTAAAATATTGAGCCAGCATAATCAGTTCAAATCAACTACTTTTATTAAGTTCCTTCTAATTCCCCAAAGCCATATGGGCCCTTATATCAGAAGTAGGAAGTATGTTTTATAATATTTCCCAACCCATTTGCACGATAGTTGTAAACAAAAGCTGTTCCATCATAACCAGGTAGAAAGTAACATAAGGCAGCGTGTTTATGCAAACATAAGATGATTCTTGCACAGTACACAAGCTATATGTTAGGAGCAAGGTAAATATTTAGAGGATGAAAGATTCAGGATAGTTAGGGAGAAATCATTAAGGAAGTTGGATGAGTAGAGGGCTGAGGGAACAAAGGCTGACAAGCAGGGAGTGTGTTGAAGCTGGCTCCCCAGGCACAGGGTGACTTGTTGACACGCTCCTGTTCAGTGGGCACACAGGATGAATTAAAGAGGGCTGGGATGTCTCCTCAAGAGCGTAAATTTGATCCAGTGGGCTTTAGTGATTCCTACTTCTGCACAGGATCATGCTTATGCTGTTCTTAGAAGTGAAGATCAGCCTAATGATACAAAAAACTGAGAGGTGGTTCTTCATCTCATTAAGTACTGCTGTATTCACGAAAGACTTGCTCTTAATGAGTGTGGTCTCAGCTTCCTTTTGGTGATCTGTTAGTATGCATGGTGGACAAACCCTTGTGTGACCCCCAACAATTCCCCCTTCCTGGGATTAATGACTTTGTATAATCCATACTCTCCCTCTCCTTCTCACCCTCCCTCCCTCCTTCTCTATCTCTCTCTCCCCTGTGCTATCATGACAGACACATACACACATATGTGCACATGTATACCTAATCAGAGGAGTGACATCCCATCATTTTTGCCTATTCTGTTGGTTAGAAGCAAGTCAGAGGTCCTGTACACACTCAAGAGGATGGGATTACACAAAGGTTAATACCAGGAGGCAGAAATTCCTGGGGATCACCAAAGGGTCTGCCACACTGCATTTATATTCAAACATATGAACTGTTTATTGTATCTGTCATTATCGATTACTGCTTATAACTGATGCTCTTTTGTTTTTGGGTTCCACAAAAGCACTAGTTCCTTCTAAGTCCCCAAAGCCATATGAGTCCATATATCAGAAGTAGGAGGTATGTTTTATAATACCATGTATTTTTTTAAGAAAATGACTAACCAGGTTTTCTAACATATAGGTATTCATGTTAGTTCACATCAGGTAATTAACCAACAATGAGATCTTACTGTTGACCTCAGTGAGATGTTCAATAGACTTCAGAGGCTATGACTGACTGACTTCTGAATGAAATGAGTGGCTGGTTAAAGTTTGGAGAAATATTCAAAGAAAAAAAATACATCTACTTTCTCTTGAGTTAAGAACATTAAAAATTAACTTTGCAGCCTTAGAAACCTTATTTTTACTGGTAAGATGAATTTTCTGACATTTCATATATTCACAAAATCTCTTTGGTTTCTTTCATTACCTTTGATCAGTTCCTGACACAATCCTCAAACCAATTCTTGGAACTGAGGCTCCAGAGACGACACTAGGTAATGTCACGTTACATCCATCAGCATGTGCTTTTCTTGTTCATTTCCATCCCATTTCATCACCATCATAACCACAGCTTCTTACACTTCACAAGACTTCTGCGTCATTCTGTCCTTCAATTACTTCTTAATGTATCAAGGAGTATTAAAACACTTTCTTGTTTTTTAAGAGAGTCAAGCATGAACTGAGTTCAGTTTATGTATCTGCAATGTAACATCTTTGAATTTGCTATGACTTGCTCCCATGTACCATTTTAATCACATTCTTTGTTACTGAGTTTCATAATCAATATGGGGGTGGGAATGAAGGTGTCTATCGCCGCTGTAGGCTGAGTAAATTGGCATAGCTATTGTGGTGTAACATAGTTATTTTGCAGATCTAAATTTCTACATTTTTACCAGCTGCATGATTTTGTTTTTGTTTTGCCATCTTAGGTAATGATGTGATGTTGTTTTAGTAAGAAGTAAAGTAGAAAATATGCCAAGGCTGGTAAATTTAAATTATAAGCACTACCATGAGTATGAAATCACCCTGCAGCTCCCCCTTCCACCATAACTTAGCAAGGTTTTTGGAACTTTTTTCATTCAAGAAACCCTATGAGAAGCTTCTTAAAATATTCTTGGTATATCAATTTATGTTTCCATATGATTTTTGTTCTTTAGAGAAACATAAATGATAGAAAGAGGCACATTATCAAAATAGGAATGAATATTTCAAACTCAATTTCCTGAAACTCAAGAAATAATAACAAGTATAATCCTGTCCACAGCTTCTAGAACCCAAAACACCATATTAACCTGAGATTTTCTTCCTTCAGCTCCCAAAGTGCCTGAACGAACTCGTCGTCCACATCCCAAACCTAAAACCACACCGAGGCCTGAAGCACCTCAGACTGAACTGGGTAAATGTGTAGGTCCTGCTCAAGGACTCCTAGGAGCCCACCCCAGTGGGGTGCAAAGAAAGCAGAGTGGCAAGTCAGAGTGAGCAGCTGATCCCACATCAGACCAGGCAACGAGGAGCAGGGCTGGGACATGCTGTGGTAGCCAGATTCCTCCGTTTTGCCAGTTAGGATCTTCTCTCTCAATGTCTGTTTAATTTACTTCTCATTCAATTCTATTCATCCTTTCTATATTGAATGTAGGTGATAAACCGAAACAGCTAGAGAGTGTATGTTCGTGCAAATGGCGATTATTTTTTGGTAACTATAAAAGTCATGTAAGTCATAGTAAGGATCTAGGGTAGGAGTTGGCAAACATTTTCTAGAAAGGGCCAGATAGTAAATATTTTAGGCTTTGTGTGCCATGTGGTCTCTGTAGCATATATATATATATTTTTTATTTTGGTTTTTTTATAATCCACTTAAAAATCATTCTAGGGAAAGGATAATGGAGAAGTTCAGAAAGGCAGAGAATGTGTGGAAGCCAGTCAGAGCGGGCAGAGTTTCTCCGACTGACGGAGGCTGTCAGGCTTCTAGGTGTTGATCAGAACATTTCACTGAGGCTGCTGCGCTAAGGGGCCCCAGAGGACCAAATGAGAAGAGGTTCAGAATGCTGGACTGAGGAGTCTGGATTTCATCTAGGAATCATCAGTATCCATACGGTCAGGCTTTCTCTGGGTGTTGGACGAATGGATGCCCTGCTATACCATAGACTGAGTGGCTGGTTTTTATCTTGCTTAAATACCCAGGTTGGACAAAGCTCGTGTTCTGTTTCCAAAGATGAGTTTTTAGCAAGACAGGTATGGTCTACTCTGGTACCTTAGTTAGGCTCAGATCACCAAAGAATGAGAAAAACTTTTGGGGCACTTCACATGGGCTGTTACCTGAAAACAAAGGCGATGGCACTGTCTCCTAAGATTGAAATTGGTACCCAAGGGCAGAGGCACCACATCCCCTCAGCTCAGAAGGTTAATTGTGCTTGCTTTGTGCTCTGGACACATCATGATCCTGGTAAAATTCTTTTTGAAGTGAATGTTCTGAGTTTTTATAAATATTTAGTGTTTCAATGTTTGTTTTTTTTTAATTATTTTTGCCAGTTCCTGCTATAGTCTTTGAACCAGTTTCTCCTACAAAAGAGACTCCAGAGACAGCACTTGGTAATGCCACTTTCTGACCTTCAGAAAGTGTTTTTTCTGCTCATTGTCAAGCTCATTCCATTCTATGTTGCCATCCAGTTACATTTTTCATTTTATGCGGGTTGAACGTGCATAAAACAAGTTGCCTCTTGTCATCAGAGAACCAGGCCTAACTCTAGTGTGGGATCTCTTCCTGCCTTGTAACTGACCGAAAATTTGTCGTGTGTCACTTTATGTTTTTGGCTTAATCAGAGTTCTCTGTTAAGGTAAATTTCATATATCCTTGGTAGTGTCTGACCTTGATCTATCCTAACCAGGCTGTAACACCGAATATTCTTTATATACTCTTTGTACATCTACCTTTTTTATCTGCCTTTTATTTTTGTTGTTTTGTTAACATTTGGTTAATGTTTTTAGTAAATTATCTAACAGAAAATGTGATCAAAGTTTATAAGTATAAATAATAAGCTCCATTCTTAGTGTGAATCTGATTCCCCTTAGTCGCCATCATAGTATAGATGATTCATTTTTTTTTTTTTTTGAGACAGTGTTTAGCTCTGTCCCCTGGGATAGAGTGCAATTGTATCATCATCACTCACTTTAGCCTCAAATTTGTGGGCTGCGCTCAAATGATCCTCCTACCTCAGCCTCCAAAAGTTCTGAGATCATAGGCATGAGTCACCGCACCTGGCCGAGATGATTTTTAACCTTTTAAATCCAGGCAAGGAACTTTAGGAGAATGTGATTAAAAAATATCAATTCTGACTCTCTGAATTAATAACTTCATTTAAAATGTCAATTTTGTACTCAAACTATCTTCAGTAACAAAAGAAAATAAAAGCATAGTAGAAGGAAAAATTTTGCATTAGAAAGATATATTTTCTGAAGCTCAAGAAAATCTTAGTAAGCTTTGGAAAATTTGAAGATTTTTTAAAAGCCTATGATTTCTAGAACTATAAGCCTTAAAATAATTAAAGGTTATCTTTTTCTTACCTCCAAAAACCTCCCAATGGACATATTATTCACAGCACAAACTTAAAACCACTCCAAGTCCAGCTGCACCTGAGACTACACCAAATAAATACAGAGAAGCCTAGGAGCCTGTTACTATTTGAAATGTAAACCCACACACTCCCTAGTGAGGGCACCCTGAGGGTCTCTTATACTCCAGCGTTGGCAAAGAGTATATGTTTAGAAGACACCTGTAGGATCTTCCCTCTAACTGCGTAATAGGAGACATGTTTTACTTCTCAGTCTGCAGACTAGTTGAGCACAAAACCTTTTTGTGCATGAAAAGCCTAGAAAATGAGAATAAGGCAGGGTGTTTTTGCAAATTCAAGATTTTTCTTGGGTATATAAATGTTAAGTGTTAGACTCATTATAAGATCTTGAAGTAAAACATCCATGTAGGTTTCAATAGAGCAGGAAGAAAGTTTGGGCCTCAAAGTCACATCAGAATGTGTGCAAATGGGGAGGTGAGAATGAGCAAAGATGAAAAAAACAGAGTATGTGTAGAAGCAACCAGAGAAGGCAGAGATCCTGCTGCTTCTAGGGTCAGTCAAAACATTTCTGTTGGCAATTCTGCCTTCAGATGGCACCATGAAAAGCGTCTTACTCGTTGAGTCTGACATTGCTCCATGAGCATCAGAAACCTCTTCTTTCCACACTGGACAATGTTTTCGCTCTGCAGAGAATGGACAAGCGATTTACTGGATCCACAGACTAGTGGCTGCCCCTTACCCAGTCATCTTGAATGCCTTTGTTTGTACAGAAATGACAAGCTCTTTCCAAAGCTAAGTTCTTGGCGAGATCATCATAGTTCATCACAGTCGTTTTTAGTTATTTGTGTAGTGACTGTTCGGATATTGTGAACTTTTTCTGCAACCGTAATTTGATAAGCATAGTAGATGTACTCTTTATTCAGCATCCTCTAGTGCAAATTAGTTTTTCACCCACGTCAGAATGGTTAGAGACATATTTAAGTAAATACCTGAAAATGTCCCAGAGTCTTCTATATTATATTCACATAGTCAAGCAGTATAACCAGAGAAATTGTTTGCCTCACATGGTGCTACACAGAGAGTATGAGATAGCATAGCTGGCTACAGCTTGGCCAAGGCTGACAAAATCATTGATTTCCCTTTGAATTAGTTTACTAGGGCTGCCATAACAAAATAGAACAGATTAGGTGTTTTAAACAGCAGAAATCTATTTCTCAGAGCTCTGGAGGCCGATAGTTCAAGATCAGGGTGTCCACAGGTTTGGTTTCTCCTGAGGCCTTTCTCCCTGGCTTACAGATGGCTGCCTTCTCTGTGTCCTCATGTGGCCTTTTCTCAGTATGCGCACATCCCTGATGTCTCTTCCTTCTTGTGTGAGGCCATCAGTCTTACTGGATTAGGGTCTCACTCTTACGACTTCATTTAACCTTAATTGACTCTTTAAAGTTCCTATCTCCAAATATAGTCATTATGGGGGTTAAGGCTTCAACATATGAATTTAGGGGGAAAATGCAATTCAGTCCATAATGCCCGTCATCCAGAAATTTTTTAAAAATTATCCTAGGGGCAATGTTGTACTAGCAAGATTCGTTTTGAAGTGAATTATTATAGCTCTTTATACATTGTTTTTTTAAAAGCTGTCTATTTTATTACTTCAGTTCCTGTTACAGACTTTGAACCTGTTAATATTATAACCGAGACCCCTGGGACAACCTTAGGTAATGACCCTGCCATTACCAGGCTATTTGCCAAGTGCTTTTGCTGTTCTTTGTGCGATCCATTCAGTCTCCATCCCTATAACATGGCTTTTCTCCTCTGTGAGATGGTGAACACTGTCATTTCTCCTTTGCCATGCGATCATTTCGATCATGTGAAGAATACTGAAGCCTCTTAAAAACAAGTTTCCTGTTGTTTTTATGACAGCCAGGCATGAGCTTTGTTCAAATGTTACCTGCCATGTGGTGCATTTGAAATTTTCATGTCATCTTATGCTTCGTTTAACAGTGTTCTGCGTTGACACTGAATTTAAAAACAAATTGGGATTTATTTCTTACCTAGGATGATCAGCAATAATGATTACTCCTATGGTCCTTTGCACATCTAAGTTTCTACATTTAAAAAGCTATTTGCATGGTATGTTTGTTTCTTTGTTGGTGCTTTCAGTAATGATATGTGTTATTACTAATTTGACAAATAGGAAATTACCCAAATTTGAAATTTTAAATTATAAGCCTCTTCTTTAGTGTGACTCTAACTTCCCCTCTCCTTCCAATGAACACTGTCTCAATCACTGCTCTCCCAGTGAGGAATTCCATGAGTTTCTCAATACAAGTGCCCATCTTCATGCCTTGGGTGAGCAACTCTACTGTATACATGAGTTTGTCCCCAAAGTACTATCAATGATAAAAAGAAAACACATTGGCATAAAAGAAGTGAAAAAGTAAAACTAAAAAGACAATTTCCTGGAACTTTAGAAAATCTGACAAATTTTGGGAAACCTCTCCTCAGTATGCAGTACCATAAGGCCTAGAGTAACACAAGGCTTTTCTTTCTTCAGCTACAAAAACATCACAAAGAACCCGTCGTCCACGTCCCAGACCTAAAACCACATCAAGCCCTCGAGCACCTCAGACCAAACCGGGTAAATGTGTGATTCATTGGTTGAAGGGTGAGCCCTGGCAGCCTGTCCTGGGGGGACCCAAAGCAATGCCCGTGGTGGGCACTAGTGGCTCCTTCTCTGGCCAGCTTTCAAGGAGTGAGACCTGACTGGTGCCAGAATATCTTATGTTTTCTATGTGAGACTATTCTTTGAAACTATGTATTTATTATATTTCTTACTATCAAATTCCATTCAAATCTTAAAGGTAAAACTGCTTTAGCAGAGCCAACATATTCAGTTTAAGTAAACAAAGTATAAGTCCCTTGTGTATTCCTGTTCCCACATTGGTGACCACGGGTGATGTTCCAGCTGTAGAAGACATATTCTACTTCTAAAACAGTAGAGTTGAGGACATGCTTGCTGAATACAAACATGAAGTAATGATCTAGCAAAGGAAAAGATCGAGGTGGGCTGGACTTGGACATTGGACCCACTACAGGATTTGGACGAATGGGTGGAAGAATGAACCAAGGCAGAAGGACTGAACGTGTGTGAGGGTCCGGGTGGCAGTCCAGTCTAGACGGACTACTTCTGTATGGCCAAAATATGGCTGTTGATGATGCTTCATTTGGAAGTGTATATCAAGCAAGTTGAAGGAGGATTTTGAGGACCTGATTCAGGAGCTTAGATATGATACAGAGACATCAAAAGTCTTTGTCCACTTTTTCTGGGCTGAGGGCAGATACCTGTTCCACTGGATATTACAGACAGTGACTATCTTCTCTTATGTACCATGGTTTAGACAGAGGTCTCAGACCCTGACCATATATGAGTTCCTGGCAAGATCAACATAGTTCACTCTGATTAATTTTTATGTCTGTTTCAAACTTATAAACAGTCTATTGTATTCAAGTTTACTTATACATAGTGCTCATGTTCAGAAGTACAGGGTAATCATGTTTTTTAACATAATGTTTAAATGTATATTAGATAAATACATTAAAATATTTTCCAGTACAGAGTTTTCCATATCAGTTAATATTTGTTAGTTAAAGCCTAGGAGAATTTCATGTGGAATTCTTTAAGCTACTCAAGATAGTTCAAAAGCTAAGCCTAAGACTGACCATGACTATAGTTTGGCCAAATCCCCTCAGTGAAGAAGCTAATTTTTTTCTTTATTTCTCTAGAAAAATTGATATACTACTAAGATTTGTTGGCATGCGAGTTCTCTAACTTCTTATACATTTTAAAATCTCTTTGACTTACTGTGTTTTTGATCAGTTCCTGCTACAGTCCTAGAACCTGTGACTCTTAAACCTGAGGCCCCAGGAACAACATTAGGTAATGTTAATACACTGTATTTTCAACAAGTCTTCTGCTTATCGTCAAACCCGGAGTTTCAATTCGTTTCATGTGACATTGTCATTCTTTGTGCTCATTCGATTATATTTTTCTTAAAATTATGAAGACTTCTAAATTATCTGTTGTTTTTAAGAAAATCAATCATGCATGAACGTACCTGAGGACATCTATTTGCTGTATAACCTACTTGAAATTGTGTCATGTCAGTCTGTATTTTGTTTAAGCAGTGATTGTGATAAAGCTGTGTTTCAAATGTATCTCAGGTCTCTATCTCTTATCTAGACAGATAAAGTCATTAACAGCTCTCACAGGGCCAAGAGGATTCATTGCGCATCTATATTTATGCCATATTTTCCTACTTGCATAGTATTTTATTATTTTATTTCTATTAAGGTAGTAATATGTTCTTATCTTAATAGTTATATAGAAAACATGCCATATTCAAAAGATTAAATTATAAATTCCAGATTCAGTGGGGCTGTCCTTGATTATCTGTTCAAATTAAGCAATGGTTCTTAACCTTTTCGATGCCTATGAGTCAAGCTGCCCTATGAGGCTTTGATTATAATTACTAACCTTTATTTCTTGAGTTATAAAGTGATTTTGGTCTTCAAAGAATTTTCTGTGATAAAAGAAGATCTGTAAGGATATTTCTTTTATCTTAAACTAAAAACCAAACTTCTAATAAACTGTAGAAAGTCTGGAGTCCTGTCTTCACCCCCCATGGCTTCCAGATCCATAGATAATGTAGTTATGTAGTAACCTGAGAATTTCTTCCTTCAGCTTCCAAAACGTCACAACGGACGCGTCGTCCACGTCCCAGACAAAAAACCACACCAAGTCCTGAAGCACCTGAGTCCAAACCAGGTAAACCATGTGTTCCTGGTTTAAAGAGTCCTAGCAGCCTAACCCAGCAGGGTCTCAAGAGTAATCTCAGTGGTTGGGAGAACCACTGCCTTGTTCTTCCCACGTGCAATCTTCTCTATCACTGTGTATTTTATTAACTTCTGTTTAGCTCTTGAAAATACAACTTCTTTATAAAATTTAGGCATATTTAGTTCAAATCAAAAAGCATTTGTTAAGTGCCTTCTGTGTCCTCCAAATCCTATAAGCACCTTTTACGTTAGGTGTATGCATCAGATGTGGGAGATGTGTTAATTCTCAAACCTGCAAGATAGCTGAGAGCAGAAGGCTTGCCTTTATAAATAAATCAGAAAATGGCATTAGGCAGTATCTATACAAATACAAGATTGGTTTTGGGGTGTTACCAACAAGATGGGCTAGATACATAAATATTTGGAGCAGGGAAGCATAGATTTAAGAGGGAGCTGGAGTCTTGAAATCACTGTAGTACATGGGTTAGTAGAAGGGTAGGAGAAATAAAATCAGAAAGAAGACACCTAAGGAGAGACCAACCAGAGGAGAGAGTCTAACTGGAAAACTTATGTAGTGGTGTCTGTCTTGGAGACAGTACTCAAAACCTTTCTGTATCTTATTGGGTCCATGGATACCCATGGTGGAGAGGCCTAGGTGCCTTACAGGGCAGTTGAGATTTGATCTGGAAGACATCAGCAAGCTGTTCTTCCCCCTGAAAGCATGCTTCCTCTTTGCTTGGACTGAAGGGATACCCTACTTGATCCATCATGCTGAGATCCATCATCTCTTTCCAAAGATGAGTTCTTAGCAATACCCATACAGTCCACTTTGGATTATTAACTAAGTAATCGAAGAATGAGGAATAAGAAAATAGGTACCTGACTTAGGTATTTTAGGAAATTTTAGGAAATCAACTGTCTGTTTTTTTAGTTTAACAGTTTTTAAAAGTTGCTATGTAATTCTATAAACCATGTTATACTAGTAAGATTAATTTTGAAGAAAAAATTTTGAGTTTTATTCACTTAAAACAATCATTTGGTTTATTTTAATGCTTTTGGTCAGTTCCTACTGCAGAGTTTGAACCTGTTACACTCAGAACTGAGGCTTGGGTGACAACACAAGGTAATAACACATTGTGATCCTCAGTGTTCTTCCTTCTCATTGTCAAACCCATTCCATCAACGTCATAGCCACAGATTCTTCCGCTTTGTAAGACTACGTCATCATCATCTATTGTCATTCCATTATATTCTTCATCCTAAAAGAATTAAAAACTCTGACTCTTAAAACAAGTCACCCCTTGTTTTTAAGAGAGCCATGCATGAACCTAACTTGGGTTATCTTTTGGGCATGTAACCATCCGAAATTGTTTTTTCATCTTGTGTGTTTTTTAACTAATGTTTTATTAAAGGTAATTTTAAAAAGCAATTTTTGATTCTAACAATTATTGTGATGCCAGGGAGTTTCTTTTTGGATCTAGAGTTCTATCTATCTATTTATTTATGCTATCTATGTGATATTCTTTGATATTTTAGTTAATTATGTGGTTTTATTTTAGTAAACTGTCAAAGAGCTTGTAAGTGACCACTTCCACCAGCAGCATGGTATTTTAGCAGTTTTTTATTTGATGAGTCCTATTAACTGTTCTTCTCTTTTTGGATTAATAATTTCATTTTCTATATGACACATCCTCCTAATGAACTTTCAATTGTAAAAGGAGACAGACTATTATAAAAAGGGTGAAAATTTCTAAGTAAATAGTTAAGATGAATTTCCTGAAATATGAGAAAAATCTAGTAAGTTTTGGAAATCTAGAGTCGTGTGTCATGCTACCCTTAGCTTCTGAGCTATAGACTCTGTAGTAACTAAAGGTTTTCTTTCTTCAGCTCCTAAAACATCAAAACGAACTCGTCGTCCACGTCCCAAACCTAAAACCACAGCGAGTCCTGAGGCTCCTCAAACCAGACCGGGTAAATGTGGGTTTCTGGTCAAGGAGCACATCCTAGCAGCTCTTGGGAATCCAAGACTGAGGCGCATGGTGGGAGTGACGGCCCATGTGGGCCTTGTGTGGGTGAAGGCATGGAATGATCTGCTGCTCCCACTATTGAGTTAGCAAAAGAAAACACAGTGAGGGTGTGGCAGTGGCATTCCTGTGCTTTCTACACAAGGGTCTTCTCTTTTACTGTGTATCTTATTTACTACTTATTTCATTCAGTTCTTCTTTGAAAGACAAGGTAGAACCCAGTATTTTTATTTCTAGAAACAAATATTAAGTGCTTTCTATCTTCCCACAGCCACAATAGCTGTGAGGATATCACAGGAGGAAGGGGTGGCTTATTTGTAGCTTCTTGCTTTGTAGTATAGTCAGGGCCAAAGCCTGCCCCAGTACAAAACAGTCAAAGATGGAACCAAGGCAGTGTGTCTGTTCAAATCAAACTTGCTTTGGGGGAGCCATAAACATCTATGAGCTTAGAGAAAGAGAAGTTTGTGAAGAACAGAAATAAAGAGTTGGAAAGAAATTGGGTTTTAAAATCTTAGAGATGAAAGGAGGAAGAAAGAAAGGAGGTGTAGAGGCCAGTCGGAGGGCATAGGCTTCCTGAAATAAGCTGGATTCTGCCTCCAAGTGGTGATGATAGTGCTGCATTTGGAAGAGTTCATGACAGCTATTGAAGAAAGCCCTTAACACTATGATTCAGGATTTTGCATCTGACCCAAAAAGCATCAGCAGTCTCTCCAATCTAGGATACTGCATTTTTGCGATCAGAGCAGAGAGCTACTCTACTGGGAACCACACACTGATTGTCCCTTATCCTGTTTTGTTGAATGCCTTTGCCCCCAATGAGGTCTCAGCCTATTTCTAAATATGAGTTCTCAACGAGATGAGCATGGTTCACTTTGCTTTATTCTTTGCGATGTTTGCTCTCAAACAGAAAGGCTATTGATTGTATCCACGCTCACTTAGACATGCTGTTTTCTTAGCTTCCACAGAAAAGCCAATGGTTGCCAGGACAGTTAGTATATATTTGGTAAAATATGTAAACAAGCTTCTAGGCCAGTCTTCTACAGTAGCTAGAATTAGGTACTAGATGCCTAGAAAACTAGTGAGTTGGCTTTTGAGATGCTTACCAGACTGTGTAAGCTGTGACTGGGTGCCTCTTAAAAGATTGTTCACCTGGCTATAAGGTGACCAAATCTTCAAATAATATTAAATTTCACAAAATTTCTTAAAATTGGTATACATCTGTTGAAGCAATATTATACTGGTCAGATTCAATTGATTGATTTTTCACAAGTGTTTATTTCATTGCTTTTAATTAGTTCCTGCTACAGATCTTGAACCTGGTACTCTTAGAACTGAAGCTCCAGAAACCACGGGTAATGAGAATGTGTGTCCTTCAAGTAGAGCTTTTCCTGCTCATTGTCATACCATTGTAGTCACAGTTCTTTCTGCATCTCAAGACCTTCCCGTCATCCTTTGCTGTCATTCCATTATAGTCTTTATCTTGAAACTGTGGTAGGCTCTGCGTCAAGTTATCAGCTGAATTTAAGAGAACTGCATGAACTAATTTCAGGACATCAAACTTCTATGTAACTGCTCAACTTTGTCTCATGCGATCATGCGCATTTGTTTAAACAGCATTAATTGACTATTTTAAACTGAATCTCCGTCTACCCCTTATTTACACTGTTTATCCCTCATCAATTGTGGAAATACAATGTTTCTTTGCTCATATTATTTTTGTTGTATTAGGATCTGTGTGATATATTGGTTGATTTGTGGTTTCAAGGAATGTTGTTTTTAGTAAATTGTCAAATTTTAAAATGTGCCCAAGTTTAGAAAATACATGCGTAGGTTTGTATGGTAGTGTAGACTGACTGACTCTCCTCCTCGAACAGGGCTTAACAATGTTTCTTAACTTTTAATTAATCAAAAACTACTTTGAGATTTTGATGTGCACAGTTCAATAATTATGAGTTACTCTTTATGCTTTCAAACATATGAAATCTTTGTTGTACCCATAATAATTTAAATAGTAAGCAAAAACAGTAGACATTTATCTTAACTTTTATAGACATGCAAGCAGACTGCTGAATGCTTTTTCAGTAGAGTTAGAAAAGTATATATTATGTAAGTGTGTAAAAAGCTTGTCCAGCAGTCATCCACATTAGCAAGGGTCAGGTAATCAAATGTCCAGGAGAACATCTTGTTGACCACATAGTGATATTTAGCTGGGTACAATGCTGTCCTGTAATTCTGTATTATGAGATTAATGGGTATCTGGCCACGGTTTGGCCAAATCTGCAAAGAACAAGTGTCACTTTTCTCTTAGTTCTGAAGCTTAAAATTGACTTGTGAAATTAATCTTCAAGTGAATTTGTTAAATCTCTTTGGTTTATTTTATTATTTTTTGGCCAGTTCTTGCTACAGTCCTTGAAGCTGTCACTTTTAGAACTGAGGCTCCAGAAACAACATTAGGTAATGATATTCTGTGTTCCTCAGCAATTTTTCTCTGCTTATTTCCAAACCCATTCCATCATCATCATAATCACGTTGTCATCAGCTTTATAAGACTATCTTGTCACCCTCTGCTGTCCTTCAGCTTTATATTGCTCCAAAGCCACCTGCACTCAAGTAATCCAAAGTTTCTTCCTTCAGCTCCTAAAACACAACGAACACATCGTCCACGTCCCAGACCTAAAACCACACCAAGTCCTGAAGTACCTCAGACCAAATCGGGTAAATGTATGATCCTGTGGTTTGAAGGGTGAGCCCTAGCAGCCTGTCCCAGTGGGACCAAAAGCAGTGCCTATAAAGGGCGGTAACTGGCGTCATGTTCTCTAAGAATCAAGTTATGCCATATGGTTAGCAGCTGCTTCTCCTACAGAGCTGTCCAGGAGAACATGGCTCGAGGAAACTTGTGTGCCTGATCTCTTAAATGACTTGGTTTGGATGAAGTTCTTGGTCTCTTTTTAAAGATGTGTTTACAGCAAGATTGGCAGAGTCACTCATGATTATTTATTGTTATATCTACATTGAAACATATGATCTATTTGTTGTAGCCATGATTATAAAAGCAGGTATTTT